>NC_080075.1:21719816-22037555 GCF_949987535.1 Balaenoptera acutorostrata | reverse complement strand
TCCTGGATGACCCAGGTGAGCCCAATGACAGTGTACTTATAAGAGACAGAGGAAAAGGGAAGTAGGGACTGGGGTTATGCAATGACAAGCATGGGATATATGGAGCCACCAGAAATGGGAAGAGGCAAGTAAAGATCCTCCCCCAGAGCCCTTTGAGGGAACACAGCCTTGCCCACACCCTGATTTAGGATTTCTGGCCTCCAGAAGTATTATAGCATAAATTCATGTTGTTGTAAGCCACCAAGTTTGTGATAATTTGTTACAGCAGTCTTAAGAAACCAATACAACCACACTACCTAAAATAATGCTTTCTATTTTCTTATCTCTTTTATTTTTCTCCTTAGTGCATATATTATAATATATTATATTTTATACCTTGTTTACCTATTTGTTGTGTGCTTTATTTCCCCTCATTAGCTCCAGGTTGGCAGGCACTTTGTTTATTTTTATTCGCTGCTGTATCCCTGGTGCTTCAACATTGTCTAATACATAACAGTGATTCATAATTTGAATGTAGAATGATTAAAAGAAGGAAGAAAAAAAGAGAAGAAGGAAGGAAGAAAAGAAGGAATGAGAGAGAGGAGAAAGGAAAGTAGCAGGGAAGAAAGTAAGCAAAGTAAGGAGAGAGAAGAAGGAAGAAGGAGACATATGATTAAAAGCTTCTTACACAATCTTGACAAATCTACATTTGGAGTTCTGTAAGAAGCAGGGAACAGAACTTCAGGTGGCTGCCCACTGAACCCCTTAAAGCAGAACTAACTGGGAAGTGAGCTGCTTGGATTTGTTCTGCCACAATTATTATAGCAAAGAGAGACTCAGCCAATGATTCTTGGGCACAATCAACAAGATCAACCCCAGATGTTCAGTGGACACTGCTATTCAGTTGTTTTCCTCCCTGCTTCCAAGTCACACAGCAAGGATATCGTAACAACAGCTGCCTTCTCAGTGTCTCTCTGTTATGCTTGTCATTCATACAGCCATGATGACAGAGCCACTGCTCAGGAGCAGATCTCAGGGCTCCTGTTTAACAGGGCTGGTGAAAAAATCCACACCAACTTTCAAACCTAGTCCTCTACCTTACAGTGTGAAGTGGGAAAAAGAGCATGGGAGTTCTCACGGCACTGTGGAGTGGTCATATTTAGCAAACACTCCCAACACTCAACATTCCTGACCCCAAATACTCTATTCCAGAATGTGTCATAGCTCAGTTACAGACTGCAGGCTTTAAATTGACTTAATAGGCCAAAGTAATTTCTTTCGTTTTGAATTTAAGAGGTATATTTAAAATTGAAGGGGCACTGACTGAAAAATTGGTAATATAAATATTGGTAATATAATAAAATATCTAAAGCCTAGAGGTGATAAAACCAAGGATGCATCCTTGGTATCCCTGGTGACTTCTGTCAATTGCTGAGCTCTAAAATTTAATCACTATAGGTTAAGAGATATTATAGCCACTTATATATACTATATAAGTTTGGAGATTTTCTTTTTATTGGCTTATCTTTCATTAGCACTCACTTAAAAACACTTTAAAACATGTATCATACTTGAAATTAAGAAAATTCATTTTCTTTTTTAAGGCTGAAAAATATTCCACTGTATATATTCACCATTTGCAACAACATAGATGAAACTGGAAGACAATATGCTAAGTGAAATAAACCAGATAGAAAGGACAAAATTGCATGATGTCACATACATAGAATCTAAAAAAGTAGAATATATAGTGACAGAGAGTAGAATGATGGTTACCAGGGTGGAGAGGTGGGAGAAATGGGGAAATATTGGTCAAAGGGCAGAAAGTTGCAGTTCTATAGGATGAATAGGTCTATAAAGTACAACATGAGGACTATAGTTAATGATATTGTAGGTGATGTGGAAATTTGCTAAGAAAGTAGATTTCAGGTGATCTCATTGAAAAATAGGTAACTACCTGAGATGGATATGTTAGCTTGACAGTAGGAATCATTTCACTATGTACCTATATATATAATGTTATACAATTTTTATTAAAAATAAAAATTTGAAAATTCATTTTCAAAATACTTAATAATTTGCTCTATTTTCTAATAGATATTTATACAGGTCTAGTGGTTAAGATTTCTTCTATAATCCATTTTACTTTGATGTGAAGAATCATACTGGAAAATTACTTTTTATTGCATATAGGCTAGTGCATAACATGCCTACCAAGTGCTTACTGGCTGATTGATATCTTAGATACCAAAAGAAATATCAATATTTTTTCCTTCTTGTTAGTATGTGAAAAAGAATAAGATCTACAGAAGTTCTTCAAAAGTTGTCAATTGGTGAAAATGCCCATGTGCACATGATTTATAGGTAAAATCAATGCTAATGGGACATATATTGGGATATATAATCTGTATATGACTAAGTATACCTCCTCTGGGTTCATATTACATATTTGTTCTATCAAAATAATGTTCCAGTCATAATTTTATACAAATATGTACCCATAAAATACAACTACATTATGTTGACTTGAAAATGTTCAAAGGTTTTGTTGTTTTTCTTAAAAACTTTATCAATTAACTATAATACAGTTTTATTTTCCCCATCTTATGTAATATATGCAAGAGAAGTGCCAAACGATGGCACCTGGAGTTTTATTGATTGCTTATATTCACAATTGGCTCAATAAAGGGGATGTAGAGAGTGAAAAATGACAAAAAGAGTGATAAACAATCAAACAGCCAGAAACCATCATCAGTTCAATCTTTTCCTGTTGACTAAAGATCTTACTTAAGTTCACGAGGATACAGATTAATGATATACAAACAGCTCATCCTTTGTCTTTTTTCCAACTAAGCTTTGAGGGGAAAAAAAAAGCCAACCTAATTATGAAAACTGATGGAAATACATATGTACTTGACCAATTAGTCTACCAATCTTTAAAAAAAAACCTCAGTTGTCTGGACCCCAGATGAAATAGGAGTGGGAGCAAAAATAACATATCTCAAAGTGCCCTAAGCCACCTCTATTTTAATGATGACTTGAAAAGCCTGAGCATATCTGATCAACCTGACACGTGACGTGAGGAACTAAAAACTAGGATCTGAATTGATATTAGGCTTACTAACCTCTTATGAGTTTTCTAGGTACCTCAAGATCAATAGAGCTGCAACACTTTGCATTTTTGTATGACTATGAACTTGCTTATCCTGGTTAGCTATATTTTTTTCCTATTAAAAATATTTTCTTGGTAGTTACAGTAGTTGCTTCTAATAAGAAATATTAAAAGTTTTCTTAAAAAATACTTTTCTAAGATCACCTTAACCTCTGAAAAATCTTGCTTTATGCAAATCAGAAAGCAAAATATACACACACACATATATACAGATGCATACACACACACATATACAGTCTTTCACTGAAATTTCTTATGTAAGGAGAAACATTAAAGGAAGAAACCAAATTTTCTTCGCTCTGCCAGTGTCTTATCTCTACTAAATGAAGTGAGGTAAGAGTCCAAAGCCCTTCTCAACCTGGCTTCAGCTGCCTGTGCCCAACCAGCAGAACCCTCTCCATGCAACTCACCCTGCTGGTATGCAATGGATGTACCATTCTTTCCCTTTATTTCCTTCCCTATTTGCCAAGAGGCTGATTTCTATAGAACACATCACCATACCCTGTTTTCTGGTTGGAAATAGCCAATGAGAGGTAGCAACACAAAACCAAATGTAGGAAGTGGGGAAGGTCAGGTTATTTATTCTGCACACTGCTCACTGCTCCTTCCTGGACCACAGTTTGGACCGTGTTGCATTCCTTTTGTTCTTCTACCCAAGGCCTCAGATGCTGTGGAAGTCCCTTTCCTATGTCAGCAATGTTTGCGAGTTCTAGTAACATTCTCCTCCTGCCTCTTCAAACCCCATGGCTTCCATTGTTGCTAGTCCCTGGATGCCCCATCATTCTATTCTGTTTCTCCAAATGCAGCTAACATCTCTGTAAAGAGTCACTTCACTAATTTCTTTTCAGTTAGTTCTTTGAATGTGCCTTGTTTCCTGCTGGGAATTTGACTCAGATTATGTTTAGAAGTTTACTGCATCTGTCCAACATTTTGTTCATTCTTTTAATGACACTTTTTAGAACCCCCTTTAATCATCTGTTAACACATTTTTCTTCCCCATTAGACCCTGAGTTCCTTGATGGTAGAGATCAAGGAGCTTTAATTATCAACATACCTTTAGGAATTTACACAATGCCTACTAAAAAAAATCTGTGGTGGATGAATGAACGGATGCACAAATTTGTAATTCCATTCCATGGTGGCCCATTTAGCTAAAAATTTAAGCCATGTCAAAAGCCTTTTTTGCTTGGTTTAAAATACAATATAATTCATACAAGTGACAATAAGTCCAGAGGAAAGAAGCTTGATACCTGCATCTACTAACATTAAAATGGAAATCTGTTCCCCAGGCATCCAGGCCAGTACCTGGGAAAGACTTATAAAAGAAAGAGGTTAATGCCAGCATGTAACAATACTCCACAGGCTATGTGTTGGGTTTATCCTGAGCTATGTTCCAGGAAACACCAAAATAATTAACATGTATCTTCTACTTGTCATCTTCATGGTAAAGCAACTTAGAAGACATCTTCTGTATTATTTATGGGCTCCTGAGGAGAGGGGCAACCACTCACACCTAAATGAGGGGAACAGGAAAAGATTGGGAATGACTGCAAGATAGATCCTGCTACTGGGTATTACATCACATAGATGAACAAAAGGACAGGTTAGTTCAAGGGCCACCAAGTGATCCAATTTGTTCAAAAGGTATAATGTCAATCCCAATGGTCCACAACTCACCCCCAAATTTTCTTAAAATCCTTCAACTGCTGACAAATCTCAGATGCTAACAGTGGTATGTTAATGTAGATAACTGAGAACAGCTTCATTTGTCCAGTTAGTAGCAATTGTAGGCTGTAGTCCCACTGAGCAGTCATAGCCAGTGTCAGAAATGAGATCTTTCATAAGGAGAAAGGCTTCCTTTTCTATCAAGCCTTCCTTCTTTCTATCCAGATCTTGTTCATTATAGACATAGCCCTTCCACAGTCAGTAAGACAATGGATAGCAACCTAACTGGGCAGTGTCAAGTTTATCCTGGATTGATTATCAGCAATATTAACATGGGACTTGATTTAAACATGAAGTTTTCATTGTGGATTACCCACATGTCACCATTCTATTCTATTTCATTCTTAAAAGAATATTGCTTTGGATAGAGTAGCTACCTCTCTCTTACATAGCTCAGTGCCACAATGCAAGTTCAGCTCACATTTAGCTCCAGAGTAAGCTTTATTAGTCTAAAGCTATAGTTCTCAACAAGGGACAATTTTGTCCTTAGGGATATTTGGAAATGTCTAGAAATATTTTGGGTTGTCACATTGGGTAGGGGGTATGATATTTACTGGGTAGCATCCAGGGATGCTGCTAAACCTTCTAGCATGTGTAGGCAACACTTCATAAAAAATTATTATTTGGTCCCAAGTGTCAACAGTGTCAAGGTTGAGAAATTCTGGTTTAAAGATAGTCCTATCTTTATTGCCAGGTGTTTGTTTAAGAAAGGGCATATGACCAAAGTCTGGCCAATGACCTAAGAGGAGAAGTTGAGGGTAATTTTCAGAGACAGTTCTTCCACACTCAGAAGCAAGAACCACAAGAAGCAGAAGAGCAGAGTGGAGAGAGACACCAAAGACCTGAATCCTTACACATGTGCTTCAGTCCATGGAAGCATGGACTTAACCCAGTTCTAAAATCTGCCTCATGTCTCATCATATATTTATGTGAGCTTAAGACACTCTGTTTTGTGTTTAGGTTTCTGTTACATTCATCCACAAACATTCTAACGGGAGCACATCTGCTCTGTGTGATGGTTCCGTAAGCTTTATGTTGGCTCTTGGGATCTGAGTGTTAATGCTGAGAAGGCACGAGATGGGCATTAAGTCCAAAAGAAAGTAAGATATGAAGTTCAAATGTTCCTTGGAATAAAGGTAGATGGCAAGAGAGGTGAGAAGATAGAGAGGAATGAATAAGAATAAGCCCCAGTTAGTCATTCTGTCAATGGGGATCTTTAGACAAACCCCATTTTATTGGAGGTGCTGTAGACAAAAAAGGCAAGAAGAGGCACTACTACAAGCTCAGGATGGAGTACAGTTAATGATTCCTTTAAAAGAGAGGCTACCTATTTCTAGGTTTTCACTGCGATTATATTTCTTTTGTAAATTCCCAAGGAATCTTTGGAACTAGCAGCATGAACATTATGGCAGCCCTGAACTATGACAAAGCTCAGGCCTCTTATCATGGGGTCCTGTCTTATTTTTGTCTTTGGAAGCTAGGGTCTGCTTCCCACTGGCCTATTCTCTCCCAGCTTATTTACAAAACAAGAAATTATTTCTGGGTGTCTCAATGATTTCTAAGATTGCTCTATCGGAATTGTGGGCTTATATATCATTGTCCCAACTGCTTCAGTCAATCTTGTTCAGCAAATTGTAGTAATATTAGACACCGTCATTATTTCAATGCCAGATGTTTCTTAAAAATTTGGGGATAATTTAGTCAAAATGCTTTTGTAGTAAACAGACATATCTAATAGTTTATTTTCTTATCTCCTATGGTTAGGAAATATTAAGCAGAAATATGATAAAAACCCATTTGCACTTAGGTTTTACAGTCCTGGAAAATAGCACTAACCTTCATCTTATACACACTAGAACTTTTTTATCAGACAATCAAAAACAGAGTACAAATGAATATATGGTCATCATGATTATGTTGGAACAATAATTCACATTTTTGTTTGAAAGACAATGCCACTAGTTATTAATAGTTATTATAAGAAGCACCATATTCTGTAGTGAGGAGAGCGCTACCCTGGGAATGATCATCATAGGTCCTGGTCCGAGTTTTGTACTAACCGGCAAATTACTTTGGGAGTTAAGGGGACTCAGGTAAGTCCTTGGGCCTTGAGTTATGTAAGCTTCAGGGTTTGGAGTGGATAATCTCAAACTGATATTGTGATGCCTTCATTAACTTAGCAGCCAGACCAATTGTGTGTGTGTGTGTGTATGTGTGTGTGTAATATGTATATAATATTCCTTATGTATGAAATAGCAACTCCAAGGAAATGTACCATTAATAAGAAGGAGACTGGTTTCTGAAAAAAACAAAATAAATTTTATGTGTAAAATTTTGGAGGGAAAGTCTTTTCATCACACTCTAATACTCCCCTTTTGAGTAGCCAAACATAGTTTGTGTACCTCCTGTCCTTATTCTGTCCAATTACACTTTCTACTCCAGGGGTATGAGGTGGCTTCTCTGATTGAAATATTTGATACCAATACATGGAGATAGATACTTGGGTCAGTTTTTTTTCTCCTTCTTGGGAACAAACTGCCTACAGAAGATGACCATATTTATAATCTACTTTTCCACTCTGGTCCAACATTGCCTTCTCTGTATTAAGGGTCCTGCCCTTGTCCAACATTGCCTACAATTGATTCAGTAATTTTGCTTATGTGGGGAATTCAATTAGAAGACACAATTGAATTTCAGGTTAAGCCATTTCTTCAAAATTAAACTTTACCAGTAAAATGAAGAATTCTCAGACAGAAGTTTCAAAAGGGAGCATGCTGTGCTTCTGTGTCCTCTCTACTTTTCTGAATGGAATTTGTTGCACCTCCCAAATGCAAAGGTTTATAGTCTAAGTATATATTTCTAATGTCAATAAAAAATACTTAGAATGTAAACTGATATTTGATTCTAAAGCCTTGATTATGTAAAAGTTGTGGCTATGGTAGTGGTACTGTAAAAAATCTTATCATTTTAATCCTCTGTAGCAATGGAAAAGTAGGCACATAAAAATCTAAGATTAAAGTAATCATAATTTGGATGTCCCAAGGAAATTAGTATCAAAAGAAGACATTTCACAGTGAAGCTGCAAAAATTGGACCTATCTTAAAGCCCCTAAGAGAGATGTTTTGAGCATCAGCTAGGAGAAATGGAATAGGGACAGGTTCATAAGACAGTTTCTCATTCTATTGTATAGAATGTTCATTAAAAATATATAGATTTATTCCAGCTCAGAGACACTAGCAGCTACAGTGATTATATATGCAACATCAATTGCTCCTTATTGTCCCTTGTTAATAGAACTCTTATTGTTCCCAGATCCAGCATTGATCTAAGCCAATCATGGTGCTTACAGTCCTGTTCCAGGAATGTTTTTTTTTCCCAATTTCTCTTGCAGTTAGTTGAATGGACCATGTCACCCAGTCCTGATCAATGAGAAACAATGAGAGCCTTTTCTCCAAATATTCCTTTTCTTCCTGCTTGGAATATTGATGTGAAAACATATTGTCTAGAACTGCAACATCCATCTTGGACCATGAGGTAGCATGCATAAGTACAAAGTACCTGAAGAGGGTATACAGAAGATGTAAATTAAGAGACTGGTATTTTGATGATATGATGGAACCACCTATTTTGTGACTTCCTGTAATGTAAACAAGAGAGGTTATTTTCATAGCTCCATTCCTGGACCTGATTGTATCCTACTTAATATAGAAGGGTACAGAGTGGATCAGAGACATTCACTAAAACTCATCACATTAGTCTAAGGTGAATAAGCAGGAGCAGTAGCAGAGATTAAAGAAGGCTCTTGGCAGTTATAGAGTGAAGTTAGCTCTTCCCAAACTATAGGGAGAGAGATGAAGGGCATTCCTCCATAAAATTTTAAAGTGAGGAAGACTAGATTCCAGCAAAAAAAAAAAAGGAGACTCAAAATATATGCATGAAGAAGAGCCATTTAAAGATTTTAATCCTCTCAAAATGAATCTTCAGGAAAAAATTAATTTATTTTTTAAAATTTTAATTTAATTAAAAAAAATTTTATTTTGTATTGTAGTATAGTTGGTTAACAATGTTGACTAAATTTCAATATTACATTTTCTTAAATCTCGCTCCATGATTTTGTAGTTCATTTGGAAAAAGAAATATGTCATCCAGAACAACTAAGCACAATCTATTAATAATAATAATTTGGCTTTGCTCCACAAGACACTGAAATTATTTATAAATTAACAATAATGAAAACATCAGTGTTGACATAGAAGTAGACAGACATATAAAAAGAGTAAAAAGTATAAATATGAAACCAAAGAAATTCCAGCAGTCTGTAATTTAGTTAATAATATTGTGCCAATATTAACTTTTAAATTTTGTCAAGTGTACTCATCATTATGCAAGATGTTAACACTAGAGGAAACTCGATAAAGGATAGAATGAGAACTCTCTATACTACTTTACATATTTTTCTATAAATTTAAAATTATTCCAAAATAAAAATTTCTTTAAGACTTTATTATATGATAAAATTATACTTTGAGTCAATTAAATTCCTAATAATTTAGACAGATTAGATATTTATTGATAAAAAATGAAGCCCAGAAGTTCCATTAGCATGAACTAATGTCATAAAGAGAAACATAAATATCTTCATGTGAGCCTTAAAATATATACAAATTTTTAGAAAATACTATAGAAAAGATAAAATATAAACTGAGAAATGTTTTCAACATACATATGAGAATAATTAGGGATAATCTTATGATACAAATAATTCTTTCAAATTCATAAGGAAAAGAAGAGCTCCTTTCTTTCTGGAGAAAGAAGACTAAAAATATAAACAGTAAATGTCATAGGGGAAAGATATTAATAGCTAATTTTACACTCAAAAGTTAATAATTCCTAATATATCAGGGAAATGCAAGCACAGCAGTTAAGAATAATTTTTAAATATAGTAATAGCAAAATTAAAAAGTATGATACTGGGCTTCCCTGGTGGCACAGTGGTTGGGAGTCTGCCTGCCAATGCAGGGGACACGGGTTCGAGCCCTGGTCTGGGAGGATCCCACATGCCACGGAGTGGCTGGGCCCGTGAGCCACAACTGCTGAGCCTGCGTGTCTGGAGTCTGTGCTCCACGGCAGGGGATGCCGCGATAGTGAGAGGCCCGCGCATCGCGATGAAGGGTGGCCCCCGCTTGCCGCAACTGGAGAGGGCCCTTGCACAGAAACGAAGACCCAGCACAGCCATAAATAAATAAATAAAAACAAATACTTAAAAAAAAAAAAAAAGTATGATACTACTCAGCATTTGGAAAAGTATGAGGGAAAGACACTCTCCTATACTGCTAGAAAGAGTATAAATTAGAAGATAATCTGACAATTTGCATAAAATATATTTACTAGTTCATCAAACTCATTTCCATTCAGCAATTCCAGTTATGGAAATATTTTCATCCAAAGTGAATGATTGAGAAAGTAACTGAATATATATATACATTTATAGTATATTTATAATTATGTATGGAATATTATGTCTATGATATTTATAAGACATTTAGTAACTTAGTTAAAGACATTAAGTAAGTTGTCCTGCGACCCACAGCTTGTACATGACAGAGCTAGGTTTGAATTTAGATAATCATTTATTATATAAAGAACCATGTAGTTAAAAAGTGACAAGATTGAAAATAAGACATCAGGGACTTATATTTTCTTTCAGTTTTTTAAAGAGTTCCATGTAACAGGAAAGCAAAGATGAATGTAAGTATATTCGATGGGTGTAATTTTAATCAGACTCCATAGGGCCATGAGACCCAAAATGTTAAGAACACTGGTCTAAACTGATCATCTCTTCATCATTTATTTAGCTGATGGCAGTGGACTGTCAGCTGACATTCTTGCCTCTGGCCCCTGTCCCGTTCTTTCCCTATTATTGCCATTTGAACTGCCCAGCCTCAAACAGTTCCAAACTCTTCTCTTGGTCTATCTAAGACCAGATCAAAGTAGTTATTTCTCTGAGTCCAGGTCAACAAATTAACTGTTGCCACCCAAAATATAAGAGGCCAGTGAAAGAAAATCTCTTCATCCCTTAGGTCAGGGAAATCATTGAGTTGCAGTTTTCTCCTATTTACCAGCAGTCAAGAGTTCTATTCAGATATTTTGTTTCATACTGAAACAGATTTCAAATTGATTCAGAGAACTTGAAATTTTTTAAAAAATCCTACTTTAACATATAAAGTCCATTCTCTTAAAACCCACACTATAATCTAATGCCTTTTTTTTTGGGTGTTATAAACAGTGAGAGTGAACTAAGTTGGACGTTCACACGTTCACAAAGGTAAATATCCTGCTGAAATAATGAAGTAAATATGGCAAACAGGACCCAGTACAGATAATTGATTCAAACATTCTAATTTTTATTAAAGCAGAGTTTTTGTCTACTTTACTTAGGTTAAAATTACTATTTCCTTTTAGCTGGCATTCAACTTAAAATGAACTATAAAATAAGCTACGTTCCTTTCTATTGATCAAGGGAGAAATTAAATATGTAAGGAGGTGTAAGGGAAGAGTTGGGAAGAGAGGGAGATGTTATTGCAACAATTATGCAAATGTATTTCTGTAAAATAATACTGTTAAGGTCATTTTGTTAAGACCCTAAATATTGTTAATTCTAAATGCATATTACATTTTAATCAAACTACCTACTTCCCACTCTTTGCTGAGAAATTTACATTCTGACTACATTTTGAGGGCAGTTAGGATCCAGCTAAGCTCTCAAATATGATAAGTATCAGGAAATTGTCCTGAATTATTCATGTTAATTATGCTGAACTAAACATTGTAGATAAGAAAATGTATTTCCCACTGAAATATGTTTGCCTTACAGAGATTTCTAAATTGATCATAGTCTCCTTTTCTTATGGAAAGACCTAAAAGCCCCTAGGATGGGCAGAAGAACTGAATTCCAAATACCATCATGCTTTTTCAGCACAATTAGCATCATCTAAATCAATTCTGCATTTTGCCCTCAGTTTCATAAATAATCATAGCTAAGCCCCAGTCCAAGCCAATTATCAATCATTGTAGCACACATCTATTTGGATTACATAGGGAAAAATATTTTTTTTTTTGCATTCTATTTTTGTACATACTTTCTATTCAATATACTAAACTTCATAGTGTATAAAACATATCATTCATTCATTTTTATTTGTTCACTCACAAATTCATTCATTCATTCAGTTGTTCAAAAACAATTATTGAACAATAACTATGCATCAGATACTGTGTTGAGCAATTTTCCTTGCTTCAATTACCTTTTGTGGTTTGCTTTTTATTATAGTTTGCTTAAAGGATCCCAGGGACTGAGAATTGTGCTAATCCTCATCTTTATTTAATGACACATTATCATGATTTTATCAATCATTCATCCTGCAGCTGTAATCCCATTTCTAATCTCACCAATTTCCTTACACAGACCTACTCTCTTTGTTTATACACATGTATTGTTAATCCACAAAAATGCTGTGCTTAGTATTATTTTGGGTACAATATTCTTTAAGGTAGTAATTGGTGTTGAGCTATATATCTCATTGTATATCCTACTTTTTCACTCTACATAATGTTTAATGTGGATTTACTTAGTTCCTTCCGACTGCTGTATGGTATTCAAGGACAGGCACATTCCACTTAGTTTTTATTGACGTATGACTGACTGAATGGATAATGAATATATGGTATATACATACCATGAAATATTATTCAGACTTAGAAAAGAAGGAATCTTGTCCTTTGCTACAACATGTATGAACTTGGAAGACATTATGCTGAATGGAATGAGCCAGACACAGAATAACAAGTAATACATGATCTCACTTATATCCGAATCTAAAACTGGTCAAAATTCATATTCCATATTTTATGTGATTGACTAAAGACTAAAGACTGCAACTTTGCTTAGAGCATACAAGTGTTAATTTAATTTGTATTTCTCGGATAACCAATCAAGTAGAATGTCTCTTTAATTGATATCCCTACTGATATTTCCTTTACGGAAAACAATTCACTTATATTGTTTGCAATTTCAATTCTACCAGATCTTTTGTTTTTTTATTGTTGGGTTTCCAAGTTTCTTGGTTATTTGTAGGCAATGCAAATATCTATCCCAATCTGTCACCCAGCTTGTTTTACACTTTTTAGAGAATCAGGGACTGAGAGGAGATGTCCTGGCAGTGTGGAGTTCAGGAGGGCACAGAGTATTTGTTTTGTAAACAGACTTTGAACCAGTCCTTCTGTTTGTAACCTCATTTTTATCACCACTTCCAAAGGTAACCGGTTCTTCCATACACTTTGCAGGGTAAAGTCCTGTATAAATATTATATTGCTTACTAGATTTTCCTACTTCAGACTTTGGATTCTGCCTTCTCAGTTCTATTGAGTCATTGACACTAGGCAAATGTTTTCTAGCTTCTGAAATTTTGTTGGTAGATTGTCTTCACTAGTCTTTTTCAGTCCTTGAAAATATATGTCTTGTCTTTTTTCTTTTTACTTCTCTATTGGAGTATAATTGCTTTACAATGTTGTGTTTGTTTCTGCTGTATAACAAAGTGAATCAGCTATATGTATGCATTTATCACCATATCCCTTCCCACTTGTGCCTGCCTACCTCCCTCCCTACCCCACCCCTCTAGGTGGACACAAAGCACAGAGCTGATCTCCCTGTGCCATGCAGCTGCTTCCCACTAGCTATTTATTTTACATTTGACAGTGTATATATGTCAATGCTACTCTCTGACTTCGTTCCAGCTTCCCCTCCCCACACCGTGTCCTCAAATGCTTTCTCTGCCTCTGCGTCTTTATTCCTGTGCTGCCACTAGGTTCACCAGAACCTTTTTTTTTTTTTTTTTTTTTTTTTTTAGATTCCATATATATGTATTAGCATATGGTATTTGTTTTTCTCTTTCTGACTTACTTCACTCTGTATGACAGACTCTAGGTCCATCCACCTCATTACAAATAACTCAATTTCCTTTCTTTTTATGGCTGAGTAATATTCCATTGTATATATTGCCACATGTTCTTTATCCATTCTTCTGTCGATGGACACTTAGGTTGCTTCCATGTCCTGGCTATTGTAAATAGTGCTGCAATGAACATTGTGGTATGTCTCTTTGATTATTTAAAAAAATGTTGGGGGGTATAATTGCTTTATAATGATGCATTTGTTAGTTTCTGCTTTATAACAAAGTGAATCAGCTATACATATACGTATATCCCCATATCTCCTCCCTCTTGTGTCTCCCTCCCATCATCACTATCCCACCCCTCTAGGTGGTCACAAAGCACCAAGCTGATCTCCCTGTGCTAGAGAGCTGCGTCCTACTAGCTATCTACTTTGCATTTGGTAGTGTATATATGTCCATGCCACTCTCTCACTTTGTCCCAGCTTACCCTTCCCCCTCCCCATGTCCTCAAGTCCATTCTCTACATCTGCATCTTTATTCCTGTCCTACCCCTAGGTTCTTCAAAACCATTTTTTTTTTTTTTTTTTTTTTTAGATTCCATGTATATGTGTTAGCATACAGTATTTGTTTTCCTCTTTCTGACTTACTTCACTCTGTATGACAGACTCTAGGTACATCCACCCCACTACAAATAACTCAATTTCGTTTCTTTTCATGGTTGAGAAATATTCCATTATATATGTGCGCCACATCTTCTTTATCCATTCATCTGTTGATGGACACTTAGGTTGCTTCCAGGTCCTGGCTATTGTAAATAGAGCTATAATGAACATTGTGTTACATAACACTTTTTGAATTATGATTTTCTCAGGGTATATGCCCAGTAATGGTATTTCTGGGTCGTATGGTAGTTCTATTTTTAGTTTTTTAAGGCACCTCCATACTTTTCTCCATAGTGGCTCTATCAATTTACATTCCCACCAACAGTGCAAGAGGGTTCCCTTTTCTGCACACCCTCTCCAACATTTATCGTTTGTAGATTTTCTGATGATGGCCATTCTGACTGGTGTGAGGTGATACCTCATTGTAGTTTTGATTTGCATTTCTCTAATGATTAGTGATGTTGAGTATTCTTTCATGTGTTTGTTGGCAATCTGTATATCTACTTTGGAGAAATGTCTATTTAGATCTTCGGCCCATTTGTGGATTTGATTGTTTGTTTTTTTGGTATTGAGCTGCATGAGCTGCTTGTATATTTAAGAGATTAATCCTTTGTCAGTTGCTTCGTTTGCAAATATTTTCTCCCATTCTGAGGGTTGCCTTTTTATCTTGTTTATGGTTTCCTTTGCTGTGCAAAAGCTTTTCAGTTTCATTAGGTCCCATTTTTTTATATTTGTTTTTATTTCCATTACTCTAGGAGGTGGGTCAAAAGGATCTTGCTGTGATTTATGTCAAACAGTGTTCTGCCTATATTTTCCTCTAAGAGTTTTGCAGTGTCCGGCCTTACATTTAGGTCTTTAATCTATTTTAAGTTAGTTTTTGTGTATGGTGTTAGGAAGTGTTCTAATTTCATTCTTTTACATGTAGCTGTCCAGTTTTCCCATCAACACTTATTGAAGAGGCTGTCTGTTCTCCACTGTATATTCTTGCCTCCTTTATCAAAGATAAGGTGCCCATATGTGTGTAGGTTTATCTCTGGGCTTGCTATCCTATTCCATTCATCTATATTTCTGTTTTTGTGCCAGTACCATACTGTCTTGATTACCGTAGGTTTGTAGGATAGTTTGAAGCCAGGAAGCCTGATTCCTCCAGCTCCATTTTTCTTTCTCAATATTGCTTTAGCTATTCGGGGTCTTTTGTGTTTCCATACAAATTGTAAAATTTTTGTTCTAGTTCTGTGAAAAATGCCAGTGGTTGTTTGATAGGGATTACACTGAATCTGTAGATTGCTTTGGGTAGTATAGTTCTTTTCACAATGTTGATTCTTCCAATCCAAGAACATAGTATATCTCTCCATCTGTTTGTATCATGTTTAACTTCTTTCATCAGTGTCATAGTTTTCTGTATACAGGTCTTTTGTCTCCTTAGGTAGATTTATCCCTAAGTATTTTATTCTTTTTGTTTCAGTGGTAAATGAGAGTGTTTCCTTAATTTCTCTTTCAGATTTTTCATTATTATTGTATAGGAATGCAAGAGATTTCTGTGCACTAATTTTGCATCCTGCGACTTTACCAAATTCATTGATTAGCTCTAGTAGTTGTCTGGTAGCATCTTTGGGATTCTCTATATATAGTATTATGTCATCTGTAAACAGTGACAGTTTTACTTTTTCTTTTCTGATTTGGATTCCTTTTATTTCTTTTTCTTCTCTGATTGCTGTGGCTAAAACTTCCAAAACTCTGTTGAATAATAGTGGTGAGAGTGGGCACCCTTGTTTTCTCCTGATCTTAGAGGAAATGCTTTCATGTTTTCACCACTGAGAATGGTGTTGGCTGTGATTTTGTCATATATGGCCTTTATTATATTGAGGTAGGTTCCCTCTACGCCCACTTTCTGGAGAGTTTTTGTCATAAATAGGTGATGAGTTTTGTCAAAAGCTTTCTCTGCATCTATTGAGATGATCATATGAGTTTTATCTTTCAATTTGTTAATACAGTGTATCACATTAATTGATTTGCATATATTGAAGAATCCTTGCATTCCTGGGATGAACCCCACTTGATCATGGTGTATGATCCTTTTAATGTGCTGTTTGCTAATGTTTGTTGAGGATTTTTGCATCTATGTTCATCAGTGATATTGGCCTGTAGTTTTCTTTTTTGTGACATCTTTGTCTGTTTTTGGTACCAGGGTGATGGTGGCCTCGTAGAATGAGTTTCGGAGTGTTCCTTCCTCTCCATATTTTGGAAGAGTTTGAGAAGGACAGGTGTTAGCTATTCTGTAAAGGTTTGATAGAATTCAACTGTGAAGCCATATGGTTCTGGGCTTTTGTTTGTTGGAAGATTTTAAACCACAGTTTCAATTTCAGTGCTCTTGATTGGTCTGTTCATATTTTCTATTTCTTCCTGGTTCAATATTGGAAGGTTGTACTTTTCTAAGAATTTGTCCATTTCTTCTAGGTTTTCCATTTTATTGGCATACAGTTGCTTGTTTTAGTCTCTTATGATCCTTTGTATTTCTGCAGTATCAGTTGTTACTTCTTTTTCATTTCTAATTCTGTTGATTTGATTCTTCTCCCTTTTTTGCTTGATGAGTCTGGCTAATGGTTTATCAATTTTGTTTATCTTCCCAAAGAACCAGCTTTTAGTTTTATTGATCCTTGCTATTGTCTCCTTCATTTTTTTTTCATTTATTTTTTTTCTTTTTCTTTACTTTTATTATTGTTTTTTATATAACATGTTCTTCTTGTTATCTATTTTAAACATATTAGTGTATATATATCTTCATTTATTTCTTATTTTATCTTCGTGCATTCTTTTCTTCTGCTACTTTTTTGCTTTGTTTTGTTTTGTTCTTCTTTCTCTAATTGCTTTAGGTGTAAGGTTAGGATGTTTATTTGAGATATTTCTTGTTTTTTGAGGTAGGATTGTATTGCTATAAACTTCCCTCTTAGAACTGCCTTTGCTGTGTCCCATAGGTTTTGGGTCATCCTGTTTTCATTGTTACTTGTTTCTATCTAGTTTTTTTATTTCTTTTTTGATTTCTTCAGTGATCTCTTGGTTGTCTAGTAGCATACTGTTTAGCTTCCATGTGTTTGTATCTTTTACAGTTTTTTTCTTGTAATTGATTTCTAGTCTCATAGTGTTGTGGTTGGAAAAGATATTTGATATGATTTCAATTTTCTTAAATTTACTGAGGTTTGATTTGTGACCCAAAATATGATCTATCCTAGAGAATGTTCCATGTGCACTTCAGAAGAAAGTGTATTCTGTTGTTTATGGATGGAATGTCCTATAAATGTCAATTAAGTCCATCTGGTCTAAAGTGTCATTTAAAGTTGGTGTTTCCTTTTTTTATTTTCATTTTGGATGATCTGTCCATTGGTGAAAGTGGGTTCTTAAAGTCCCCTACTATGATTGTGTTACTGTTCATTTCCCCTTTTATGGCTGCTAGTATTTGCCTTATGTATTGAGGTGCTCCTATGTTGGGTGCATAAATATTTATAATTGTTATATCTTCTTCTTGGATTGATCCCTTGATCATTATGTAGTGTCCTTCTTTGTCTCTTGTAATAGTCTTTATTTTAAAGTCCCTTTTGTCTCATATGAGTATTGCTACTCCAACTTTCTTTTGATTTCCATTTACATGGAATATCTTTCTCTATCCCCTCACTTTCAGTCTATATGTGTCCCTAGGTCTGAAGTGGGTCCCTTGTAGACAGCATACATATGGGTCTTGTTTATGTATCCATTCAGCCAGTCTATGTCTTTTGGTTGGAGCATTTAATCCATTTACATTTAAGGTAATTATCGATATGTATGTTCCTATTACCATTTTCTGAATTGTTTTGGGTTTGTTTTTGTCAGTCTTTTTATATTCTTGTGTTTCCCTTCTAGAGAAGTTCCTTTAACATTTGTTGTAAAGCTGGTTTGGTGGTGCTGAATTCTTTTAGCTTTTGCTTGTCTGTAAAGGTTTTAATGTCTCTGTTGAATCTGAATGAGACCCTTGCCATGTAGAGTAATCTTGGTTGTAGATTTTTCCTTTTCATCACATTAAATGTATCCTGCCCCTCCCTTCTGGCTTGCAGAGTTTCTGCTGAAAGTTCAGCTGTTAACCTTATGGGGATTCCCTTGTATGTTATTTGTTGCTTTTCTCTTGCTGCTTTTAATATTTTTTTCTTTGTATTTAATTTTTGATTGTTTGATTAATGCATGTCTTGGCCTGTTTCTCCTTTGATTTATCCTGTATCGGACTCTCTGCACTTCCTGGACTTGATTGACTATTTCCTTTCCCACATTAGGGAAGTTTTTGACTATAATCCCTCCAAATACTTTCTCAGACACTTTCTTTTTCTCTTCTTCTTCTGGGACCCCCATAATTCACATGTTGGTTCATTTAATGTTGTCGTAGAACATTAGATAGTCTCTGAGACTATCCTCAATTCTTTTCATTCTTTTTTCTTTACTCTGCTCTGCGTTTGTTTTTTCCAATATTCTATCTTCCAGGTCACTTATCCATTCTTCTGCCTCAGTTATTCTGCTATTGATTCCTTCTAGAGTATTTTTAATTTTGTTTATTGTGTTGTTCATCATTGCTTGTTTGTGCTTTAGTTCTTCTAGGTCCTTGATAAACGTTTCTTGTATTTTCTCCATTCTACTTCTGACATTTTGGATCATCTTTATTATCACTACTCTGAATTCTTTTTCAGGTAGACTTCCTATTTCCTCTTCATTTGTTTGGTCTGGTGGGTTTTTACCTTGTTCATTCATCTGCTGCATATTTCTCTGTCTTCTCAATTTGTTTAACTTACTGTGTTTGGGGTCTTCTTTTTGCAGGATTCAGGTTTGTAGTTCCTCTTATTTCTTGTCTTTTCCCCCAGTGGGTGAGGTTGGTTCAGTGGCTTGTGTAGGCTTCCTGGTGGGGAGGACTGGTGCCTGAGTTCTGGTGGGTCTGGCTGGATCTTGTCTTTCTGGTGGGCAGGGCCACGTCCGGTGGTGTGTTTTGTGGTGTCTGTTTACTTAGAATGACTTTAGGCAGCCTCTCTGCTAATGGGTGGGATTGTGTTCCTGTCTTGTTAATTGTTTGGCATGAGGCGTCCAGCACTGTATCTTCCTGGTCGTTGGGTGGAGCTGGATCTTCTTGTTGAGATGGAGGTCTCTGGGAGGCTCTCACCAATTAATTTTATGTGGGGTTGAGAGGTCTCTGGTGGTCCAATGTCCTGGGCTGAGCTCTCCCACCTTGGAGGCTCAGGTCTGACACCCAGCCAGAGCACCAAGACCCTTCCAGTCACAGAAGAAAAGGAAGAAGAAGAAAAAAAGAAAAAAAAAAAAAAAACAGACGGAACTCCAAGACAAATGGTAAAAGCAAACTGAAGACAAAAATCACACAAAGAAATATACACCCACACACTCACAAAAGAGAAAGAAACGGAGGAAGAGACCAACCAAAGCAATAAACAAACCCAACAATGAAAACAAGCTCTAAAAACTAAACTAAGATAAACATAAATCCAAAATCAAATCAAATGCAGTGAGCAAACCCCAACTCTACAGTTGCTCCCAAAGTCCACCACCTCAATTTTGGGAGTATTTGTTGTCTATTCAGGTATTCCACAGATGCAGGGTTTATCAACCCAATTTAGGGGGTTTAATCCTCTGCTCCTGAGGCTGCACAGAGAAATTTCCCTTTCTCTTTGCACAGATCCTGGGTTTCAGCTTTCATTTTGGCCCCACCTCTGTGTGTAGTCCACCCTCAGGCGTCTGTTCCCAGTGCAGAGAGGAGGGGGTTAAAGTAGTGGCTGATTAGGACTCTCTGGATCACTGAGGCCAGGGAGAGGGAGGTGTATGGTAGTCTTAATTGGGACGTGGAGTGTGCCTGCAGCATCAGAGACTGGCATGGCATTGCAACAGCCTGAAGCACACCGTGTGTCCTCCTGGGGAAGTTGGCCCTGGATCATGGGACCCTGAAAGTAGTGTGCTGCACAGGCTCCTGGTGGGTTGTGGGTAGTGACCTGAGTTTGCACACAGGATTCTTGGTAGCAGCGGTGACAGCAGTAGCAGTCTGTGCCCTTCTCTGGGGTCCGAGATGATAGCCGCAACTTGTTCCCGTCTCTGGAGCTCACTTAGGTGGTGCTATGTTGTCTGTGGGTACACAGAGCAGGAAGCCCCTCTCCTCATGCACCCCGAAACAATGGTCTCTTTCATCTCCAGCAGGTCTAGACTTTTCCCCAGACTCCCTCCCAGCTAGCTAGCTGTGGTGCACTAGCCCACTTCAGGCTGCCTTCACACGCCAACCCCAGTCTTCTCCCTGGGATCTGACCTCTGAAGCCCAAGCCTCAGCTCCCAGCCCCCATCTGCCCCAGCGGGTGAGCAGATAAGCATCTCAGTCTGGTGAGTGCTGGTCAGCACTGATCCTCTGTGAGGAATCTCTTCACTTTGCCCTCTGCACCCCGGTTGCTGCACTCTTCTCTGTGGCTCCGCAGCTACCCCCTCACCATCCCCACCAGTGAAGGGGCTTCCTAGTGTGTGGAAGCTTTTCCTTCTTCACAGCTCCCTCCCAGAGGCGCAGGTCCCATCCCTATTTTTGTCTCTGTTTTTTCTTTTTTCTTTTGTCCTACCCAGGTATGTGGGGATTTTCTTGCCTTTTGGGAAGTCTGAGGTCTTCTGCCAGCATTCAATAGGTGTTCTGTAGAAGTTGTTCCACATGTAGCTGTATTTTTGATGTATTTGTGGGGAAGAGGGTGATCTCCACGTCTTACTCCTCTGCCATCTTGAAGGTCTCCGAAAATATATGTCTTTTTTTTTAATTCCTTGTTATTTAGTCAGTGTCAGAGTGGAGAAGAGTTCAACATACCTGCTCAATCTGCCATCTTTAACTAGAACTCCCATTTCATTTCAAGAATTTTTAGTAATGTGTTTCTCTTGAACTCTCTTTCTAGTTTATTATCTGTTGATAGGTTTACTCTCACATTTATATTCTGCAGAAACTAGCTCCATAACAAAAAGTTTCCTTAAAAATATAAGGAATTATTTATTAATCTTACTATACTGCATTTTACTATATTGCAGAGAGTTTTCTAGGAATGATGATGGGTGAAAATAATATCATTAAGCAATTATCTTATGTAACTTTATAATGATAAATAAAATATACACAAATAACTATAGTACAAAGTAGAACACTATACAAACCCTGAGAGATTTGGTAAGTTATTCACTCCCCTCTCTACCCTTCACCTAAAGTTACTGGAAGGGATATATGCAAAAAAAAAAAAAAAAATACATTATTTTCATAATCCCAAGATCCTTTATTGTGTGAGACACATAGTAGATTCAAAAATATTTTTGTCTATTGAATGTATTTGTATAAATATATATGTAGAATTAAAAACATCTAAAAATTATATGTAATTCTTTAAAGAAGATCCAGCTAATTTTACTTTTTTTCTGATTGAGTCTGAACTTTGACAATACTAGTGTATCTGAAAAAAATTCTGATTTTTTCTTTACTGGAAATTTTTAACTCACAGAAAGAACACCTCCCAAACATAGTTTCAGCAATTAATAAACAGAAGAAATCTTTCCTGGTGCCCAAAGTTTGCTAATATGCTTTAAGTTCACTTATCTGTAGGACTTAAATCTAATTAATCATTAGAAACTAACACTCCTTCAAGACATTGCCAAAGATATAGTAAAGGAGTAAGCCTGGCAGAAGAACACATATTTGGTTCCAAAAACCTAGCTGTGCCCTTCTTCTTGTCAATCTATTAACATTTGATCAAATAAGAATGATGCTTCAGCATAGAAAATATCAGCTAATTCATGTCCCATTTTACCCTACAGAATCCCAACAGCACACTAGAACCCCATTATGACCAAATCCTTGAGATTGTCTGACATAAAAGCAAATTACTACCACTGTAGGAAGGAACCTGCATATAACTACTGCCAGATTTATAGCTCTGCTGCAAACCTTTCATTTTGATCTAGTTGAATTTTCTATCACTAAAACAGATTGATGTCTTGAGAAATCTCAAACCAATGAATACAAGGAATACCAATTAAAATGTCAAATCCTTATTTCTAATCTCCAAAGGTATAGTTTTCACCTAGGATCTGATAAATATTTTAGATAGATCAGCTCCCTTGTATTCCCACCTCCCAAAACAAAATTATTTTTTTGATATCATGGGAATCCTAACTGCTAAAACAAAACTAAGTTCTCAGAGGGATTCTTTATAAATAAGTATTTTTAAGTATCTCTGAGCAACTGATTCCTCAGTGAAAGGAAATTAAGAGACAGCTTCAATATAAAAAAGAAAACCCCAATATTTGAGTTCAGAATAAGACCAGAAGGGGCAGGGGTATTGCTGAGATATTTGAATATGGAGGATGTAAACATAAGCAAGAGTTTCTCTCAACTGATGTTCACCTTGCTGATCTCTCATCTTTGTCTCCAAAATGAAAAATGTCTAATTTAACAACCTCCTTTGAGCTGGTAAGCCAGACAATGAAGTTTAGATATTCCTTAAGTGGTAGATGAGTTATAAAAGTGAATTTTAAGAGAAATTTTCTGATTTTATCACTTAGATATAGGGAGACACTGTAATGATAAAATTTCAAGCAGTATTATTGGCCTGGTGTAGATAGGGAATACTGGGCCAAGGAATTTTTAAAAAGACATATATTTTCAGAGACCTTCAAGATGGTGGAGGAGTAAGACATGGAGATCACCTTCCTCCCCACAAATACATCAAAAATACAACTACATGTGGAACAACTCCTACAGGACACCTACTGAATGCTGGCAGAAGACCTCAGACTTCCCAAAAGGCAAGAAAATCCCCACGTACTTGGGTAGGGCGAAAGAAAAAAGAAAAAACAGAGACAATCAAGGTAGATGGAATTCAATCAGGGTAGATGGAATCCCTTGGGAGCCAGAAATCACAATGTGATAGGTGCTGCCCACTTCTCTTAAATTTGGGACCATTTCTGATGTCCTGACCACAGCAACTCGGTGTAACCATTTGCCTGAGGTTTGTTTCTTGCTATCCCATCACTGAAGGACAGTGGATTTTAGTAGATTCACTAGGTGGAAGGATGGGTTTCCCAACAATGCTTGATTACTAGAAAGCTTCAGACCAGATAGTTCCAGGTTCATTGGTTAATATGTTATCATTATTATCCACTTGGAAAATGGTGACATGATTCTAAATCTTTGAGCCAGAGGAACAAAATAATGTTCTCAAAGGGACAGTTGGAAGCCTAGGGTAGATGATTTGAAGTGGGAGAATAATGTGTTTCCATGAAGCCAGGCTTTACCCATTTGTCATCACAGAGGGGAAGAGCTTCTCTAAGACCATGCCAGGCCCCTTAAACACCAGTTTCTTTCTCTTGTGTTGAAGCTGAAAGATTATACAGACTGATAGCAGTCTTAGTATGTTATTAGTGAATCAACTGACTTATTCAATGACCATAAAAAATATGTTTTAAATAACCAGGATTCATCAAGCTCTAGGTGATAGGTATGCAAATAAGACTAAAATAAATTCTTCACGCTGAAATAATACCATTTTTGTTGGGATATTGATATGTTATATAAAACAATACTTTCCCTTATAATGTATGAACAAATTAAAAGAATATAAATTTTGAGATTTTTAATATTAAATATAAAATTTAAAGAGAAATCCCCATATGAATAGTAAAAAATTAAATATTAGGAAAGATGTTTAATGCATCTGATGGTGCTGGTGCTAGCTAGATTATAAATTAATCCAACAGGGAACACATGAGGTCAATGTTACATGCAAATCTGGTGCATAGTTGAGCTTGTTTCTTTTCTTCTTTTTCAGTGAGGTCAAAGTGTACATGTCCACACTGTAGCTAATGTAAATATTTTGTGTGAATAGTAATAATAGCAACCCATTTCAATACTTGCTATTATATTGTACCCATTCTATTCCATTATTTTCTATTCTATCATATTCTATTTCATTTTTAAGAATTCTGGTCATGGCACACTAAGTCAATTTAATAACCCAGTAACATGTTACAACTTGTACAGCTTTAGAGTGTATTATCTGTATCTTCTATTTGATAACACATTATACTTCTGTCACAGGTTCATTTACACAATTCCAAGAAATCTCTGGAAAATGTGGTTGATTTTACAGGAAATGTAACAGATTGGAGAGTATCAGATGCTGACATCCCCTTTAAGATCTTCTCTTAGAGTGCCAGCCATAAACTAAAACTCCCTAAGGGTCGTGAGCAGAGGTTATAGTGGAGACAGTGAAGGGAGGTGGCAACCTAGAAGTGAAAGCTGAGTTTTATCAACTAGCAAGCAAAAACACACTACTGTAAATAATGTCATGTCATTATGAGGATTTATCTAATAATCATGCAGCTCTGAGCAGGTGCTCTGCATTTTTATTATATAATATGTTTTTATTGAACACCTATACACCTAAAGTGTAGCATAGTTCTGCCTCAGATGATCTATTGGAACCTGACTTATCTACTTCTAGTAGGCTACAGTAGACCTCCCAATAACTCCAAACCATTACAAAAACATTACATCATAATATTTACTGAATTGTGCTTTATTATTTGTTTCTTAACATTTCATGTCCTTACCTATGCTATCCTAATTACATGTTAATTTCTTTAAGGGTAAGAAATTTATCTATAACTCCTCTCCTACTACACTGCTGTTCACACAGTAGATGCTCCAAACATATTTAATGGCTTATCGAGCAACATCAAATCATGCTCTTCCACCAAACTGATAACATATCTAAGTAACAAGCTGCAATTAATAAGATGCAGGATTCTCTATCCTTATTCATATTATTCTCACTTTTCCAGAAACATATAATCAATTAGTCACTTAGAATCTCCTTTTGGATATATTAAAGTTATTCTAAATTCATTATTTATGAAATGAAATGCATCATCTTCCTGTCTGTCTCATCTCTATTCCTGTTCCCAGTCTCAGAAAAGAGACTTATCATATATCCAGTTGTGCAAACCAAAAAACCTGGGAATCATCCCTGTCATTTCCCTTCCTTTCAAAGTCATCTGCTTCTCTTCATCTCTACAAATGCCACTCTAGTCCAGGCTAATGTTATTTTTGCCTAGATTGCTCTTTAAACATCCATCTTGTCCACTTGCCTCTACTTTAGTCCTCTTCTAAATTGTTTCTTACTCCACAGTCAGTGCCATTATCAAAACACACACCTGACCATGATTATCTCATGCTTAAAACCCTTTCCATTGTTCTTGGGATGAAAGCCACAAGTCCTTAACATTATCTGTGTGGTGCTTTTTAATCATGGCCACTAATTCTTTGACTCTTCTCCCACCAAGATTTGGAGTCAATATTTCCTCCACTTGTATCTGGGAATTTTCCCCCAATAAAGTACATTAGAAGTGACATTATATGGCTTCCAAGACTAGATCATATAAGGTCATGCAGCATTCTCGCTGGTAGAACACTTACTTCTAGAGTACTAAGCTGACAAGTAGGAAGTTGGACAACCTTAAGACTGACATGCTGGAGAGACCACATGTAGACACCATTTGCCAGCCCCAGCCAAGTCAGTCTTCAGGCATCCAAGTTCAGATGCTAGATATGGGAATAAAGAAACAATCTTGGAAGTGGATCTTTCAGACCCAACCATTCCCGCCTCCATCCATTCAGGTCACCCCAGAAACCAGGTAAGAGAAGAGGGCCATTCTCACTGTGCTCTCTCCATGTTACTATCTTTGAGCATAATAATATGGTTATTGATTTATGTTACTAAGTTATGGAGTTGTTTGTTATGCTGTAATAGATAGCTGAAACAAACTGAATGTCCCTGCAAGGTATCTCTTATCAAGCTATCCTCTCTCACCTAACACCATGATCCTCTTCATTCTCTCCTCTCTAGACATAAACATAATCTCTCTGGCTCTTGAACTTGGAATGCTCCCTTTCACCATATGGCCATTGAACAGGCTGCTGCCTCTGCTTTATTATTTTCCCATTCACATTGCTAAACCTTCACAACATTCAAATCTCAAGTGAAAAAGAGCACATCCTCATCAAAACGTTTCTTTACCTCTCTCACTAGGTCATATCCCAAAATTATAGTCTTTAATAAGCCTTGAACCTCTTTTCAGCACTTTTCAGAATTACAATTTTATATTTGTGTGTATGATTTCTGGATTAATGTTTATTTCCCTCTTCAACACTTAGCTTCAAAAAGAAAGAAATTGTGTCTGTGCTAAACATTGGATACTCATTGTTCAAAATCATAACCCCTGCAACTATTACAGAGCCAGGCACATGTTAGGTATTCAGTAAAGATTTAATGCCTGGTATGAAAAGTGTTAAGCAATTTTCAGAGAAAAGTATATATTTGTCACTTCTAAGAGGGAAATCTGGAAAGGAAAAGAGAATAGTGCAGGTGTGAGTTCTTGCTCCTATTTATCAGATTTATTCTGCCAGGTAAACAGTGTGTTTGGAAAGCAAACATCCCAAGGTTGGAGAATAAAGGAACACCAATGATTATTCTTTTCCAATTCTAATCACTTTCACTTTTTAAGACAATGAGCTGTTTCCAGTGTTCAAGGAATCAAAATTGAAAATTATAGTCATTGGATTCTCACTTGCTGTCATCTCAAGCAATACTTTCATCAGCCTCCCAAAGGGATTATACTTATCTTACAGATGAGTAAACAGACTCAAAAAAAAAGATAGCCTGACCATTGAAATCTGACCAAGTGGCAGAGCTAAAATCTTTTCAACAGCCAGTTTCTTTCTGCTACAGTATATATACAGTATATATACAGTATACTGTATAATATATACAGTATATATTAGCTCCAAATCAACAGGCTGGCAAAGAAGAGGAGAGGAAGAGTGTTTTCCTGAAATTGGGAGAAATGGGTATGGGACATTTTTCCCAGAACTAGTGAGCTATTCTCTTATCCCATAGCTCTGTAACAAAGTTAGAAAAATTTTTTGGGAAACAATGAAGCTAATAATGGTATTCACTGATTATAAAATGAACAAAATACTGAAAACTGATATTTACACAACACCGAATACTTCCTTAAGTAAATCTAAGGACACCACCATTTTATGAACACAGTTGCAGTAAAGAAAAAGTGCCCTTAAATTTGAGTGCTGTTTGATGAAAAATGGTGTCACTGATACAGGTACATCACATAAGAAATTACAAATAAGGTTAAAAGTTAATTCTAACTGCAATACAGTTGCAAATAATCAAAACAAAAGCCAAATCTGATCAATAAGAGTTAATTAATTAAATTTTTTGGTATAAAGTGGCTTGTAGGTACCAGTGAATAATTTTTCAACATTCAACTAAAATGCTTAGAAATGGAGACAAAGAAGAAGATTCAAATTTAAGATGAAAACTAGAAATAACAGTGAACGTGTTTTCAGAGCCCAAGAAGAACATCATTAACCAGAAGGTCAAAGGAACTGATTGGACAACTCAGTCTGTGGCCACCTCATCAGAGAGAAAGGAAAGCCAACAATTAGATGGCACATAGCAAGAATTTTGATGATTTCCCATATGTATGAACCCTGGTTGAGAAATCCCAAATATCCAACAATAATATTGCTACACTATCCCACGGCATTGCTGTTAATTTTTGAGGCAAAAATTATGTTCTTTACTCCATCAATATCTCTTTTTATAAACAAGTGGACAGAAAATAAAGGAGAAGACTGACAATGGTAGAGTCCCAACAATTAAACATCTGCAGGCACTAAAGAACCGCAACAACAAAAAAGAGTAAGAATGAAACTAAGTTTTTGTTTTGTTTTGTTTTGGGGGAGGTGTTTGCTTTTATTAATGTACTTTAATTGCTAAGAGTGCCATATAAACGAGAAAGTGATAAAGAGACGATTTCATCTTGGGTCACTAAGACTACACTAGATGAAAGTCTGACAGACTCTGCTTTTTCCTGGAAACTGGGAACTGGCAGAGAGATGTGCCTACATCTAGCTTTTTCTGGCTGTAATTCTGAGAAGAGGATGAGAATAGCATCAAATGCACAGACAGAGAAGCTAAGGGCAAGCCACAAAATTTCTTTTGGCCACTATAGCATCTAGATAGATTTTTCGTTCTCCCTCTCTCATCTCTATCTCTCTCCCTTGCAGAAAGACTACATTACAAGGGAAAGAAGATTAATTCTGAAGGTTAAGAGAAGGAGTAGCTCTAAATATGATTATAAAGAATTTTAGAGAACACTTTCATATTGTCCACAGAATGCAAGAACACACAGTCTCAACGATACAGGAACAAGAGTAAATTTTTGAAAATTGTATTAAAATAAAATAAAACAAAAAACAAGAAAGCTGGGTAAAGATTTTTCATATATTTATTGACCATTTGTATTCCTCTTATGGTGAATTATCAAACCAGAACAGCTTTCCACTTTCTTCTATAAAAGTATTTTAATTATTTTCTTTCCTTGTTATTAATAATATTTATTTATTTTTGTTGCTAAACTCTTTTTATACTACTCTAATATAGAGTACAAAAATAAAAATGGGAATCTATTATAAACCCATTTAGTAAAGAAAACCACTGTTAATTTTTGTGGCTGTATTTTCAGGGCTTGTATAATGATGATGTTTAGGGGAGTACTAGTGAGACACATTTTAATTGTGTGACCTTTGGCAAGTCATTGAACTGTGAGGCATTGGTTTTATTACTTGAAAACTAAGGAAAACAATATAACCCAATTAAAAAATGTTGCACATATTAAATGAAATAATGCATTTAACATTCTCTGATAGCTAGCAAGATTCAGTAGCAGTAGCTATTACATCAACCAAAATGTTTCTTACATAAATACTTATATTTTTTCCAGCTTTACTGAGATACAATAGGCATAATATTGCATAAGTTTAAGGTATACAGCATGATGACTTAACATACACATATATGGCAAAATGATTACTACAGTAGGGTTAGTTAACACATTCAGAACCTCACAAAATTACAGTTTTTTG
Organism: Balaenoptera acutorostrata; assembly: GCF_949987535.1. Classification (NCBI taxonomy): domain Eukaryota; kingdom Metazoa; phylum Chordata; class Mammalia; order Artiodactyla; family Balaenopteridae; genus Balaenoptera; species Balaenoptera acutorostrata. The sequence goes on along the minus strand of NC_080075.1, from coordinate 22,008,035 downwards.
TGTGTAGTGAAAACATTTAAGATCTACTGTCTTAGCAATTTTCATGTATTCAGTATTGTATTAAATATTAAAACAAGTATTTGAATATTTTAAGTATTGAAATAAATTTAAAGTATAGTATTGTTAACTATAGTCACTATTGCTGTACACTAGATCCCCAGAACTTATTTATTGTATAACTGGAAGTTTGTACCCTGTGATCAATTCCCCTTTTCCCCTAACCTCAGCCCCTTATAACCACCATTCTAGCTAACGTTGCTATGGGTTTTTTGTTTGTTTGTTTTTGTTTTTCTAGATCTTACATATAGGCAAGATCCTATGGTATTATTTTTCTCTGTCTAACTTATTTTGCTTAGCATAATACCCTCAAGATCCATTCATGTTGCCACAAATAGTAGGATTTCCATCTTTTTATGGCTGAATGATATTCCATTGTATAATGTATGACACCTTCATTATCCAAGTGTCAATGAACACTTAAGTTATTTCCATATCTTGCCTGTTGTGAATAATGGTGCAAAGAACATGGGGATACAGATATCTCTTGGAGATAGTGACTTCATCTCCTTTGGATATATACCCAGAAGTGGAATTGCTGGATCATATGGTAGTTCTATTTTTACTTTTTTGAGGAAATTTCATACTGCTTTCCATAGTGGCTACACCAACCCACATTCCCACCAACAGTGCACTAGAGTTCCCTTTTCTGTACATCCTGGCCAACACTTGTTATCTTTGCCCTTTTGACAATAGTCATTTTAACATGTAAGAGGTGATATCTCATTGTGGTTTATATTAGCATTTCCTTGATGATTATTGATGTTGAACATCTTTATGGGTACCTGTTGGCAATTTTTATGTCTTCTTCAGAAAAAAGTCTATTCAGGACCTCTCCCTATTTTAAAAATAAGATTATTGAGTATTTTTTCTTTACTTTTCTTTTTGTTATTGAGTTCTATGAATTCCTTATATATTTTAAATACTAACCCTTTATCTGATTTACAGTTTGCAAGCATTTTACCCTATTCTGTGGGTTTTCTCCTCATTCTGTTGATTGTTTCTTTTCCTGTGCAGAAGCTTTAAGTTGATGTAGTCTCACTCATTTATTTTTGCTTTTGTTGCCTGTTCTTATGATATCATATCCAAAATATCATTGACAAGACCAATGTCAACAAGCTTTTCCCTGTTTTCTTTAGGAGATTTATGTTTTCAATCTTGCACTTAAGCTTTTAATTCATTTCAAGTTAATTTTGTGAGTGGTGTATGGCAGTGGATATACACATACAAAAATTTAAAATTTTTGTATGTGTATATCTATTTTCCCCACCATTTATAGGAAATGCTACCTTCTACCCATTGAGTATTCTTGGCTCCCTTGTCAAATATTAGTCAACTATTTAAACATGAGTTTATTTCTGGGCTTGCTATTTTATCCTATTGGTGTGTGTGTCTGATTTTATGCCAGTACCATACTCTTTTGATCACTATAGCTTTATAGTATAATTTGAAGTCAGAAGTGTGATGCCTCCAGCTTTGTTCTTCTTTCTCATGATTGCTTTGGCCATTTAGTTTTTTTGCAGTTCCATACAAACTTTAGAATTGCTTTTCCTATTTCAGTGAAAAATGCCATTGGAATTTTGATAGGGATTACATGGAATGTATAGATGGTTTGGGGTAGTATGGGTATTTTAACAATGTTAATTCTTTTGATCCACAAACATGGGATATCTGTCCATTTATTTGTCACTTCAATTTATTTCATTAATATCTTCTAGTTTTCAATGTATAGAACTTCACTTCCTTGGTTAAGTTTATTCTAAGTATTTTATTATTGTTGATGCTATTGTAAGTGGGATTGTTTTCTTTATTTCTTTTTCAGATATTTCACTGTTAGTGTGTAGATGTGCAACTGATATTTGTATGGTGACTTTATATCCTGCAACTGTACTGAATTCATTTATAATTCTTACAATTGTGTGGTGGAGTCTTTATGATTTTCTATATATAAGATCCTGCTATCACAGAGGTAATTTTAGTTCTTCCTTTCCAATTTGGATGCCTTTTATTTATTTCTTTGCCTAATTGCTCTGGCTAGAACTTCCAGTATTATGAAGGCGAGAAGTGGTGAGAGTGGGTGACCTTGTTTGGTTTCTGATATTAGAGGAAAAGATTTCATCTTTTCACTGTTGACTATAATTTTAGCAAAAGTTGTCTTGCCACATATGGCATTTATTATGTTGAGATATGTTCCTTCTGTACCTAATAAATTGAGAGCTTTTATCACAAACAAATGTTGAATTTTGTTGAATACTTTTATTCATTAATTGAGATGATTATAAGATTTGTATTTTTAATTATATTATTGTGATGTATCACATTTGTTGATTTGCTTATGTTAAACCATCCTTGCATCCCTGGAATAAATCTCAGCTTATCATGGTGTATGATCCTTTTAATGTGCCCTTGAATTCAGTTTGTTAGAATTTTTCTGAGAATATTTGCATCTATATTTATCAGGGATATTGCCATGTCATTTTCTTTTTTTTTTTAAAGTTCCTTTTATGAATTTAGTACCAGGGTAATGTTGGCCTCAAATAATGATTTTTGGAGTGTTTCCTCCTCTTAAATTTTTGGAAGAGCTTGAGAAGAATTGGTATTAATACTTTTTTAAAGGTATGATAGAATTCACCAGCCGCAGTTATCTGTTTCTTGACTTTTCTTTTTTGGGAGTTTTTCATTACACTTTCAATCTCCTTGCTTGTTGTTGGTCTGTTCAGATTTTCTACTTTTTCGTGATTCAGTCTTCATAAGTGGTATGTTTGTAGTTCATCCAATTTGTTGATGTATAAATGTTTGTAGTAGCCTCCCATAATCCATTGTATTTCTGTAGTGTCAGTTGTAATGTCCCTTCCTTCCTTCATAATTTTGTTTGAAGCCTCTCTCTTTTTTTTTCTTAGTTAGTCTAGATAAAGATTTCTCAATTTTGTTTGTCTTTTCAAAAAAACAACTATTAGTTGCATTGATTTTTTTCTATTTTCTTTCTAGTCTCTATTTTATTTATTTCTGCTCTAATATTTAATTTCCTTTCTTTTGTTAACTTTGGGCTTAGTTTATTTTTATTTTTCTAATTTCTTGAGGTGTAAATTTAGGTTGTTTATTTTAGATCCTTCTTGTTTCTTAATGTAGACATTTATCAATATAAACTTTCCTCAGAACTTTTTGCTGTATCCCATGCATTTTGGTATGTTGTGTTTTCATTTTAATTTGTCTCAAGGTATTTTCTAATTTTCCTTTTGACTTCTTCTTTGACCCATTGGTTATACAGGCATGTGTAGTTTAATTTTCAGGTAGTTGTAAATTATTTAGATTTCCTTCTGTTATATGTTTTAATTTTCATACAATTGTGGTCAGAAAAGATATCAGATATGATTTCATTCTTCTTGAATTTTCTAAAGCTTACTTTGTGATCCAATATACAACCTCTTCTGGACAATGCTTCATTCGTTTTGAGAAGTGTGTGTATTCTGGTGCTGTTTGGATAGAACTTTCTGTATAAGTCTGCTGGGTATATTTGGTCTATAGTATTGTTCAGATTGGCTGTTTCCTTATTAATTTTCTGTCTGGATGAAATATTCAATATTGAATGTGGAGTATTAAAATCTTTCACTATTATTGTATTGTTGTCTTTTTTTTCAATCACTTCTGTTAATATTTGCTTTTAATATTTAGGTGCTCCCAAGTTAGGTGCATATATTTTTACCACTGTTATATGCTCTTGAAGAAATGACCCCTTTATCACTACATAGTGACCTTGGTCACTATTCTTGTGACCGATTCTGACTGGATTTCTATGTTATTATATCTAAGTATAGCCACTCCTGCTCTTGTTTGGTTACCATTTGCATGGAATATCTTTTTTTCTTTCCCTTCATTTTTAACCTATGTGTGTCCAAAAAGCTAAAGTGAATCTCCTATAGGCAAAATATTGTTGGATCTTATCTTTTAATGAATTCAACCACTGTGTATCTTTTGACTGGGGAATTTAGTCCATTTACATTTAATTTAATTATTGATTGGAAAGGACTTAATATTGTCATTTTATTAATTGTTTTCTGATGTTCTGTTTTTTTCTTCTTCTATGATTGTCTTCTTTGGATTTTTTTTTTTTTTTTTTGTAGTGGTATGCTGTAATTCTCTTCTCTTTTTCCTTTGTATAACTGCAATAGGTTTTTTCTTTGAGATTACTATGAGGCTTACATGAAGAAACTTGTAGACATAACAGTCTGTTTTAAGCTTATAACAACTTACCTTCAATCACATACAAAACTCTACACTTTTACTTCTCATCCACATTTTATGTTATTGATGTCATACTTTACATCTTTTTATATTGTGCATCCATCAACAAATTGTTCTAGGTATTTATACTTTTTTTAAACCAGGGTTTGCAGTTTTTTTAGTTTTGGAGGATTGTTTAAAAATGTTGAATAAAACATACATATATTTTTTAAATTTACATTATATGTAGGGTATAGTACCAGGATGTGTTGACTTGCCATCAAAGTGGGAAACTACTCTTTATTGTATTTAAATTTTAGTACTACTACTCTTTATTGTATTTAAATTTTAGTACTTTAAAGACTTCTTTTGTAGCACAGAGAGTATTGGCAGATAGGGAAGTACAGGTGCCATTTAAGAACCCTTGCCTCCTTCCATAATTGATATAAAACTAGTGATTTTCTTTGTTTGTTTGTTTGTTTCAGTGAATTCAACAAGCTTTATTTATTTATTTTTTGGAGAACAGTTTGGCAGTTACTTTATTTTTTAAAATTTGTATTAGAGTATAATTGATTTACAATGTTGTGTTAGTTTCAGGTGTACAGAAAAGCGAATCAGTTATACATATACATATATCCACTCTTTTTTTTTTTTTTACATTATGTGGTATACAGCAGGTTCTTATTAATTATCTATTTTATATATAGTAGTGTGTATATGTCAGTCCCAATCTTCCAATTTATCTCTCCCCCCTTTATCTCCTGGTAACCATAAGTTTGTTTTCTACATCCATGACTCTACTTCTGTTTTGTAAATAAGTTCATTTTTACGCTTTTTTTTAGATTTCACATATAAATGATATCATAGCTATTTGTTTTTCTGTGTCTGACTTACAAAAACAGAAATATATTTCAGTGTAACAGATAGAAATCCCAGAGATAAACCCATGCATCTATGGTCACCTAATCTATGACAAATGAGGCAAGAATGTACAATGGAGAAAAGACACTCTCTTCAATAAATGGTGCTGGGAAAACTGGACAGCTACATGTAAAAGAATGAAATTAGACACTCCCTAATGCCATACACAAAAATAAACTCAAAATGGATTAAAGATTTAAATGTAAGGTGGACACTGTAAAACTCTTAGAGGAGGGCTTCCCTGGTGGTGCAGTGGTTGAGAATCTGCCTGCCAATGCAGGGGACACGGGTTCGAGCCCTGGTCTGGGAAGATCCCACATGCCACGGAGCAACTAGGCCCGTGAGCCACAATTGCTGAGCCTGCGCATCTGGAGCCTGTGCTCCGCAACAACAGAGGCTGCGATAGTGAGAAGCCCGCACACCGCGATGAAGAGTGGCCCCCACTTGCCGCAACTAGAGAAAGCCCTCGCAAAGAAACGAAGACCCAACACAGCCATAAATAAATTAAAAAAAAACAAAAAACCTCTTAGAGGAAAACATAGGCAAAACACTCTTTGACATTAATCACAACCAGATCTTTTTTGACCCCCTCCTACAGTAATGAAAATAGAAACAATAATAAACAAAAGTGATCTAATGAAACTTAAAAGCTTTTGCACAGCAAAAGAAACCATAAACAAAATGAAAAGACAACCCTCAGAATGGGAAAAAATATTTGCAAATGAAGCAACTGACAAGGGATTAATCTCCAAAATATGTCAATACAGAAAGCTCATGCAGATCAATATCAAAAAAAAACACAAACAACCCAATCCAAAAATGGGCAGAAAACCTAAATAGACATGTATCCAAAGAAGATATACAGATTGCCAACAAACACATGAAAGGTTGCTCAACATCACTAATCATTAGAGGAATGCAAATCAATACTACAGTGAGGTGTCACTTCGCATTTGTCAGAATGGCCATCATCAAAAAATCTACAAATAATAAATGCTGGCAAAGGTGAGGAGAAAAGGGAACCCTCCTACACTGTTGGTGGGAATGTAACTTGGTACAGCCACTCAGGAGAACGTATGGAGGTTCCTTAAAAAACAAAAATAGAGGTACCATATGATCCTGTATAGCTTATTTAAAGTTATTGTTTTTGAACTTTTATACTAAAGATAAAAGTGATTTACACACCATTAGATATTAGGAATACATATTCTGTACTTTTGCTAGTTTCATACTTTTATATGTTTTCATGTTGTTACATAGCTTCTTTTCATTCTAACGATGAAATCCCTTTAACATTTCTTTTAAGGCAGGTCTAGGGGGGTGGATTTTCTTAGCTTTTATCTCAAAATATCTAGAAATATCTCTCTCTTTCATTTTTGGAAATATCTCTATCTCTCATTTCTTGAGGAAAGTTTTGCTGAGTTTAATATTCTTGGTTGGCAGTGTTTTTTTGTTTTCTCTCTCTCTCTCTCAGCCCTTTGAATATATCATCCTATTCTCTAATAGCTTGTAAGATTTTTGCAGATAAATCTGTTGATAAGCTTGTGGGGGTTCCATTGTACATGATGAGTCATTTTACTCTTATTTCTTTCAAAATTCTCTCCTTGTCCTTGATTTTAGCATTCTGATTATAGTATACTTTGGAGTAATCTTTGGTTTGATCATGTCCTGTACCTGATTGTCCATAACTCTCACTAAATTTGGGAAGATTTCAAATATTAATTCTTCAAATAATTTTTCTGCTCCTTTCTCTCTCTCTTCTCCATCTGAGAGTCCCATGGTGTGAATGTTCATTTGCTTGTTCATTTGTTTGATTCACATAGACCTTCTTCATTCTTATTCATTCTTTCTTTTCTTTGATTCTCTCTAACTGGCTCGTTTCAAATGATCTTCTTTTCAGGTTTGTTGATCCTTTCTTTTGCATAATCAAGTTGGTTGTTGAAGCTCTGTACTGAATTTTCTAGTTCTGTCACTGTAACCTTCAGTTCCAGGATTTCTGGTGGGTTTTTTTGGGTTTTTTGGTTTTTTTTTTTTTTTACGGTTTCTATGTCTTTATTAAACTTCTCATTTTGTTTATGCATTTTTTAAAAATTTTGTTTAGCTGTTTATCTGTGTTCTCTTGCATTTCACTGAACTGCTTTAAGATGATTATTTGGAATTCTTTGTCAAGAAATTTGTAGATCTCCATTCCTTTGGGGCAGTTGTTAATGGAACTTAGTTTCCTTTGAAGGTGTCATATTTGCCCAATTCTTCATAATCAATGTAACTTTGCATTTGTGTTTATGCATTTGAAGGAGTAAACTCTTATTCTAGTCTTAAGATTGGTCTTAGCAGGTAAAGAGCTCCTTCTGTCTGCTTCTTAGGCTGTTGGGATTTCATCCAGAATTGCAGTTGTGTTAGGTTGAAGCTAGTTTGAGGCTGATATTGGGTTTGAAGTGGGGTTTATGGTTGGTGGGTTTCTTACCAGGGACCTGGGAAGGTGTGAATTCTCTCTGGTCCTTGGGTGGATGGGACCATTTCTAGTACCTTGTTCAGTAGGATGGTGCTGGGACAAGAGTCTGTTTCACTGTCCACTATTGGATACTTAGACAGGAAGCCCGTTAATAGGTGTATGGGAAGTGTGGCTTCTGCCAGGTCTCTGTGAGGGTTGCTGCCTGATCACTGAAAGTGTTTCTGGGTGGGCAGGACTGGCCCTAGACTGACTGAGACAGTCAGACTAGAATTAAGCCCCAGGGCAGTTTTGGGTTACACAGCCAAGACTGGCTCTGGAGGTGCAAATGGGCATTGCTCCCACTACCTCTCTGGTCAGGCTAGACTTGCCCCTGACCATGATTGGAAGGGTTGAAGTCAAGTATAGGACCATTTCAGAATCTTCTTAGATGCCTCCCACTACTTCCCTGGTCCACCAGTATTCTTGTGGACTGTGGCTAGAAGGGCCTGGAACCAATTATAGGATCCTTTCAGGATCTGGAAGGGCCTGGAACCAATTATAGGGTCCTTTCAGGATCTTACTGGATCCTTGTGCTGGTAGGTCTATTGGCTGAATGCAGCTGTGAGGTGTTTGGAGCTGAGTTCATGGTCCTTTAAGATCTATGGGGGTGCAGCTGCATGTAACTCCTTCTGTGTTCCTGTACCAATAGGGCTGTTCATAGACTATGGTGGGGAGGAGCTCAGCACAATGTAGATCCTTTCAGAATTTCTATGGGGTTGTAGGTGGGAATGTCTCCCACTGATACCCTGTATACCCTTAGGATTCCTGACAGACTGTGGCTACGAGGTGCTTGGAGTCAAGTGTAGGGCCCTTTCAAGATCTCCAGGGCCATCAATAGATTATCTCCCACTGGGACACCAGACCCTCAGTACTGCTGGCAGACTAGCAGACTGTGGCTGTGTGGAAGTCCGAGCTGCATATAGGGCCTTTCAGGATCTCTGTGGATGCATATGGGAGTTTCTCCTAGTGGGTCCCTGAGCCAGCCTGACTTATCAGATTGTGGCTGGGATAGGCTACAGTCCAGTTAAAGGACACTTTCAGAATCTACAGTCTGACTGAGTTTTATGGTCCAGGGGCTCTTGCACCACAGCCAAGAGGGGCTGGAGCTCATTCACAAGCCACTTCAGGGTCCACAGCCAGGACAAAGTCCTATATGTCTATTGCCCAATGCACAATTGGGAATGACCCCTCCCAGGTCCCTTGGGGTATGGGGCTGGTGACAGGATGGTTACAAATGGGGCTATAGCTAAGTCTTCAGGGGTACAGACCTGTTTCTAAGACTATAGCTGGGACCACAGTCAGTGAGTCAGTCACCTGGGTATGAGCCTGCCTTCTCAAAATAGCTCTCTTTGGTCTTGGACTGTGTTAGACTTTCACAATCTCCTACCTGGACCCCAAAGCTTCCATGAAGTCACTTTTGTTCATGAATGGATGTAAAGTCATTGGGTTCTTTGGGGGGGATACATGCAAGGGACATATTATACAGCCATCTTTCATTTTTTTATCAAATTAATTTTACTTAAATATTATATTTTTAAATTAGCACTTTTTCATGATTATTTATTTTTTTAGCAATCTAATTACTTTAAAAAATTATTGGTGTATAGTTAATTTACAATGTTGTGTTAGTTTCTGCTGTGCAGCAAAATGAATCAGTTACACACAAACATATATCCACTCTTTTTTAGATTATTTTCCCATATAAGTCACTACAGAGTATTGAGAAGAGTTTCCTGTGCTGTACAGTAGACCCTTATTAGTTATCTATTTTATATATAGTAGTGTGTATATGTCAATCCCAATTTCCCAATTTATCCACCCCCCCCGGCTTTCCTGGATTATTTTTGCATAATTAGGTATTCTTCAGTAATATCATTTGTTATAGTTGTTTCATATCTTATTGAACGTATGTTCATTATTACTTACTCAATTAATTTAAGCCTTATTTATTGAGTGGCTACTATGATTCAGGCAATTTTCTAGACATGAAATATAGCAGGAGACCAGGAATTCAAACAAAATAACCCTGTCCTTGTAGAGTTTACATAAAACCATAAAGAGTTAACTCATTATAAGTCAAAAAGTGATATGTTATGGAGAAAAATAAAACAGTAATGAAAATAAGTAGTAAGAGAAAATGGTGTGGAGTTGATATTTTATAGGGAAGACCTCACTGATAAGATCATGCTTATGGTGAGATCTAAAGAAAATGATGGAGTTAATTCAAAAAGATACATGCACCCTAATATTCATTACAGCACTATTTACAATAGCCAAGGCATGGAAGCAACTTAAATGTCCATTGACAGATGAATGGATAAAGAAGATGTACCATACACACACACACACACACACACACACACACACGATGAAATACTACTCAGCCATATAAAAGCATGAAATAATGCCATCTCCAGCAACATGGATAGACCTAGAGATTATCATATTAAGTGAAGTAAGTCAGACACAAAAAGATAAGTATCATATGATATCACTTACATGTGGAATCTAAAAAGTGATACAAATAAAGTTATTCAAAAAACAAAAACAGACTCATAGATATAAAAAACAAACTTATCATTACCAAAGGGGAAAGGTTGGGGAGGGGAGGGATAAATTAAGAATTTGGGAGTAACATATACACACTACTAAATATAAAATAGATTTAAAAAAACAAGGACCGACTATATAGCACAGGGAACTATACTCAATATTTTGTAATAATCTATATAGGAATAGAATTTTTTTCAGTAAAAAATTAAAATTCATAAAATAAAGTAAAAAAGTGATAGAGTGAGCCATGTGGTTATCTTTCATGAAACAATTTCAAACACATGGAGGTTCTTAAGCTGGAAATATCCTAAGCAAATTGGCCATAATCTGTAAAGACATGTGAGTAAGGAGTAGAATGATGGAAAATGAGTTCACAGAGGTAGAAGTAGGGTATACTATGTAGGCTTTTGTAAGAAAGTTGTAAAGTAGAACCACTGGAGGCAATTAAGCATGGGGGTGATATATGATTTGATGTGTTTCAAACTAAATTGCTAGATTGAAAATAAATTTGAGGAAGACAGAAACATAAAAATAAAAGAGCCGTTAGGATACAAATACCATAATCCAGGTAACATATGATGGTAATTTAGACAATGGAAGTAGGTATAGAATAGTAAAATTTGGAATCTATTTTAAAGGTAGGCCCAACAGAATATGCTGAGTGCTTGAAGATGGGGTGTGAGAGGAGTCAAGGATGAAGAAAAATGAGGCAGGACTAGGTTTGGAGGGTATATGAATTACATTACAGACTACAGTGCGAGAATAAAGACAAAATAAACAGTAGTTTAAGAGAAAGGCTTATTTCTGTCTCACAAAACATACCAGCAGAAAGCCATACAAGGCCGGAAAGTTGGTTCTGCTCAGGAGTCATTTTGAGACCCAGGCTCCTTCTAATCTCATTGCTGCACAATTTTCCAGGGGGCTGTCTTGTTGCTCGTAAGTAGAGATGGCTCACTTCCATATCTCAAATCCAGCTCAGTAAAGGGAAAAGTATATTCCAGGACATCATTAAGACGACCTAGAAGTTGAACACAGCACTTCCATTGACATTCTTGTGGCCTTAGTTTTGTCCTACAGCAACAATTAGCTGAAAGAAAATATGAGAATATAAATATATGTCCTAATCACAAGAAAACTCAGGAGTTTCTGTTACAAAAAGGCAGATAAGGAGAATGAACACCAGTAGACAAAGAGTGGTGTCTACCACAGAATTGAGAATCAGAAGTGATTTGGGACCATTAAGTTTGAGATGCCTGTTAGCTATGTGGTGGATATATTGTACAGACGATTGAGAGAGGCTAAGCTGAAGATGTAAAATCAGGAGTTATAAGCTTATAGGTGATATTTAAAGATAGAACATTGAAATTATCTTAAAAATGAGTGTAAGAAAAGCTTGAAGTCTGAGTTCCAGGGCACTACAATATTCACAAATCAGGTGGATGAGAAGGTAAAGAAGGCAGAAAGTAAAAACAAACAAACAAACAAAAACCTAGTGAGGGTGAAAGAGAATAAAAAGAGTATATACTCAACAGAAATGCCTTCACTTTTTGTCTGGTCGTGTACAAATTCTACACTGTCTAAATTGTGGTGGCTTTGTAGTAACTTTTGCTAACTGGTAGAACAAGATTTTTACCATGTTTGTATTGCACAAGATTGCCTTAGCTGTTCTTGGTCTCTTCATTTCTATGTGCAGGAAATTCCTATATTTTAAGTTGTAGAACTGAGCATATTCTTTTTACCACACCACAAATGTCACTACATCTTTAGCCGCCCAGCCTTGTTTACAGCTCCCCTGAACAAGATCATTGTTTCTGTAGCACTGCATTACCCTCTTGTAAGGATACTGGTTTCCTCTTCCTTTCCACACTGATCTGAATGAGAGTCAGAACAATTATTCCTTTAGAGAATCAAAGATACCAATTATCAGATCAACTAACGATATCATATTTCTTCATAACTAGTTTAATAACCTTATATCTGCTAAATAAAAAAGAAGGTCAGCCAAAACATTTAAATATAACACTGTTACTCATAGCAAAGAACTGGAACTGAACAGAGATTATTAATAATAAGCCTCTAAAGACATAATTAATTGCTTAATTTAACGACCCACATTAATTATCAGACCATAAACATAGTTGAAATTACAACCCGAGTTTGAATCTCAAGAGACAACTTTGACTTCATCTTATTTTAGGATTCCTAAATTACTGATTTGAGCCATTCTTGATTGGAAAATGGGCAAAACGAAAAGCTAGAAAAATTAGTTTCTAAGGTGTACCATGGTAACAATTTCAGGAGAATATGTGAAAGAATATATTTTTTGACTTTTTATTTTGAGATAATTATGTATTTACCTGCAGTGTAAGAAATGCTACAGAGAGAGTCCATGTACCCTTCACTCATTTTTCCCAAGGGTAACATTTTGCAAAACTCTAGTACAAAGTCATAACCAGGATATCAACATTAATACAGTCAGGATTCTATCACTGCTAGGATCTCTGGTCTTGTATTTTTACAGTCATACCCATCTAACTTCCACATCTACCTGACCTGGTCTGAACCTCTGGCAGTTACTAATATGTTCTTCATTTCTGTATTCTTCTCATTTGAAGAATGTTATATAGGTGACATTGTAGAGGTATGTAACTATACATACATATATTACATACAGCATATAACCTTTAGATTGACTTCTTTTTTTTTGACTCAGCATAATTACCTCCATATTCATCCAAGCTATTGCATGTAAGGATATTTCATTACATTTTACTGCTACCAAAGTTATTATACTATTTTATATTCTCATCAGCAATCTGTGAGTGATTCTCACCATATTTGATATTGCCACTATTTTTTTTTTTACTTTAGCCATTTTAATAGTGTGTAGTAGTATACCATTGTGGTTTTAATCTACATTTCCCTAATGGTTAATGATGCTAAACACTTTTTAATGTGCTTATTTGCCATCTGTTTGTTGTTTTTAGCGAAATGTCTGCTCTTGTCTTTGCCCACTTTATAATTGGATTGTTTTTGTTTGTTTGCTTTACAGTTGATTTTTGAGAGTTCTTAACATATTTTAAATGCAAGTCCTTTGCTGAATATGTGGTTTTCAAATACTGTCATCCACTCTGTAACTTGTCATTTTATCCTCTTCAAAGGGTCTTTCACAGAGCAAACATTTTTAATACAGATGAGGTATGAAATGCCGTTTTAAATGAGGAACATGACAAGATTCTATTCCTTAGAGATTCCCTGCAGTATTTTATCAGGTTTTATGAGGTTCAAGAGTATTCTTATTTCTTATGTTGATGTCATTTCTAGTAAACCAAGTTTCCAAGCTGAAGGGCAGGCAGTGGTTTCTATGGTTTATCTTTGAGAAAAGTCACTGGCAACTGTTGATTATAAACTTCAGTATACTGAATTACTCCCTTGCAGTGTTTGGCCATATCAGCCTATAAAAAGAGCTAAAAGTCATGGATAGGCCAAGTCATGGATTCCCATATGTATGGGGCATCTGGGGATCGGCTTTCCCATTTTTCATTGTGTGCTGGCATGGCATACGTAATACACTTGAATCTGACAAAATTGGAGTTTATCTTTAAGATTATGGCAGAAAAGTAAGAGAGCACATCTCTCAAATCTTAATAAATTACTGTCCACATATACTGTTATTTCCCCACTATGTTTGTAAGTAAATAGTACAAGTCTGGATGCGTGGATCATTCTTTGAATGATGACCAGGATTGGGAACTTAATTTGTGAGGCCCGGTGCAAAGGAAAATGGGGAGCTCCTTGTTCAAATATCATTTAAAATTTCAAGATGGTGACAGCAGCTGGAAACCAAGCATAGGACCCTTCTCAGCATGAGGCTTGTGCTACCGCACAGATTGAAAACTCATGAAGCTGGCTGTAATACTGAAAATAGATCCTCTACTGTAAGATAAGCATCTGTCTTGAGAATTGACAAAAGGATGACATAAGAGTTGGTACCACTGGGAAGTAAAGAAGTAAAAACTTATCAAGGTCTCGTAAGCCTTGTACAGAGCAATATCCTCACCCATTTGCCTATTTGACAGACAGAAAGGAGTGTTACTACGGATAACAGAGGAAATAATGAGTCCTTGGAGGGATGGTCCACAGTTTTTTCAGTGAGTATGGGGATAATTTTCATAAAGGCACAGTCAGTTCAATTGAAACTTTTAAGGGTATGTGTATGTATCCCACATCTGGGCCAACTTTGTCTCAGAGACTATATGGGACAAACTTACATTCTAAAATACCAGTAGGGGAAGTATCAAAAGGAGGGTAGTCAATCTGTGTCATCAAATGGCTGGGGATTCTTCTTCTGGGTTTTCCAGAAGGAATCTATTCTATTCACATTTAAAGGCACCTCATAAACAAAACAAATCTCATTCCACCAGATTAATGGGACCAAGAAGGCTTTCTGACAACTTGAGTGGCTTAAGGAGACTGAAAAAGTTTGTGACAAGTTGGAGTTTGAAGAGTAATTAAAATTGCTTCCACTGAGACAGCATGATTACTCCAAGGAAGAGGTGACAGAATGGTGGTAGGATTAATGATCAAATTATTGCTTGTTTGTCTATTAGGAAAGTGGTCCTTTGTCCCTATAATAGTAGAGATATTTTCCCTTTAGAAGATAGTGGTAATTGTGGACACAGAGGATGCACAACTTCCTTGGACAACCCTCACTTAGGAAAAGGGTGTCATTCCCTTTCCATTTTCTATATCATTGAGCCAATGTTGGGCAATTAATTTTCCAATGGTCCTTTCTGTTACAATATTGTCAAATGCTCTTATCTATTTTTCAGTTAGATATTTTCAATTAGACTTTTATTTCATGAGTTATTTAATTGTTTAATTTGGAGGACCATTAGTTTTTCCTGGAGTTTTCCCTTTCTTTGATCAATTCTATCCTCAAATGTTCTTCTATATCCTGAAACTTACTTGAAGAAGCAGAAGGCCAGGCAATGTTCTGGTTTTTAGTGATTCCATTTACTGAAATTTCTTGAACATCTGTAGAGAAATTGGAGAGGTCAGTGGAAATGTCTTCTCCCTCTTCTAGTCTTGAATATTCCTTACAAGTTTGGGATAGACCAGATTGCCCTTAAAATCCGGAACGGATTCTGTTTTTCTTTATTTATAAGATTGGATTTTGGACCAAGAAATAGTAGCAGTTAAGACCTTAAGGACAACAGCAAGGAAGGATCATATCTTATTTCAATTTCCCTATATATACTATATATTTTTCAGCTAATGCTAAATCGAGTTGAACTAAATCTTCTTTTGCAACCTACAATGTGGATATTATTTGTAAGTGTTCCACGTGTGTTTGAGAAAAATGTATAGTCTCTGATTTTTGTTATATAAGGATTCCTGAATATATTAAATTAAGCCCAATTACACTGTGCACATCGTGTGTGTGTGTGTGTGTGTGTGTGTGTGTGTGTGTGTGTTCTTCTGCTTAACTTCTCAGTTACTGAAAGAGGAGTGTGGCTGGTTGTGAGTTTCATAAATTTTTACAGTATGTATTTCAAGGTTACTTTTTAGATCCCCAAAATATAGAACTTTTCTTTTTTTTCTAGCTTTATTGAGGTATGATTGACAAATTAAAATTGTATGTATTTAAGCTGTAAATGTGGTTTTAAAATGTACAATGTTATGATTTAATACACAAATCCACTGTGAAATGACAGCCACAATCATCCAGCTTCTCACATAGTTAGCATCTGATGGAAGATTATCTGATTTTGTGCATTCTATCTCTCTGGCTTTTTGTACACTTAATTTTTATTTCTATTTTACTGAGTTTCTGTTAGATTAATTAAGTCCCTATTTCCTTATTCTAAGTTTTATTTCCATAGGTTTGACAGTTACATACTTCCGTATTTAGTCTTTTAGTAGTTACTTTTGAAATTTACCACGTATACGTAAATTTATAAGGTTCTAATTAAATTAATACTTTGTACCCTTCTCTTGGAAAATAAAAGGAGATGAGAATATTTAACTATGATTAGCCCACTCTCAGAATATATTCTAGAGACAGCAGTAGACTTCTCCATATATATACCAGTTTTGTTACTCACCCTAGCATCTCAAAGCTTCCAATCAATTGGAAATCACTTTTAGCTACTTGTAATAGTGGCCTGACTACAGTGACTTTAACACATAAGGAATTTATTTTATCATGTCAAAGAAGTTTGGAGCTAGGCAGTCCAGAGACGTGTCTGTGATTCCATAAAGTCATCAGAGATTGTTAAAGAAAAATAGTACTGGACAAGATGAGCAGACACAAGTTGATTTATTCAGATACTATTGCTAGCAATAAAGGAAAGAGTACAGACCAGTCTGGATATTCAGTTCTGCTGAAACAAAGATCAGGAGAGATTTTAAGAGCTAGGGTCATCAGTGTTTGTTAATTAACTTTACACATAGGAAAAGCAAACTTTCTCCTCTCTTCCTGGCAGGAGGTAGTTTTAACTTGGAGCAAGGCACCCACTGAAGTTAGGCTCCTATCTTTCCACAGAGACTGATAGATGGGGCTCCATTTTCCTTTGATATTTACATTTTAAAGAGATGGTTCCCAGGTCCTTGGGAAAGACATCTCTTGGGTCTTAAAACTTGACAGAGGCTTTCAAGGAGATTCATATACATTTCAAAAGAACAAGATAGGATTTGCAATTACGAATTTTCTAAAATAAATGTGTTAAGAAAAGGGGGATCAATGGCTTAGAGCCAGGAATAAATTGTCTAAAGTTTAGTCATTCTGAAGAGAACATTAAGACCATCTTGGTCAGGATCCAGAACTTTCTCCCTTTTTGCCAACCATCTTTGGTGTGTTATTTCTAATTTCAAAGTCACAGGAGGGCTACAGGACTCCAGCCACAATGGTTGTATTCCAGGTTGGAAATAAAGTGTGAAAAGTAAAATGGCAGTCCTCAGGTCTGGGCCAACCACCTTAAAGGAATCACTAAAAGCCCTACCCAGTAACTTTTGTTTACATTTCCTTACCCATTTTAGCTTCCAAAGAAGCTAGAAAAATGCATACTTTAAGCAATGAATAAAACCAGCCCAGAGTAAAATGAGAATTCTATTTTAAATATGAAGGTGAAATGAAATATTTGATATCCAATACAGTCTCTGCGACAGCACCTATTTAACTACCCACATCTTTACAGGTCCTCCTTCCACTGATAAAAGTACTTATTTCTCTGCCAAAAGGTAACAACCCAGTTTCTGCATCTGGTAAGTGCGTCGAGCTCAAAGCCCAAGTAATGTACAACCCTCTTTATCAGGTTTCCATGTTGCTTCTGTAGTCTGATCAATTGTAAATTAAATACATTTATCTGCTCCTCCACTCCAAGACACCTAATATAAGATGGGGAAAGTATAAGAAGGAAAGAGGTAGATGCAATAAAAACTTCCATTTGAAAAGAGAAAAAAAATGGGAATTATTCAACCGCTACTGGGCCAGAATAATTTGCTTAACCTGTTTGGAAGAAATAGTGAGAGTTCCTTGTCTTAGCAATGGAGTACGCTCTATGATTAACTCATCTGGTGACCCCTGCTCTGCCTTCCATTTCCCTACATAACTGCTGGCTCTTCCATCTAAGAGATACATCTATCCATTTTCTCTCATGGTCATAGCAAGTTAGGCATTGACAAGGTTGCCCTTTCTGGGGTTCACATAGCTTTAGCAGTTTCATTGCTATTGGTGGGGGTTTGGAGGCAGGAGACTGTTGTGGCAATTTGACAGGAAAGGCTATTATAAGCCTGACTTAGCAGTTCTTTAGAAATATTATTTTCAAAACTTGGTAGAACCTCAATGTATTTGCTTCTGGCCAGGCCCATGCTCAAGTAAATACAGCCAAAGGCTCGACTAAACATTGTTTATAAAGCTAAGAACTCATCTTTAACTTTCTGGCCTCTATGCTCTGCCTATTCCTCTAGCTCCTAATTAATGGTGGCTACCTTGAGACTATTTGAAATAAAAGGCTCTGTCAAAAAGCACTACTGTTAATCTGATCATTGCTCCTATGCTGTATGTGGTTGTGCTTTCAACAATTTCATCATTTATTCCACTAGACTCTGTAGTATTTACATTTTAAATTATTCCTGTTATATTGTCAATGTGTTTGAGAAGTATTGCGGATCCTCAGAGACTTCATCTGTGAAATGCATATAATCCCAAAATGCCTTCTAGAATTTTGTATTTTGTATTTTGTATGCTTTGAGGTGACACACAAACAAAAGAGAGGATTTATTCTGAGATACTGGACAGTTGAGAAAGCAGTGATAAGAGAAAGAAGAACTGCAAACATTTTCAATTTCTAAAAACAAATGTTCTTTTAGAAATTTCTCTTTTATTTGTAGTCTTTTTTAGGTAATAAGCAAAAAGCACAAACTTGAATTTAGATGTTTTGTAAAAAATGATCTCTAATATAATGGTGATGATGGCAGTGATAAATAAGAAAAGTCTCATAGCTGGGCACTGTGCTAAGATTTTACATGAACTATATTACTTCATTCTCATAACAATCTGCTGTCTCACGTTTTGGAAGGGGGCTACTAGAACCTCTCATGTGGTTCAGGAATAAAGCATTTAAATTGTTTAATTTTGCCACAGTTCCTATGCATTTACATGAAAGCCAGGTCTATAGTAAAGAAACAAAAGGCATGAAATTATGCATTTGACTCATCCTGAAATGTTTACCGTCTATATCCATTTTCATTGTTATTTTAATTTTAAGCATCTATGCCACACTTTGAGACCTCATGATTCTCTAAGGGCTTTTTATTAAAATCCATTGAATGTTGATCCTTTCATAATGGACAACTCTGCTTGCTCCAGCTGTCACTGTGGCAACAAGATGTGTATTAACCATGATTTTCAAGCCAGAAATTTTCACATTTGTTTTGACAGCTTACAGTGAATTCTGTACCAAAAGCAATTTCTTATGAGAGTATTATGAACAAGTCCTTGCAAAGTGGAAAGTTTGGGGAACTTCTGACTTGAGAACTTGCCTTCTCTGTATAGAATAACATTGTATTATTGACGAAGGCTGTTGTCCAACAAACGACCCATTTTATAAATCCAGTTCATTTTCAGGATGGTAGGTTTAGCTTTCAAACTGCCTTTATGTGGTTGAGACAGCAAAAATGTTGTAGAAAAGACAAACAGAGTTCTGTTACTTGTGAAGCATAACCTGTGTCAGTGATTCCCTTGTCACACAATGTTTTGCTGCTATAGGAAATAAAATAAAGGCTGGTGAAAGAGGTATTCTCTTTGTAGAGAAATGCAGCATGATGATGCCAAATTAGAAAGCACACAAAAGAAAAAATGGAAATATTTGGCTGCCTAAAAAGTAAAAGAGTGAGTTCCTGTGTGTGTGTGTGTGTGTGTGTGTGTGTGTGTATGGGAGAGAGAGAGAGAGAGAGAGGAATGCAAACAATAAATAGGAAAAAATACCTGAAACATTTTGCATCAGGCAATTTTTCATCATTTATCGTGTGTCAAACACGATATTGATTCTTCAAAACAGCCCTGTGAGTTAGGTGTTATAGGTTGTATTGTGTCCCTTGCAAATACATATGTTGAAGACCTGATCCCTAGTATGTCAGAATGCGAACTTATTTAGAAGTGGGGGCATTGCAGATGTAATTAGTTAAGAGTTTAGTTAAAATGAGATCATACTGAAGTAGGATGGACCCCTAATCCAATATGACTGTGTTCTCATAAAAAGGAGAAATTTATATACAGAGACAGAGAAACAGGGAGAAGGCCATGTGAATATTGAAGTTATTCTGCCACAAGCCAAGGAATGCCAAAGATTGCTGGGAAATCACCAGAAGCTGGGATGAAGATACCAAAGAGATTCTCCATTAGAGCCCTCGGAAGAAACCAACTCTGCCAACACCTTTTTTTTTTTTTTTTTTTAAGAAATTCACGTTCTTTTATTTATTTATTTATGACTGTGTTGAGTCTTCGTTTCTGTGCGAGGGCTTTCTCCAGTTGCGGCGAGTGGGGACCACTCTTCATCGCGGTGCGCGGGCCTCTCACTGTCGCGGCCTCTCTTGTTGCGGAGCACAGGCTCCAGACGCGCAGGCTCAGTAATTGTGGCTCACGGGCCCAGTTGCTCCGTGGCATGTGGGATCTTCCCAGACCGGGGCACGAACCCGTGTCCCCTGCATTGGCAGGCAGATTCTCAACCACTGCGCCACCAGGGAAGCCCCCCTCTGCCAACATCTTGATTTCAGACTTCCAGTCTCGAGAAGTGAGAGAAAATATGTTTCTATTGTTTCAGCCACCCAGTTTATAGTAGTTTGTTATGGCAGCCCTAGAAATCTAATACAGTAAGTATTATCATTATTCCCATTTTTAGATGAAGAAACACATGCTCAGAAAGTTTAAATAATTGTTTTATGGTCATAAAGTTAGTAAATGATTAAATGGGTATTAGAACTAGGCCCTTCTAATGCCAAACTAGCTGTTTTATATAATTTTAGAATAGGTAAAAGAACATTCTAGGTAGTAGGAACAGCCAGTGAAAAATTATGGAGATAAGAAAAGCGAGCAAGAGGGAAGAGAAATGGGAACATATTGTATATGTATAACTGATTCACTTTGTTATAAAGCAGAAGCTAACACACTATTGTAAGGCAATTATACTTCAATAAAGATGTTTAAAAAAAAAAAAGATAGAAAAGCGAGGCATTTTGTGGAATTGGAAAATAATTCTATATAGAGAGAGATTAAGGTCAAGGGGTTGAGGAAGCAAGTGGAGGAGAGAGACCAATGGTTCTACTTGGGATGACTCTTTTATACAGTATTCAAAGTTGGCTTATCCACCAAGGCTGGCAGTGATTTTATTGATATTACTTCATGTTCTAAGGAAATTTACTTGGTTTTAGTGATTTTCTTGGTGCCACATTTAACAAACTGATCTGGGTGCTGTAGGGGACTTGTTCAGATCACTTCTTGGTGAATAACACATTGGTCATTCAACAATCCATCTCATTGATCCACAGTGCAGGTATCAGAAAGAGAGTGAGTTCAAGTACATTCACAATTCCTAGTCTTTGGACTCTTCATGAAAACTCTCCCCTCTTTTATTTTATTTTATTTTTTTTCTGTTCTCATTATTATATATCTCATTATATTCCTGATTTCTAGGCATAGACATTACTCTGACATTCAGCTTTCAGTACCTGCCTAATTAATCCCACTGTTAACTGAATTTCTATTTTTCTCCCCTGTGGCTTTTATATAGTCAGTCTAGAAGACATAGCATACCATTATTTGGCTTAGAATTTTTTTCAGCTTGTTTCAAACATGAATTTGTATAATTTTACATGTTGTAAAGTCAATTACCCAAGTATGTTTTCTCTCTGAACACCACTCTACATGTGGCTCAATGTTCCATTTCAGATATAAGCATCTCTTTGTATGTTTCTTCATTTTTCTCAAATCACAATATGTGCTTTATGTGCTTATTATGCACCTAATAGAGTGGAGTGGCAACAAGAAAAACCAGAAAGCACTGTTTATACGTATATAAAAGCAAATATTAGATTGTAGCTAAATTGTTTATGGAAAAAAGTACTGGAAAGTAACCAAAGGAAGAGAATAGTCCTACAGATAAAAATACATGGGAGAGGGACCTACAAGACTGTGGTGGAATAAGACTTGGAGATCACCTTCCTCCCCACAAATACGTCAAAAATACACCTATATGTGGAAAAACTCTTACAGAACACGTACTGAACACTGGCAGAAGACCTCAGACTTCCCCAAAGGCAAGAAACTCCCCACATACCTGGGTAGGGCAAAAGAAAAAAGAAAAAACAGAGACAAAAGAATAGGGACAGGACCTGTACTTCTGGGAGGGAGCTGTGAAGGGGGAAAAGTTTCCACACACTAGGAAACCCCTTCACTGGTGAAGACTGGGGGTGGCAGGGTGAGGGGGAAGCTTTGGAGCTATGAAGGGGAGTGCAGCAATAGGGGTGCAGAGGGCAAAGCGGAGAGATTCCCGCAAAGATGATCCGTGTTGATCAGCACTCACCAGCCTGAGAGGCTTGTCTGCTCATGGACAGGGGTGGCTGGGGGCTGGGAGCTGAGGCTCAGACTTCAGAGGTCAGATCCCTGGGAGAGGACTGGGATTCCAGCATGAACACAGCCTGAAGGGGGCTAGTGCACCACAGCTAACTGGGAGGGAATCCGGGAAAAAAGTCTGGAACTTCCTAAGAGTCAGACCATTGTTTCAGGGTGTGTGAGAAGAGGAGATTCAGACCACTGCCTAAACAAGTCAGAAATGGGAGTGAGCCACAACTATCAGCATGAACACCAGAGATGGGCATGAAACACTAACGTTGCTGCTGCAGCCAAAAGGAATCCAGTGTGCAAGCACAGGTCACTATCCACACCTCCCTTCCTGGAAGACTGTGCAGCCTGCCACTACCAGGGTCCCGTGATCCAGGGACAATTTCCCCAGGAGAACACAGGGCGTGCCTCAGGCTGTTGCAATGTCACACCAGCCTCTGCACCACAGGCTTGTCCCACATTCTGTACCCCTCCCTCCCCCCAGCTGAGTGAGCCAGAGCCCCCTAATCAGCTGCTCCTTTAACCCTCTCCTGTCATGGTGAAGAACAGATGGCTGAGGATGACCTACAGGCAGAGGTGGGGCCAAATCCAAAGCTGAACCCCAAGAGTTATGTGAACAAAGAAGAGAAAGGGAAATTTCACCATGCAGCCTCAGGAGAAGCAGATTAAATCTCCACAATCAACTTGATGTAACCTGCGTCTGTGGAATAACTGAATAGACAACAAATCATAACAAAATTGGGGCAGTGGACTTTGGGAGCAACTGTAGACTTGGGGTTTGCTGTATGTGACTGAATACTTTCTGATATTTATGTTAGCTTAGTTTAGTTTTTAGCATTTGTTATCATTGGTGGTTTCATTTATTGGTTTGGTTGCTCTTTTTTTTATTACTTTTTAAAAATTATAATAATATTTTAATTTTTTTTTTATTTTAACAACTTTATTTTATTTTATTTTATTTTTTCTTTCTTTATTTTGTTTCTCACTTTTCTTCTGAGCTGTGTGGCTGACAGGGTCTTGGTGCTCTAGCCAGCTGTCAAGCCTGAGTCTCTGAGGTGGGAGAGCCAAGTTCAAGATATTGGACCACCAGAGACCTCCCAGCCCCACATAATATCAATTGGTGAAAGCTTTCCCAGAGATCTCCGTCTCAATGCAAAGACCCAGCTCCACTCAATGACTAGCAAGCTACTGTGCTGGACACCCTATGCCAAACAAGTAGCAACACAAGAACACAATCCCACCCATTAGCAGAGAGCATGCCTAAAAATCATAATAAGTTCACAGACACCCCAAAAAACACCACCAGACGTGGTCCTCCCCACCAGAAATACAAGATCCAGCCTAATCCACCAAAATACAGGCACCAATCCCCCCCACCAGGAAGCAATCCACTGAACCAACCTTAACTTTTGGTGTCTGGGACAGACACTAAAAACAACAGGAACTACGAACCTGCAGTCTGCAAAAAGGAAACCCCAAACACGATAAGTTAAGCAAAATGAGAAGAGAGAAGAATATGCAGCAGATGAAGGAGCAAGGTAAAAACCCACCAGACCAAACAAATGAAGAGGAAATAAGCAGTTTACCTGAAAAATAATTCAGAGTAATGATAGTAAATATGATCCAAAATATGGGAAATAGAATGGAAAAAATACAACAAACGTTTAACAAGGATCTAGAAGAACTAAAGAGCAAACAAACAATGATGAACAACACAATAAATGAAAATTAAAATTCTCTAGAAGGAATCAAGAGCAGAATAACTGAGGCAGAAGAATGAATAAGTGAACTGGAATATAAAATCCTGGAAATAACTACGGCAGAGAGAATAAAGAAAAAAGAATGAAAAGAATTTAGGACACCCTCAGAGATATCTGGGGCAACATTAATTGCACCAACATTTGAATTATAAGGGTCCCAGAAAGAAGAGAAAAAGAAAGAGACTGAGAAAATATTTGAAGAGTTTATAGTTGAAAACTTTCCTAATATAGGAAAAGAAATACTCAATGAAATCCAGGAAGCACAGAGTACAATAAAGGATAAATCAAAGGAGAAAAATGACAAAACATATATTAATCAAACTATCAAAAACTAAATACAAAGAACAATATTAAAGGAACAAGGGAATCTCCGTAAGGTTAACAGCTGACCTTTCAGCAGAAACTCTGCAAGCCAGACGAGAGTGGCAGGACATATTTAAAGTGATGAAGGGGAAAAACCTACAACCAAGATTACTCTACCAGCAAGGATCTCATTCAGATTTGACAGAGAAATTAAAACCTTTACAGACAAGCAAAAGCTAAGACAATTCAGCAAAAACAAACCAGCTTTAAAACAAATGTTAAAGGAACTTCACTAGGAAGGAAGCAAAGAGAAGAAAAAGATATACAATAACAAAGCCAAGACAATTAAGAAAATGGTAATAGGAACATACATATTATTACCTTAAATGTAAATGGATTAAATGCTCCAACCAAAAAACACAGACTGGCTGAATGTATACAAAAACAAGACCTGTATATATGCTATCTACAAGGGACTCACTTCAGACCTAGGGACACATATAGACTGAAAGTGAGGGGATGAAAAAAGGTATTCCATGCAAATGGAAATCAAATGAAAGCTGCAGTAGCAATTCTCACATCAGAAAAAATGGACTTTGAAATAAAGACTATTACAAGAGAAAAAGAGAACACTACATAATGATCAGGGGATCAATCCAAGAAGAAGATATAACAATTGTAAATATTTATGCAAGCAACATAGGAGTGCCTCAATACATAAAGCAAATGCTGACAGCCATAAAAGGGGAAATCGACAGTAACACAATCGTAGTAAGGGAGTTTAACACACCACTTTCACCAATGGACATATCAACTAAAATGAAAATAAATAAGGAAAGAGAAGCTTTAAATGACACATTAAACCAGATGGATTTAATAGGTATTTATAGGACATTCCATTCAAAAAAAAAAAAAAAAAAAACAGAATACACTTTCTTCTCAAGTGCTCAGGGAACATTCTCCAGGATAGATAATATCTTGGGTCACAAATCAAGCCTTGGTAAATTTAAGAAAATTGAATTCGTATCAAGTATCTATTCTGACCACAATGCTATGAGATTAGATATCAATTACAGGAAAAAAAAACTGTAAAAAATACAAACATGAGGAGGGTAAAGAATATGCTACTAAATAACCAAGAGATCACCGAAGAAATCAAAGAGGAGATCAAAAAATACCTAGAAGCAAGTTCTAAGAGAGAAGTTTATAGCAATACAATCCTACCTCAAGAAACAAGAAAAATCTCAAATAAACAACCTAACCTTACACCTAAAGCAATTACACAGAGAAGAACAAAAAGCCTACAAAGTGAGCAAAAGGAAAGAAATCATAAAGATCAGATTGGAAATAAATGAAAAAGAAATGAAGGAAACAATAGCAAAGATCAATAAAATTAAAAGTTGGTTCTTTGAGAAGATAAACAAAATTGATAAACCATTAGCCAGGCTCATCAAGAAAAAAAGGGAGGAGACTCAAATCAATAAAATTAGAAATGAAAAAGGAGAAGTTACAACAGACACCACAGAAATACAAAGCATCCTAAGAGACTACTACAAGCAACTCTATGCCAGTAAAATGGACAACCTGGAAGAAATGGACAAATTCTTAGAAATGCACAACCTTCTGAGACTGAACCAGGAAGAAATAGAAAATACAAACAGACCAATCACAAGCACTGAAATTGAAACTGTGATTAAGAACCTTCCAAGAAACCAAAGCCAAGGACCAGATGGCTTCACAGGCAAATTCTATCAAACATTTAGAGAAGAGCTAAAGCCTATCCTTTCCAAACTCTTCCAAAATATAGCAGAGGGAGGAACACTCCCAAACTCATTCTACAAGGCCACCATCACCCCGACACCAAAACCAGACAAAGATGGCACAAAGAAAGAAAACTACAGGCCAAATCACTGATGAACATAGATGCAAAAATGCCCAACAAAATACGAGCAAAACAGAATCCAACAGCACATTAAAAGGTTCATACACCATGATCAAGTGGGGTTTATCCCAGGAATACAAGCATTCTTCAATATATGCAAATCAATCAATGTAATACACCATGTTAACAAATTGAAGAATAAAAAAAAAATGATCATCTCAATAGATGCAGAAAAAGCTTTCAACAAAACTCAACACCCATGTATGATAAAAACCCTCCAGAAAGTAAGCATAGAGGGAAATTACCTTGACATAATAAAGGCCATATATGAAAAATCCACAGCCAACATCATTCTCAATGGTGAAAAACTGAAACCGTTTCCACTAAGATCAGGAACAAGACAAGGTTGCCCACTCTCACCACTATTATTCAACAAAGTTTTGAAAGTTTAAACACAGCAATCAGAGGAGAAAAAGAAATAAAAAGATTCCAAATCGGAAAAGAAGAAGTAAAATTTTCACTGTTAGAAGATGACATAATACTATACATAGAAAATCCTAAAGAGGCTACCAGAAAACTACTAGAGCTAATCAATGAATTTGGTAAAGTATCAGGATACAAAATTAATGCACAGAAATCACTTGCATTCCTATACATCAATGATGAAATATCTGAAAGACAAATTAAGGAAACAATCCCATTTATCATTGCAACCAAAAGAATAAAATACCTAGGAATAAACCTATCTAAGGAGACAAAAGACCTGTATGCAGAAAACTATAAGAGACTGATGAAAGGAATTAAAGATGATACATACAGATGGAGAGATATACCATGTTCTTGGATTGGAAGAATCAACACAGTGAAAATGACTATACTACCTAAAGCAATCTACAGATTCACTGCAATCCCTATCAAACTACCACTGGCATTTTTCACAGAACTAGAACAAAAAATTTCACAATGTGTATGGAAACACAAAAGACCCCGAATTGCCAAAACAATATTGAGAAAGAAAAATAGAGCTGGAGGAATCAGGCTCTTTGACTTCAGACTATACTACAAAGCTACAGTAATCAAGACACTCTGGTACTGGCACAAAAACAGATATATAGATCAACGGAACAGCATAGAAAGCCCAGAGATAAACCCATGCACATATGGTCACCTTATTTTTGATAAAGTAGGTAAGAATATACAATAGAGAAAAGACAGCCTCTTCAATAAGTGGTGCTGGGAAAACTGGACAGCTACATGTGAAAGAATGAAGTTAAGACACTCCCTAACACCATACACAAAAATAAACTCAAAATGGATTAAAGACCTAAATGTAAGGCCCGACACTATAAAACTTCTAGTGGAAAACATAGGCAGAACACTCTATGACATAAATCACAGCAAGATCCTTTTTGACCCACCTCCTAGAGAAATGGAAATAAAAACAAAAATAAGCAAAATGGGACCTAATGAAACTTAAAAGCTTTTGCACAGCAAAGGAAACCAGACAAAAAGACAACCCTCAGAATGGGAGAAAATATTTGCAAATGAAGCAACAGACAAAGGATTAATCTCCAAAATTTACAAGCAGCTCATGCAGCTCAATATCAAAAATCAAACAACCCAATCCAAAAATGGGCAGAAAACCTAAATAGCCATTTCTCCAATGAAGATATACAGATTGCCAACGAACACATGAAAAAATACTCAACATCATTAAACATGAGAGAAATGCAAATCGAAACTACAATGAGGTATCACATCACACCAGTCAGAATGGCCATCATTAAAAAATCTACAAACAATAAATGCTGGATAGGGTGTGGAGAAGAGGGAACCCTCCTGCACTGTTGGTGGGAATGTAAACTGATACGGCCAATATGGAGATCAGTATGGAGGTTCCTTAAAAAACTAAAAATAGAACTATCACACGACCCAGCAATCCCACTACTGAGCATATGCCCTGAGAAAACCATAATTCAAAAAGTGTCATGTACCACAATGTTTATTGCAGCTCTATTTACAATAGCCAGGTCATGGAAACAACCTAATTGTCCTTTGACAGATGAATGGATAAAGAAGATGTGGCACATATATACAATGGAATATTACTCAGCCATAAAAAGAAATGAAATTGAGTTATTTATAGTGAGGTGGATGGACCTAGCGTCTGTCATACAGAGTGAAGTTAGTCAGAAAGAGGAAAACAAATACCATATGCTAACACATATATATGGAATCCAAAAAAAGAAAAAAAAAATGGTTCTGGAGAACCTAGGGGCAGGACAGGAATAAAGACACAGACCTACTAGAGAATGGACTTGAGGACATGGGGAGGGGGAAGGGTAAGTTGGGACGAAGTGAGAGAGTGGCATGGACTTATATATACAACCAAATGTAAAATAGATAGCTAGTGGGAAGCAGCCGCATAGCACAGGGAGATCAGCTCGGTGCTTTGTGACCACCTAGAGGGGTGGGATAGTGAGGGTGGGAGGGAGGGAGATGCAAGAGGGAAGAGATATGGGGATATATGTATAGGTAAGCGGATTCACTTTGTTATAAAGCAGAAACTAATACACCATTGTAAAGCATTTATACTCCAATAAAGATGTAAAAAATCATATCTATGCTGTGTCACAAAATTCTGATCTGGTTTCAGTTTATTCCCACCTGCTAGCATAACAGAACTCAAGTCTGTTAGCAAAACTACTAAGCTCTCCTCCAAGAAAAGCATAGGGGAATTCGACACTGTAGATATTACCGTGACTTTGGTAATTAAACTACTGTTTCATATTACACAATGTGTAAAACTGAAAAAAATTTTTGCTAGTTGTAAAAGAAGAAATTTAAAGCTCCTGGGTGGCCAAGCAGTTGAATCTTCCTTGTACAAAACATGAAAAGCCGAATTTTCAACACATTGTACTTTAGATATGTTGTCTACTTACCTATTTTCTTATCTTTAGGACAGAATTATATCTATCACATAGAACTCCAATGACCAACAAAAAATGTGTACTCCAAATGCTAATTCCTTTATTTTTTCTCCTTCTTTGAACCCAAAGCCTTCTTAACTATAACAAAACAGAAAGGAACCTCTGCTCCTTGTCTGTATTTGTAAGGCATTCTATAATGATTTTACTGTTAAAATTTATTTAAAGTTATGACTTGACATTTACAGGTTGTGTTATATTTTGCTGTGCTGTACTTTCTACTTAAAGCATTCTAGGTTGGAGTTTATAATCTATCACATAGTCACTTAAATACCTCCAATACCAAAAAAGAAATACAGTGGAGAAAACTCATGAAATCAGTTCTCTCAATGCTGGGTGGCAGCTAGAGTGACTATGCATGTAGAGTTCAATAAAAAATGGGAAAAACCAGGTAATACATTAGTTTTCTGGGCCTAATGCTCAGCTCTTGGACATGGAATGGTTAAAATGTGGCCACAGGCCAGGAGACATGTTTAATTATTCTCCACATGAGGTATCTCTGTGTACAGTTTCTACCTTGAATTCAAGCCGGAAGTGACTCTTCCCACAAGCACAGAGATAATATGACTTTCCCATCACTGCAATTGTGCAGAGAAGCTTAATAGCAGGTCAGAGAAACAAAAACCTCAGAGCAGGAACTCCAATCTCTTTCTCAGCGTGTCACAAAGAGAAACACCATCACAGAATGTTGCTTTTAACAGATTTTAATCATTTTTATCATGAAACAGATGACTTGTGATCTGAAAGTTAATGTTAATATAAAACATTAAAATATCATATTTATATGTATTTTATGTATTTTTGTCAAATACATTTATTTACTCCTAAAATTCTCTTAAATGAGGACAGCCCATATCACAGTGTCTAGAACTGGGAAATTGCCTGGCCAGAGAGTAAAGATAGAAAAAACTAAATTTGAGAATTTATAGATCTATTACTGTGATAGCCTGAAGCAAAATTGCAAGTATTCTTATATTTCCCTAACTGAGATCACCCTAACTATCCTTGGATTCTGAAAAAGTAGAAAGAAGTGGAATGAGATTTGTTCCTTGGTCCACAACACATTCAGGAAAATGTTATGATAGGTCTATATAATACACAAATTACTGCTTAGGTTCCCTTCTCTCAGAAGTAGCTTATGGGCACTTCATGATCTACCTTCCAGTTCAGGAAAATCTTCAGTAACTCTTGGATGAGTAAGTACAGGAACAAGGAGTAGAGTAAATGTGACTGTCAGACACTTGTGAATGAAGGAAATGAGGAAAAAGGAACCGTCGTGAAGGAGTTAAGTTACCAAGGCAGCATTCTGTAAAAAGTTCTCAGCTCATTTGCTTGCAGAGAAATCCACAATCATAGTCCCACAGCTAGCTGAGGGTCCATTTAGTCATCCTTTTGTCCAGAAATTATGGGAGCTCATGATAACATACAGAATGAAAAAAAAGAATGGAGAGAAGAATTAATTTAGAATGATTGAGCTCACACTTTGCTGTGATTTATTCATAAAATAAATATCTATTAAGGTCCTAATATTTGCTCAGGTGGGGACAAATGTTTCCAGTAATCACATATAATAACAGGCAATGACTTTTTGGTCTAGAGCTGTAACTTGTCAAACAGTTACAGCTCCTAAATCTAGGGGTGAAAAGAGAAACCTCATTTTCTGAAAAAGTGGCTTACCATGAATTTTTCCTGCATGAAATGGACATATTAACCAAAAGAGTCCTTGGGCCATTCTTCCTAAGACCACACACTCTGAGAACAGAGAGATAGTCATCTCCCCAGTTCCTCAACAAAACACATCACTACAGACTCAAACCTATGCACCTTTCTTTCTTCTAGGCCAGTATTATGAAGCTGAGGTCCCTTGCCAGGTTCTGGAGTAAATGGACACAGGACCCACACTGCATACGGACATTGCTATGAATCTTCTGAATTACAGCCTACAATTCAGCATTAGTTTTTGTTTTTGTTTTTCTCATAGCAATTAATAATGATAAAGTCTAGACCAGCCTTTGAACTACCTTTAAGTAAGGGTGAAGATTCTTGTCATTATCCCTTCCATGGCTGAGTTATTGAAAATAGAAAGTAAGCCACTCCTCCCCCTCCACCAAATTAGATGGAATTGATTAGGGTTGCCTGTGCCACAGCTATACTGGAGTTGCATGGCTAATCATAAATAAACTCACATGTAACACAGCCAATAAAATAAGCACTAACTGAAGATTTAAAAAGCCTTAGGAAAGTATTTTTTAAATTTGGCAAATGGGTAGCAGCCCCCAAATTCATCCTCTTCCAATATCTCACAAAAACTCCATCTAAAGCACACAATAATAAGAAAATTGAAAATGTCATCAACAGATGAAAGAACACCAAAACATAGAATAGCAGAAGCTTGGAAAAATTGCAGGAAATACATCAGACAGATAGAATTGGATTGTGAAAACCTATGCAATCTTCAATCTAGCTCTGGCTGAACTCCACGAAACAGCAAGTACTTTTAAAAAGCAGGCCTTTTATTTAGGTATGAATTTGCTATGAGTCTTTCTTGGATTCTTCATTTTTGATACATATACCTCCTCACAGTATACACCTCTTTATCTGAACTAACTTGAGTGAGTTTCTGTACTTCATAACCCAAATCCCTAACTAAAGCATATTCTTGCTCTCTTTTTCTTTGTCTGTTTTTAATAGCTTTCTAAAAAAAAAAAAATCTAGTCTTCTAACTTTAAGTATGTTATGCATACACACTTACTTATAGCATTTATAGCAGCAAAGCTGCATGAAGTTCTAAAGGCCTGCCCTAGTGACTCACCCATGAGATCAATAGTTAGGAGATAAGAAATTGTGTAAATCTTACTAGTATAAGTTGCATGGAAGAACTGAACACACTAGAATGCCCTTTCCCCCCAATTTTTTCCCTTGTCAGACAGTTTTCTATTATTCATGACTCACCTCAAGTATCATATTTTCTGGGAAGACTGCATTGACAGCCTTTCAGCCACCCAACAAATGTGCCACACACTGGATTAGCTGCCCTGTGTTTGCACCATGAAAATAACAACGGCGGTATGAAGATCAATAGCTAACAATTTTGAGTGCTTGACACGTGCTAAGCAATGTGCTAAATGCTTTACACACATTGCCCCACTTAGTCTTCACTCCAGCTTCAGGAAGCGAGATTATTTCATAGATGAGAAAACCCTTACTTTACAGATGAAAGAATTCAGGTTTCAAGCATTGTACTCAGCACTTTACACTTATTGCTTCATTTTATCATCATAGTGATCATTTGGAGCAATTCTGAGAGCTATGTGAAAGATGAGAAAATGAATGCTTATAGGACTTAATTGTCTAATTCTTTGCTTTTATCTCCATTATATCTATTATAGAATTTATTCAAATGGAAATGATCTATTTATGTAACCATCTCCCCTGACACAGTAAGCCCAAGGATGAAGGCTGTACCTTATCCACTTTCAAATTCCAGATTTTGTGCCCAGTAAATATCCCCTTATCAACGGATGTTAGTCCTAAGATGCTTAGGTTTTAAATATGTTTCAGTAGATAAATAAACACAACTGTACTTTCTCTGAAAATACTTGAGCATTTTTATGTTGCCACCACATTGCTGTCTCCCCTGCAAATGATCCCCAGGGGATAACACTTCTTGGGCACCCAGCCAAAGCCACTGCTGAATGCTGCTCATGCCCTTTCAGGCCTTAGGGCAGGAACTCTGCTCCTCTGGAGCCCAAACATTAGTGCTTATTGCTCTTAGGCCATTAAAGGACTCTAAAGTCATGGCTACTAATGCTGGTTGTGTCCAACAATCCATGCACGGCCCTGCACTGTTGCAAGCAAAGCTGTGTTATCGGGGAAGCAGCAAAAAGCTTGTGCTACAGACCATTCTAAACCTGCCTGTGAGAGGCTAGGGAAAGCTCACCAGCACACTGGATCTCTTTAGGCCTCTGCAACCTTGGCCCCAGCCTCCTCCTCCAAGGACACAGAGAGAAAAGGACCTCCAAAAACATGCCTCATCCCTGTCTTCAGATTACTTCCTTCACAGCTGTGGTGAGAAGCAGGAGCATCATTCCTCTTCAGGGCAAAAGGATGTGTCACTGCCAATGACCCTCAAAAGGGAATCAAGTAAATATTAATACAGTCTGAAATTCTTCCTTTTTAACACCAGTCACCTTGTCACAGTCATATAACAGTGGCGGACATGAAGGTAAAATGGCCCTACTTAAATGCATGAAAGTTAATATGAAGAATGTGTCGACGGACTACTAACTACACAGTTGTAATGAAGAAAAGCCCTTTTCCTGTAAAGCAGAACTGTGGGTGATAAACCACGGAGGCACTCCTGTGCTGAGGAGTGATTAAATCCTGTCGCTGGTGCCAAGTAGCATTAATCCTACTGTTCCAGGGGCAGAAAACACGTCATCAAACTGTCGGAATGTCACTGAATTTTCCCGAAGTGCTTTTCCTCTCATCTCGATTGAACATCTAAATCTTTTCTTCTACATGATAAACAAAAAATGAAGGGATGATAAATGGCTTTAAATCTCTTTCCAGTAACTATGAGCATTATGATCTTATGAATGAAGCTGGGCCTCTTGTGCTTGCAGAGTTTATAGGGACTGATTTGTAAATTAACTGCTAATGCATTGATCTCTGCTCATTACTTTTTCGATAAACCTCTTTTGGTGAGTTATCTGCACACTAATCTCAGAAAGGCACATTTCTGTGGTGTCTGGAGTCTGTCTCTCTCCATGGTGCAGCAGTCAACATGCCTGTACAATAGATTACTCTAGACCTTTCTGCCCTTCAAATAAATAATCCTAAAATCCCTTCACACATTTGTCTTATTATTTCTAGGTCACTGGTAGATAACTTAGATGGCATCAGAAAAGTAATATGTTAAATATATTTTGTATATTTAGTCAAGTATATTTTACATTATAACAGATTATATTATATATAGGCATATATTACATTATATGCTTTCAACAATTTGCATTTTTTATCTTAGCCACATCATCTCATTTCTGAAGTAAATTGTGTAGGGATTTGTTAAACAGATTTAAACAAAGGAACTACTGCTTCACAGTTATATAAGTGGAAGTTTCAAGGAGATAGATGTTCAAACTGAGGCTGAATATGTTTCTTAAGGAGGTATATTTACACTTTATGACACCACTAGGAAATCCTGGAAATGAACCCTTCCTTCTTCCTTCTATGGGAGAGAAAAAATTAGGGGTTTTCTTTGTTGTTTCTTTTCTTTTCTCTTTCTTTTTCTTTCCTTTTTTTTTTTTTTTTCCCTCTGCATCAGGGTGCTCTGATCTGACATTTGACATGAACACCAAGAGCTGGATGCCCTTGTTGACCTCCAGCAAGTCCGGCAAAAGGAATGGGGGACCACAGCAGTTCTCAGTAAAGTCCTTTATAATGGTTTGATTTTTTTCCTCAAAGTATGCTTTTTTTTTTTTTTTTTTTGCCCAGTGTACTTCTCTTGCTGTAGATGACTTATTTTTCTTTTATGCAGACTATTTTACAAGTCTATTTCATCTAATGAGCTGAAATTATTGCCTAATCAAAAAAAAAAAAATTGCAAGAAGAGCTTTAGTGGTATAGGTTGCTTACTGTTGTCGCTGTTGTGTTTTATTTTTTAAATTCAGATGCCAGCAGAATTAGCCTCACCACCAGGCCCATTCTGCTTCATGAGGCTGTGAGTCAATCATTTTAGTCAGATAGATCAGGGGAGCATCAAGTTAATGTCAGCTTATAATACACTCAGCTACACCTCCAAGAAAAGGTGGCAGCTTGCAGAATGGTATCTGTTCCCTCTCCTCCTTTTCTTCTCTCCATTTCTCTTCTTGCAGGTAAATACAGCAGACATTACCTAGGAAATGAAAAGGTGATGAAAAAATATATAGGGATGGAAGTTAAAAATACAAACTAAGAAAAATAATCACAAAATTTAAAGTAGGATATCAATATTCTTATTAAAACCTGGAGCCAGCTTAGGGTGACATAAAATTATAATGAAAGAAACCAAGAACCTTTGGAATTTTATCTTACTTCCATGGATGTACATTTACTCAGTGTCATCTCTCATCAAACTGAGAATGTCTGAGATGTGATTAGTGAACTTTCCAGGGTGGAGGAAAGAGAGAGCGGGGACAGGGAGAGTCATTTAGCTGCACATAATATATAAGGGATAGGCATTGGTGTTTGGGGGAAAAATTCTACTTAGTAATATAATATCAATTTGTTTCTTTTTCCCTGTGTATTTCTCTCCCTTGTCAAACTTACCAGAGAAAAGATGAACATAGTCTGGGATAAAAAGGGGGATATTGGCCTCCAGTGCTTAAGGCCAAGATGCTCTAGGCCACATTTCTAGTCATAGGAAAAGACAAATGGATTGATTATATCCATTCATTAAGTCCACAGTTGGGGACTGTTCTGCACTCAATACTACTTTAGGTACTGGAGACACATGGAAAATCTAGAAAAGACATGGTCTCTGCTCTCATGTGTTGCTCAGCACTGACCGTTTTCTCTTGTGGAAAGCTCCAATCACTTTTCCCTAACTACACCAAAACTATCATGATTCCTCACCCATAGACAGGATGCCAAGATTGGACTCAGAAATGAAGAAGAAATCTAAAGGTTTTCTTCAGCAGCAACTAGACCGCTAAACTCCCAAAGGATTGGGGGGGGGGTGGTGGAGAAAGAGCAAAGAAGCCAAGCATAGAATTAATGACAGCAAATGCAAATGGGCTCAACTCCTTGCCTATTGTCAATAACTATAAATTGGATAAAAATATGGAATTAAATGATATGCTATCTAACATAATAAAAAAGTAAGAGACGAGGATTGGCAGAGAAATATTAAAAAAAAGCAAAGGTGGAAATATTAATTTCAAATAAATTTGAGTCCAAAGGAAATGCATATTTGAGAAAGTAAGGATCATAAATACATTAACAAAAGAAACAGTACAAAAAAAAATTCAAGCATGGAATTGCATGTTTTTTTAGATAAATAAAAGAAAAAATTGATGAAAATGCCAATGGGAAATTACAACAATACTATTTTAAAAGGTACTTTCATCATTCATTGCTCAGCCATTAGATCATCTAGTTAGTCACTAAGCAAATATCTCCTGACAACATGCTCTATACAGGTCCTCTGTTAGGCACTGGAGATACAGTGATGAGCAAGACATTGGTGGCTCCTGCCTCATGGAGTTAGAGCATGTGGTCAAGACATATACTGATTAAGCAATTAATAAAAAGTAAAAAAGGGGGTAAATAGGAAAAGCAGGGACAGGATATGAGAGAGAGTATGAGACAGGCAGACATCAAGGTCCTCTCCAGGGACACAAAATTTAAGTGGGACCTGCAGGGCGATTATGAATCACATAGGCAAAGAGCCAAGGAACAATCATGCTGGGAATAGAAAAAGGATGACCAAAGGCTAGAAAATGCTGTATGGCTAGATTGTAGTAGAGAGTGGAAAAGTGAAGTTGGAGAGTTAAACCAGAATCAGATAATGAATGCCTTATTAGGCCTTGGGAAGAGGTTATAATTCTAACCCTAGTGCAACTGGAAGCCACTAGATGATTGAGCAGATGGTTGAATTTATACGCTATAAATTTTAGTATCATGCTGGATACTGCATGGGGAATGGGCAAAAGTGGAGCAAGAGTAGGGGTAGGGGTACAAGACAAGGCTTTTCAGTAGTCTAAGTAAGAGATATGAATGGGCACAGTTTATAATTTGATATGACATTAATAGGACCTAGTGATATTTTAGATGTACCAAGTGAGGGGGAAAAGATGTATCACATCTTCCTTTTGAACAATGAGGTAGTTGGTGATGCCACTGGTGAGATGAGTATTACTGGGAGAGAAACATATTGGAGTTGGAAAATCAAGGATTCACTTCTAAACATATTAATTTTGTGATGCCTAACCTATAGAAAACTGAAATATATTGATAGATTTCAAACACAAGGGGGAGGTATGGAATAGAGATAAAAATGTCTAAGTCATTAGGATATATTTGGTTTTGAAAACCATGGAAACTAATTGCTAAGGAGAGAATGAAAATAATACAAGGATGCAATCCAGAATGGAGATTGAGATGCTCCAACATTTAGAATTTAAGTAAAAGTGGAGACTGCAAGGGAGATTAAGAAATAGGTCCAGGAAGATGAAAGGAAAACTGAGAAGCAAGAGTATTCTAAGGAGCAGAGAGAGTCAACTCTATAGAATGCTTTGAGAAGCTAAATAAATTAATCATAGAAAAGGACTCACTGCACAGAAGACTTGAAAAGAAATATTGCAGATGAATTCTGGAGATAATAATATTTTCAGTAGGCCAAAAATTATGATGAATTCCTTAAAGAGTGAAGGTGTATGGGAATAAGTTGAAAGAGGAAAAATTAAAGTCTAAAACTTGCAGGGAAAGGACAACTAAAAACAGTGGGAGAGTCCTTTGAAGGTCTCCAAGCTTAGAGGTAAGAAAAACAGTAGTGAGCCTTGGAGCAACCTAAAATCTATGTCTAAGATTTTCATATTAATACAACTGGGTGAGGACTCATGTCCCATCCTATACCTTGTTCCAAGAAGCAGGAAGCAGTGGCTTCTGCCTCAGTAAGCAATAAAGAATATGGGTGCTTGAGATGAAGTGATAGGGCTCTGTCCTTGTTGCTAGAAATTCTAAAAATTCCACCCCCCCCAGTATTCCTTTTCTTATCACCAGAAACTGAGTATGATGAAATATCACTACTGTGACTGTTAATATGTGGCATAGCAGAGTTGAATTTAAAATAGTGAGATTATTCCAGGGACTTCCTTGGTGGTGCAGTAGTTAAGAATCCACCTACTAATGCAGGGGACACAGGTTCGAGCCCTGCTCCAGGAATATCCCACATGCCATTGAGCAACTAACCCCGTGTGTCACAACTACTGAGCCTGCACTCTAGAGCCCACAAGCCACAACTACTGAGCCCGCGTGCCACAACTACTGAAGCCAGTGTGCCTAGAGTCTGTGCTCCACAATAAGAGAAGCCACCACAATGAGGAATGGCCCCCATTCACCGCAACTGGAGAAAGCCCGCACGCAACGACGATAACCCAATGCGGCCATAAATAAATAAATAAATAAAATAGGGAGGTTATTCCGGATTATCCAGAGGCGACCCAGTGTAGTCACAAAAGCCCTTAAAAACCAAGCCCATTCCCTAGGTGGAGGGATAAGTGCAGGCTGGAGAGATGCTGAGGGTGCAAAAGACTCCACACACCTTTCTTGGTTTGATGATGGAGAAGGAAAAGGAATGCGAGCAGCCTCTATGCTGTGAATTGACAGCTACCAAGGAAACAGAAACCTCAGACCTATAACCACAAAGAAGTCGATTCTTTGCAACAACCTGAATGAGGGTTGAAGCAGTTTCTTCCCCTGAGCCAGCAGATAAAGATCCCAGCTCAGGTGACTTTTATCTCAGCCTTGTGAGACCCTGAGCTGAAAAGACAGCCAAGCCCATCTGAATTTCTGACCTACAGACTATGAGATAATAAATGGGTATTGTTGTAGGGTGCTTACTTTGTGGTAATTTGTTACACAGCAATAGGAAAGTAATGCAACTCAAAGGCCCCCAACCACACCTGTGAGCAGTACATCCTTTCCCTCCTTTCTGGAGGCAGACTGCTATAAACAAATAACAGAAGTCAAGGTAGGCTAACTGGGAATCCTAAATATAAGATGAGCATGCAATCAAGAAATATCAAATATCTTAGAAAAGTCAGCAAGAAAGAATGGCATCTAGACTGAAAATCAATAACAATAATAGCAGCTGATTAAAGAGAGCAACCAAAAGGAGACTCAAAAATAAGCATAATTTTAAAAAATATTCAGAAGTACAAGAAAGGACATTGCAACACAAGAAGAGATTATTTTAGAAAATATAAATTAGAAATCTTGGCAATGAAAATATACGATTATTGAAGTATTAATGAAATAAACTCAGAAATTGGACTAAAGAGTTGAATGTGTACATTTGATAACAAATTAGTGAACTGAAAGATAGGGTCAAGGAATTCTCCTAGAATGCTGTGAAAGAGGAAAAAAAGCATGGAAAATAAGAGTTAAGGGGCACTGAGGAAAGCTTCTGAAGTTCCAGCAGAGGAAATAGATAATGACAGGCAAGGAAATACAGAAAGAATTTATGAAATAAAATTTCTTAGAGTAAACAAATGCATAATATTTCCTATCATGGAAACAGCCACTCAGTTTCATTTTAAAAAGAAATTAAATAAATAAATAAATATATATATATATATATATATATATATATATATATATATATATATATAAACATCATGGAAAATTTTCAAAATAATAAGATAATGAAAAAATACTAAAAAGCTTTCACAGCCTATAAAATCAGATTAGAATCAGACTTCATGCCATAATACTAATGGCAAGAAAATATTGAATGAATCAATATCTTTAATAATGTGCATGAAGTGATTTTGAAACTAGAATTATTCTATATCTATTTAAGCAATTGTTCTAATAATGATCCTAAATAAAGATATATTTGGATCTGCGGTGTCTCAAACATTGCACTACAGGACATTCTGTGCTGGACTAGGACTGCAATGGTTCACAGGAAGCTCCTGGTAACAAATGTCCCAAAATAATGTCTTAAGCAAATTAATCTCTCTCTTTCTCTCTTTCTCTGTATATAGAGAGATGTCTATCCCCCACCCTCCTTCCCTTTCTTTCCCTCTCCTCTCCTCTCCCTTCCTCTTCTCTTTTCTCCTTTTCTCCCCTATTATCACCCCCTCTCAAAGCATCTTCTCTTATAGAAAAGAAATCTGTAAATAATTCTAGCTTCCCAACGTGCTCTCCTTAGGTTGGGACCCCAATCCTCTTTATGTTCTCAAGATGCCTGAAAAAAGCCAGGACAAAAAGGTACACAGCAGCTGAATCAACCCTTATAGTTTTCCCAAAGCCCTCCAAGAAGCTTCCGTATTTTTTTCTCATTGTTGTGTCCCTTGTAACATCAAAGGAAACTGAGAAGTGCTCCTGTTTAGCTTGGAACATTGTCAATCCAAATAAAATTGGGATTCTCTTGGTGAGGAATATGAGAGGATGGGGATTGGGTGCCCCAAACTAGTAGTAAAGTTGTTTTGGATGCTGTTGATCTTCAGGATTAAAAAAAGCAAGAAACCCACAGGTCTATGCTTTTTCTGCCTGGAGCACATTTCACTCCACAAGCGCTGTCAACACCACTGAGTTGGGGAAGGCCTGTGTGATGAACAAAGAAGAAAATGGGGTGCTGCATCTATAGGCTTAGATTCTTAACTCATTTGTATTCTTTGCACCCCTGTTTGCTGCTTCAGGTTAAAACAAAGTGAAAACAGCCCTGAACTCTCCCAGTCATCCTTCTCCTTCAGCCTTGAGCCAAAACTCCATTTTCTAACTTAGCTCTTCCTCTGTAAAAGAATTTCCTAAGAATAAGAGAATTTCCTAAGGATAAATAAGAATAATGGATACAAGAAGCATTATACCAAAAACAAAAACAAAAGAGAAACTAAAAAAGCCCTAGTGAAACAGACGTATGTCTAACTACATAACATTACTTAAAATCTAATGTGCAAAAATCAAAACAAAACAAAAAACACCTGGAACTAAAAACATAAACTGGAATGATACATAACAAGTTTATGATATATGGTTGCTTCTGGAGATGAGTGTAGAGAAATGGGATTTAGGAGGAGAATAAGGGGAAATTCAACATTACATGTAAGATTTTATTTCATACACAGACACACACACACACAGAGCTGTAACTGTATACTCTAACCAAAATAATAAATTATTAACATTTGTACGTTCTCATTTCATGGATATTGTCATCGTAATCTCTATGCATTTTGAAGTTTTACAATATTTCAGTAACAAAGAAAAATGTAAAGCCTTTTGGACTAAGAATGTCGCCTGCCATATCAGCAAACAAAGGATGTTGAGTCCATCAAGCCAGCAGCCACTGCATCGGGCCCTGACGGCACCCTGAGGGGATTCAGGATGGAGAAAAGTGGGATACCCTAGATAGTTAAGGTGCATAACAAAGGAATGATTTCAATGAGCCCAGACTCTTGCATCTTCCTATACGTAGAACACTAAATTCATTAACTTGAGATGTCTCGTTTTCTTTAATTTACAGTAATCTTTTAATGTTTTGACTACCTGGTTTTTGTTGCAAAACTCCTATATATCCTGGCTTCTCCCTTACCTCTTCAGAGCAATCCCTCAGAGCTATCTGAGAGGCTGCCTTCCAGGCTTGAGTCATCAGAAAGTCTGCCGAATAACCATAATTCTCAATTTTTAGATTGTGCCTTTTTTTTTCAGTCAACAGCCTCATAAGTAATTTAAAATGCAAAATAAACATTATGATTCCCTTCCTTTTTTTCCTAGCATGTTGGCAGAAGATGTGAATAGTTATTCAGTATTTTAGAGTCATGGAGCAGAAGAGTATGTCTCTGGTACATTTGATACAGCTTTTTTAGAGGTTAATACAAAAAATGTTTATCCAAAGACTTAGTAATGTACAAGCATTTTAATCTAGAAAATCCCACTTCTGGGAATTTATCCTAAGCAAATAATGAGAAAGGTGTGCAAATGAACAAGTATAAAATTGTTTATCAAAATGTTATTAATACTAACAAAGAAAAAAAAAAAAAAAAAAGGAAACTTCCTAAATGCCCCAAAAAAAGGAAAACATTTAACCGTGATTTATGGACTCAGTAAAATACAATGAAGTAAAATACATTGTCTTTAATAATGAAGTGGTGGAAGTTTATGTTCTCACTGAAACCCTTTTCCAAAAAAGATACACAAAATGTTAATGGAAATTATCTCTAGATGGTGGAATTGCACGAGCATTAATTTATCATTTTAGGAGGTTTTTTTTTTTTTTTTTGGTACTTTCTAAATTTCCCACAATGAATATGCACTACTTTAGTAGTACAAAAAGAATTATTTTAGCAAAAATTTACTAATTAAAATTAAACAGTTTGAAATAATGCAATTATTTCAATGTAACTTGTGTAAAAGTTCACTGTCTAGAAAAGTGAATTTGAATGTAAATCCTTTATTAAATAATTCCTTTATTGAAACAATTCCATGTTTTAATTTGCTGACCACTTATATAAATTTTGATTATTATACATTATTTTGGGGTCCATGTCATAAAAATAGCCTTGATCCAATGATACTTTATTAGCTCTGTTAACTTGTCAGAAAAAAAGTATAATTATATCCCAT
The DNA here is from genome assembly GCF_949987535.1 of Balaenoptera acutorostrata. Lineage (NCBI taxonomy): Eukaryota > Metazoa > Chordata > Mammalia > Artiodactyla > Balaenopteridae > Balaenoptera > Balaenoptera acutorostrata. The sequence continues at coordinate 21,965,404 of NC_080075.1, read as the reverse complement.
CTTTTTAAATAGAAATGTAATCCATCAAATTCAAGAGCTTGTATACTCCGTTATTAAAGCTCATAAGGCCTAAATTAAACAAGGCTTACATATATCAGATATTCATTCTTTTCCTAGCATATAACTAAGAAGTATTTGACAGCGGGTATTAAATTCTACTTCTTAAGGATTCCAGAGAGCTCCATAAATGCATGCAAATTCCCCATATGTATATTTTAAATGCAAATTTCTGTGACAATTTTATGAACAGCTGTAGAGTTCAAAAAAAGTGCATTTCCTAATTCATACTATCTATATGCAAAGTCACGGAAGATATCAGATGTGGTATGCTATAGCTTGTTTCAGTAGAATATAGCCATTTATATTTATAGTGCACAGCACCCCTCTTTCCCAAGCACTTCCTAAACTCAAAGAGAAAATTTAGTTAGCCTGCCATTACAAAAGAACCATCTTCAGGACGAAATAATGGCTTCCTCTCAAACATGAAGCAATAAGTTGCTTCAAATTGAAGGAAAGAAATTATGACTGATCAACTTAAAGGGTTTTTTAAAGGCTGAAATGAGCTTAAATTTCACTGAGAAACCAAAGGCAGTGTAATTAAATGAGTATCAGACAGGAAATTGGAACTATGTGTATGTCCCAGCTCTGAAAGTAGGAAGCCAAGTGGCCATGAGCAAACTCAAATTTGTGCGGTCTCTCCAAAAAAAAAATAAAAGGAAGAACCTAATCAGTCTCTGAAAATCCTATCCAGTTCTGCATTCCTCATAGCAAACAAAACTCTTCTAGCATCTAAACTGGCCTTGGTCCCAGGCATGAGCACTTCCTGATCCCAAGGGAACAAAATAAAGGGAAGGACGATGATGGAGAGGGGATAATGTCCCTTTCTCTTTCAAATCAGTGGAGCAACAGGGAAAAATACTAGAAAGATGAAAGACTCATTACTGTAAAGAAAAATGTACTGACCACACGCATCCTAGATCTTCTTTTACTAGATACTTTACACTTAATTAAAAATTATTTAACAAATAAATATTTACCTAAAATTATTTATCGACAGTGTGCTGTGCTGGGTGCTATCATTGTAGGTTTCTTCTGAAATAGGACCTGCTACCAGGTGTAGTGTTATCAGGGGCACCTGGACAGCATGGACCCAAGATGACATCCCCAACCAAACTTACCATGCTCTGGAGACTTACCCTTGTACAAAGCTTTCCTGCTAGAACTCTGGGAAAGACTAAAGCTACACAAGTTCACACTTTCAAAAGTGTATAGTGTAAATCAGGTTGATAGTGTGATGCAGATATCCCCAATCTTTCTTGCTTCATGGTGCCCTTAGTGTCTCAGTAATTGCTTCTTGTAAACCCTGGTACAAAAATACACTTAACAGTTGTATGTATTCAGTGAGGTCCAAACAACTTAATAAGTATTTATGTCTTAAGAACTCAATAGTTGTTTGAAAACAATATTATACACAAATTGAAAGAGAAACCAATACACATAAATTAAAAGAAACAATATTTTTATTTCATCCTTATATAACCATAGTTAGTTATTGACAGGAAGTGTGTACCTACTGGGCATTGCACAACTTCTCATATCTTGGAATCAGATTGGACACTACAACCTTCATTTCCCATTCCATATTTATTTTCACACAGGGCTTGCTTTTTGTTATTGAATCCACAAAAATAAACAACCAAAAATAGCTTCACAAGGACAGTATGCCATTGAAAGAAATGTAGCACAAACTAATATTGAAATTAATAATTACAGTAGAGTAGTTCCTGTGCTGTTTGACACATAGCAAGTATTGTTGTGTTTCAATTGAATTTTAAAATACCTTGTATTGCCCTGGGAATTTTTGAGGGACCTGGGGTGCCTCAGTGCACATTTTAGGAACTGTTATTTTAGTGGGGTTTTATTGCCAAATGTGTCTAGCATATAATCCCCCTTGCCCCTCTGGAGTTATCAAATTCTCTCTTGCACCTCAATGGCTTTTTCCACTCCAGCCTACACTAGTAGAATTCACCTATCTTATAAATGCCAACAAAAACTGTAAGTCTTAAAAAAGAAGCCACTGGTCAGAGTGTTACAAATTCTCAGATAGGAGCTTGCAAAAGTTTTCCGTTGATCAGAAACTGAACAAGATTAACCAGGGAAGAGGAGAAAGAAAGCAAAAAGATGACACAGACAGAATAGGAAGAGGTAGGGAAAACTTGGCCGTGGGTAAAGATGAGGGGATGAAGGTCTTCTAGCTCCTAGCATCCTCTTCCTCACCCAGGAAGAAACATACCCACACCAGCAAGCAGTCTCCTCAGGGATTGAATGGTGGAATAAAAAAAAAAAAAAAAAAAAAGTTTTACCACCTAACCAAGTTGGAACTCTACAGAATAACCAGAGATTGTTCTCTGAGCCAGGAGATCAGTGACTATAACACCACCTTGATTACATTCATTCCTTAATTTTGGTAAGTGGGGTATGTGGGTGATTAATTCATTCTGGAAAACAGAATCCTCATATCCCTTTTCTGGAATATAATTTCTCCAAGTAACTTGGTATCTGAGAAGCCAAAATTAGTCATCACACTGTTAGTTGTGGAGTTAAGAAAAAAAATAAGTGGCGGGGACTGAGGCTAGTCATAAGAGATACATATATCCTGAAACGTGGAAATTCTCTTTGACCCACTGCAAATTTTACCTCCATGGAAATTTGGTAAATTCATGGTTCACATGCCACCATTCCCCCAACAAACCTTGGCAGTATCATTAATCAATTAGGGCATGTTTTCTCAGTGACCCTGGGAGGACCCTGACAATCATTCCCAATACACTATGCCAGATACTGTTCCTCAACAGGTTACTCAGAAATGAAATGTTTTTCCAGCACAGGACTATAATGATAGGATTGCTCATTTTCCATGAAATCAACATCTCTCCTTCAGTACAATTCTGGATACAAACTACTGTGTGTTTTTTTTTTGTTTTTTCCAAAGCCCATTCTTCTATTCTTCCCATCCCCTTTTGTAGCTACAAACTTTATTTATATGAATTAAAATCACCAATTATCATAAAAACAAGTTGGCATGCTAGAGGTTTCTGGTGAGTACTGGAAACTTCCACCCATGAGATGTTGAACTAATGATTCAACTCTGATAAGGTGACCTTAATTTTACACTCTGGAATGGCAACAGATTGTCACCACTCTGCATGAGTGCATCTTAATAATCAGGAGAGACATATAACATTGTGGTTAACTCTGAATGCAGTAACTAATCCTCCACTGCTCAATTTTGGAAACTCAGTACCCTGAGAAAAAAATGGATTCACTGTGTCAAAACTCACATGAGATTGTCAGAATCTGACTACCGTTGTTCATAATAAGAAATATAATAACCATGTGGAACATTAGGTTGTCAGTCCATCTTCTTTCCACTGGAGATCCTCCCTTAGGAATTTAAGGAATGACCGTAAAACCACTTAGAAAGGATTTGGAACAAGAGCAATCAATGTAACTAACAAACATAATCTAGCCCAAGTCAACCATATGCTATCTTTGGCTAGTCTCTGTTTTCTCTTGCCAAGCAGTGCTATCATATAACACTCTTCAAGTTGCTATCTCAAATCTTCGGTTTCTGGGTAGAATCCTAATCTCTTCAAAAAGAGAGCTTCTATAGATAGTAATCTCAAACACATCTTGACTTTAGAGGTATCTGCCTACGACAAGCATTAGGACAATCCAAATAGGACACTTTGAAAGCAAAAATATTTTAAATAGACCTGGGATGACATATCTTCTACTCCTCAAAAACTCAACATTGTCGTGAGTTATTTGCAAATACTACTTATATTAAATACATTTATCTGGAATTACAAGATTTTGTTGTTGTTGATGATAATTACATGACACATTTAGTTGTACAATTCCAAACACATGTACATTAGTATATGCACAAAACCAAGTACAAATTTTTTTCAGTTTCACAAAAACTGAATTTTAGCAAAGTCTTTTCCATTTTAAATATATAGAATTTAGCTAGTTAATTGTCTCTGTGTAAAAATATTTAGCAGTGGAAATCATCCACATATGTAATTGTCTTACACATAGCAAAAAGAAAAATATGTTAATCATCTGAAATCCCATCACCATAGCAAGTCACAACATTTTGGTTTTTTACCAGAGATTGGCAAACATTTTCTGTAAAGTGTTGAATAGCAAATATTTTAGGCTTTGCAGGTCATACAGTCTCAATCTCAACAATTTAACTATGCCATTGTAGCACAATAACAGCCAAAGATAATGAATAAACACATGGACATGGCTGTGTTCCAATACAGTTTTGTTTGCAAAAACAGATAGTGGGCTTGATTTGGGCTGAAGGCTGTAGTTTCCCTACCTGTTGTATACACACTCACAGAATAATTTTCCTTGTAAATACACACATGTGCACACACCCACATGCCTACATATTTATGTATATGTTTACAAATATATTTGTTATATTCATACATATACATATATGTAGGCATGTGTGTGTATATATACCTATATGTGTGCATGTGTATTCACAAAAAAAATATTTAGGAAAATCTACTATCCATTGGGTTTTGCAAGATCAGATTTTCCCTTGAAAAAATATTATTTATGAACAAGAGTATAATATTTAAAAGCTGCAAAATTTTAATTGAATAACTATATCACAATTCATTTTCCTAATTCTATGTTGTGTTTTTATTCGGTTTATTGTTTTACTGTTTATATGATGCCTTGGCGAATATCATTGCTTAGCCCTTCTGAGCATCTGACCCCCTAGAGTGATTCCCCCCAAGTAGAATTATGTAGGGTGAAAACAGTATATGAGTGGGTCGATTTCCCAGTCTCCTAATCAACATAAGTATTATGCTCATCATTGTTTTCCAATTTGATACTTGAAAAGTAAAATGTCATTTAAATGTTTCATTGCTTTGATTGAATATCATTACAATATCATTAATTGAATAATGATACTGAATATCATTAATCTATATATTGTCCTTCCTTTGCTGTGCATGTGCATTTAGGATGGAAGGGAGGACTCATCTTTTTTTAAAATTGATTTGTATATCTGCCAGGCATTCTCCATTGTAAGAATTAGAAGCCTAATCAATGTGGCTCAAAGAGGTGATTTGTGAATAGTGGGAAAAGGGGGAGAAGTTGTTATTTTATACAGAAACATTCCACATAAAATCCTATTGCCTCACGGGCCACACAGCAAAATTAACAAGAGTTCAGGAAGTTCTCTCATATCATATGGGTCCCTCACTTTGTCTTCTCAATTTTTCTCTCTGCAGATAAGTTTCCTTGGCAGGTTTTTGTTCCTCCACCTACAAATGGTAAGAAGAGCAAAATAACAGAAGAAATACTTTTACAATAGTTATAAGTTTGCTAGGCACAGTTCTAAGAAGTCCTTATTTAATCCTTACAACTGTCCAGTGAGGTTGGAACTCTTATGATCCCCACTTCAAATAAAAGGAAACTGAGGCATAGAGAAGTCAAGTAATTTATTCAAGGTTACACTTATTATAAGTGTTAGAGGTTAAATTAAAAACTAGGCAATCTAGCTCTAGATTCTTGTGCTTTTCCACCAAACTACAATAACTCTTCAGCTCATTTACCTTTGCGGTTGCCAAGGCATCAATTTTGGCTCCAACTCCACGTGGTCATATAGATGGTGAGCCCTTGAAAATTCTTATTTGCTTTAAAATCTAATTCTTAATTCCAAATTTCCCAAAAAGGTGATTGGCTCATCTTGATTCAGAAGTTGGCACAGGCTCCATCATCTCAAGACAAGGGAACAAAATAAAAAGTATAAACATGTAAAGTGTACATTAAGATGATTTGATATACATACACATAGTGAAATGGTTATGCCAATCAAACTAAAATATCATTTCCTCACATCGTTAGCATTTTTTTTGTGGTGAGAGCACCTGAAATATATTCTCTTAGTATATCTCTAGTATTCAATACATTATTATTAACTGTAACCATCATGTTGTACATTAGATCTCTAGACTTATTAATCCTAAATAACTGAAACGTTGTACTCTTTGACCAACATCTCCCCATTTCCCCCCTACCCTCAGCACCAAGAAAACAAAATTCTACTTTCTGCTTCTATGAGTTTGATTTTTTTTTAGATGCCACTTATACGCAGAATGTGCAGTATTTGTCTTCCTCCAGCTAGCTTATTTCACTTAGTATAAATCTCCCAGGTTCATCCATGTTTCAAGAGATGGCAGGATTTCCTTGTTTTTATGGCTGAATAATATTTCATTATATATATGTTGTATATAAATATATATATATTATATTTATATATATATACACTGTGTGTATATATATATGTATAACATGTATATATAATATTTGTTTTATCCATTCATCCTTAGAGGGCACTTAATTTGATTCTATAACTTAGCCATTATAAATAATGCTGAAATGAACATGGGAGTGCAGATTTCTCTTCAAAATTTGGGGTTTTTTGGATACATGAAGAATTTTTGAGAAACCTCCATATTGTTTCTCATAGTGGCTGTACCAGTTTTCATTCCCACTAACAGTGTACAAAGGTTTTCTTTCTCCACATCCTTGTGAACATTTGTTATCTGTTGTCTTTTGATAAAATATTCTAACATGTGTGAGATGATATCTCTTTGTGATTTTGATATGCATTTACCTGATGATTAATGATGTTGAGCATTGGTATGTTTTCTTTTGAGGAACATCTATTCAGGGGCATTGCCCATTTTTAATCAGGTTATTTATTTTCTTGCTATTAAGTTGTTTGAATTCCTTATTAATTTTGGATGTTAACCTCTTATCAGATACATAGTTTATAAATAATTTCTCCCATTACATAGGTTGTCTCATTTCTCTGTTGATTCTTCCCTTTGCTGTGCAGAAACTTTTCAGTTTGATGAATTCCCACGTGTCTAATTTTCTTTTTCTTGCCTGTGCTTTTGGCATTATACACAAATATTACTGACCAATATCAAGAAGTTTTTTCCTATGTTTTCTTCCAGGAGTTTTACAGTTTCTGGTCTACATTTAAGTCTGTAATCCATTTTGAGTTCATATTTGTATATGGAGTGAGATAAGGTCCAGTTTCACTCTTTGCTTGTTGATGTATAACAGATTTCCCAGCACAATTTATTCAAGTGACTTTCCTTTCCCCATTATACATTTTTGGTACCTTTGTTAAAGATGATTATAAATGTGTAGATTTATTTCTGGGCTCTCTATTCTGTTCCATTTGTCTATATATCTGTTTTTATTCCAGAACCACACGTTTTGATTACTATAACATTATAGTATATTTTGAAATTAGGTTGTGTTATGTCAGCTTTCTTCTTTTGCTCAAGATTGCTTTGGCTATTCATGGTCATTTTTAGTTTCATTTTAACTTTAGATTTTTTCTCTATTTCTATGGCATTCAAGATTTTCCCCCACTCCCTCAGCACTCTATATTTTTTCTTACTCTATTGATTTCTTTGTTTATATTATTGAAGAATGATAGACTCATAATATTATATTAATTTCAGGTGCATAACAGTGATTTGATATTTTTGTACTCTATGAAATGATCACTATGATATATCTAGTTACCATCTGCAACCATACAAAGTAACTACAATTACTGACTATATTCCCTATGCTGTACATTACATCCTGTGACTTATTTATTTTATAACTGGAAGTTTATACCTCTTCATCCTCCCTCTCCTCTCCACTCTAGGAACCAAAAGTTTGTTCTCTATATCTATGAGTCTGTTTCTGTTTTATTTATTTGTTTTGTGTTTCAGATTCCACATATAGGTGAAATCATACAGTATTTGTCTCTCTCTGACTTATTTCACTTAGCATAATATCCTCTAGGTCCATCCATGTTGTCACAAATGGCAAGATTGAATTTTTTTATGGCTGAGTAACATTCCATTGTGTGTATATCCATTCATTTATCAATTGGACACTTAGGTTTCTTCCATATTTTGGCTATTGTAAATAATGCTGCAGTGGACAGAGGGGTGCATATATTTTTTTGAATTAGTGTTTTTGTTTTCTTTGGATAAATATCCAGAGTGGAATTGCTGGATTGTACAGTAGTCTTATTCTTAATTTTTTGAAATCTCCATACTATTTTCCATAATGGCTGTACCAATTTACATTCCCACCAACAGTGCATGAGGATTTCCTTTTTGCCACATCCTTGCCAACACTTGTTATTTGTCTTTTTGACAATAGCCATTCTGATAGACATGAAGTGATAGCTCATTGTAGTTTTGATTTGCATTTCCCTGATGATTAGTGATGTTGGGCATCTTTCCATATGCCTGTTGGCTATCTGTATTTCTTGTTTGGAAAAATGTCTATTCAGGTCATCTGCCCATTTTTTAATTGTGTTATTTCTTTTACTTTGGCTGATTGAGTTATATGAGTTCTTTATATATTTTGGATATTAATTAAAGGACATATTATTTGCAAATTTCTTCTCCCATTGGTAGGCTGACTTTTCCTTTTGTTGCACGTTTTCTTCACAGTGCAAAACCTTTTTAGTTTGACGTAGTCACATTTTAATTTTGATTTTACTGCCCTTGCCTGAGAAGACAGATACAAAAAATATTGCTAAGGCCAATGTCAGAGTTTTTTACTTATGTCTTTTTCTAAGAGTTTTATGGTTTCATGTCTTACATTTAAGTCTGTATAACATTTTGAGTTTATTTTTGTATATGGTGTAAGAAAGTGGTCTAGTTTCATTCTTTTGCATATAGCTGTTCAGTTTTTCCAACACCATATGTTGAAAAGACTGTCTTTTTCCCATTGTATATTCTTGCTGTCTTTGTTGTAGTTTAGTAGACCATATATGTGGGGGGTTATTTCTGGGCTCTCTATTCTGCTTCATTGATCTATGTGTCAGTTTTTCTTCCATACAGTTTTGACTACTATAGCATTGTAGTATAGCTTAAAATCAGGGAGTGTGAGACCTCTAACTTTGTTCTTCTTTCTCAAGGTTGCTTTGGCAATTCAAGGTCTTTTGTTATCCTGGACCTGGATATCTATTTCCTTCCCCAGGTTAGGGGAGTTTTCAGCCATTATTTTTTCAAATAACTTTTCTGTCCCTTCCTTGCTATCTTCTCCTTCTAGATCCCCTATAATGCAAATGTTAATATGCTTGATGTTGTCTCAGAGGCCCCTTAAACTATCTCATTTTTTTTAGTTCTTTTTTCTTTTTGCTCTTCTGGTTGTGATTTCCACTATTCTGTCTTCAAGATTGCTGATTCCTTTTTCTGTATATCTAATCTGCTATTGATTCCCTGTAGCGTATTTTTCATTTCAGTTATTACATTCTTCAGCTTTGATTGGTTCTTTCTTATATTTTCTAACTCTTTGTTGAAGTTCTGTGTTCTTCCATTCTTCTTCAAATTTGATCAGCATCTTTATGACCATTACTTTGAACTCTTTATGAAGTAAATTACTTATCTCCTTTTTATTGTTTTTCTATTTCCCCCCCCCCCTTGGGATTTAGTCTTGTTCTTTCATTTGGAACACATTTCTCTGTCTCCTCATTTTGTTTTACTTTCTGTGTTTGTTTATGTGAATTAGGCAAAACAACCACCTCTCCGGGTCTTGAAGCTGTGGCTTTGTGTAGGAGCATCCCCTGCATAGACTGCATGTGTTAGACAGCTTAGGCAGGCCAGCTGGAGCTGGAGTTGGTGTGTGCTAGGGGATCCCAGGGCATGCCACACCAGGGCTGATTTGGGGGGATGGTTATAGCTAATATGGGATATGGGCCTGGTGTGTCCTGGGGCAGCATGTCAGGCTGGTAGAATGCCTGGACAGTGTTCCTGTCTATGCTTTCTAGATGGAGGAATGCAATAAAAATACCGCTCGGTAATGACTCTGACCCCAGAGAGAGTTCCAGCCATTTCAGTTCCAGCCAAGCAGTTGCTCTAGGTTTAGTAAATGGATTTCCTTCACATGTAGAATAGGACCCTTATAAACTGCTGAGTTTTTGCTGTACCTTAGGGCAGATGAGTCTCTGCGAGGGTCTCTCAGTGATACCACTCTGTACTGCAGGTTGCTGTGACAGGCATGGGGTTCCCGTCAAGTTCATGTCTCCATTTCTACCCATCTCTATCTCTATGTGGTCCCTCTATGGTTTGTTGTACATAAGACGTTCAATTAACACTCAGTTTTTCTTCAGGAGAAATTGCTTTATATGTAGGTGTAGATTAGGTATGTCCATGGGAAGATGTGGGTTCAGGATCTTCCTACACCACCGTCTTGATCTGGAACTTCCACCATTGGAAACTTGACAGAAATTGCATTGATTTGTAATTCATTTTAGCTAGTATGAACATTTTAACAATATTAATTCTTCCAATTCATAGACATGAGACATCTTTCCATTTATTTGTGTCTTCTTCAATTTGAGATCATATGTTTCTTAGAGCTACACATCCCAGGCTGTGATTAAAGAGTTTTATCTAATCCTACAGTTTTCTGTAATCTTTTTTACATCATGCCACACAAAGAAATCACAACACTCATGGCACAATGGGGTAAAATATGAGGCCTATTGCAGTTAGCTAGTCCATACTCTGCTCAGTGCCCAAGTTGATTAATATCTCAGGCCATCTATAAATCCATCATGAGTCATCAAAGCTCCACAGTGAACTGCTTAGGGAATTCTGCTCCAAGTATGTGGGGACATTTGGAGAGAAATTATAGCAACTATTAGAATAAAGTATGAATTACCTGATTATGAAATATATAGCAAATTTTTAACAGGATTGTGATATGCCTTGTTTTTACCTTGTACATTATATATATTCCCCATGTGAAAATATTTATTTTAATATTGAAAACCTATTAATCTTTTCCTTTATAGATTAGAAGCTAAAGATTTTTAGTTATTCATCTACATATTTTAATATATTTACATTTTTATTTTATGTTTAAATCTATACTAAATTTCATACATATTTAGAGGTAATATAAATAATAGGGATCTAATTGTGTTTTCCAAAAAAAATACCGAGCCAAAACTCTTGTCACTATTTATTGAATAATTCCTTCTTTAACCCCTAAATTTAAATGCCATCTACTCTATGTAGCAAAGTTTACACAAATATAAATTTACTTTTCTATATTTTTATTTTTACCACTGATTCACTGTTCCACCTATTTACTTTGGCACCAATAGCATTCCTCTATGTTTATTGTGGTTGTATAGCATAATTTGATACCTTGGAAAGCTAATTTTTTGGAAAGCTAGTCTTTACTCATTATAACTCTTTATTTCAAACATTTTCTGATAATTTTCATACATTTGTAATTATAAATATTTCATAATGATTTGGGGAAAATTCCCTAATTGTTTTTATAATAAAACATAAGAAAAACTAACACCTTTTTTATAGTGGGCACTCCCATAAGAATGTGCTATTTATCTCTCACCATTTACACAATTCTTATTTTATATCCCTCAGTAAAATGCTGTGCTTTCAGTAAAGTATTGTGGTTGGGCTCATCAGTTAAGTTTAATCCTAGCTATTTTATGTTAATGGATTATGCAGCTATAGGCACAGATGATATTGATGTTGTTTTATTATTTTGCTGGGCTTAGGCCTAAGTGCTATGCCAGCTCCTGTAAAAGAAATTGAGCAAGTTTTTTCTTTCTGTATATTGTGTTTATTTTAAATGGAATATGAATTACTTTCCACATTAAATTATGTTGGCCTGATACTTTGGGGAGTAGGAGATGAGTTATTTGGCAACTTTCTTAATTACTTTCTTACTTTCATAATTATTGGCTATTTCAGGATTTTTTCAAAAAATTTCTATATTGCTAGAAAATATTCCAAGTCATTCAGATTTTGAAAAATGTTAGTCTAATTATAAAACATATGTCTATACAGTTATTTTAATTCTTCAGTATTTGTTATTATAATTGTTTTCTCATTTATAATTTTGTGGTTTTCTAATTCTTTGTATTTTACCCCACACACCTGCATTTTTTTGTCTTTAGTTAGAATATTTGTTAGCATATGTGCTTCATTGGTCTGTTTAAAAACTTTATTTTATAAATTAATTAATTTATTTGTAGGACTAATTTCTCTTTCTCTTTTCTTCCTCTTGTTTACACAGGCTTTGTTTTATCTTTTAATGTAATCTCTTGAATCAATATTATAATTCATTTATATTCATTAGCTTTTAGTAGGAAAACTCTTATCCTTATAAATTTTTCTGTAAGTACAGCTTGGCCACAGTGTTTAAGCTTTGATAAATATTTTAAGCATTGCCATCAGTTTCTAAATATTCTGAAATCGCTGAGATGATTTAAGATTTGATTCAAGAATTATTTGGAAGGCTTTTCATTTAGTTGAAGTTTTTGTCTTTACTTTTAGTGTTTAATTGAATTTGGGTCACAGAATATGACATATTGACATTTTTTCTTTTTAGAACTGACAATTTCTTTGTGAATTCTTGGTAATTTTTTTTTTTTTTAATAGCTCATGGAAGCTGATAAACGAAGTTTATTTTCTGTTGTAGAGTACAGAATGCCTTCCCATTGAGGAGGGATTCTTGTGAGGTCAGAATATAATATTTCTTAGTAATTGAGAGCCTGTTTCTCCTTCGCACAACACACACTAGCAATTTGGACATCCCTTCATCAAAGCAGTGACAGAAAGAAAACTCAAAAATAAAAAATGAAAAGAAAAATCTCAGCAAAGTGCTGGAAGGATTCCCATGCATGATTGCAGAGTTTGTTTCTCAGTTCCAGAGACGAGATAAGAATAGATCCATTTTGTATACTCAATTAATTTGTTTCAAAATGAAGCCCATCAATTTGCAAAATCCTCTCCTTAAATTACTAATTAGGCAATTTTTATTACCTTATAAAGAGAACCCTGATGAAAAACAGCCACCATCACACTTTCCTGTCTTGGATGCCAGATGAGGCATTCAGAAATTTGTTTCCATTTTATAAACCCCTGTCTATGAATGTGGTCAACATTAGCTGAAAAAGAGCTGATGCTATTATGCTAAGTTCATATTAGGCCTGATTAACTGAACTGATTCATGGACAAATTTTCCTTTAATTTTTTTTTTTCCCTAGCAATCAATATTTATTTTAAATTAACCCAAGTTCTCAGGATCTCTTTTCGAGATTATTGCAATCCCTTCTTAACTAGTTTGCCTGCTTCTGCCCTTGCCTTCCCACAGTCTCTTCTTAAACAGAACTAGAATGATCCTTTCAACCAGAGAATTTGCATTTTAAAATATTTTATGCCTGTCTTTCAGTCTTTGTACTATTTACTACTTCTGCCTAGAATGTTTTTCCCTCATATGACCACAGGCCTGACTTCCTCACTTTCCTCATGTCTTTGCACAATTTTCCCTTTTCCAGAGGCCAAATTTGACCTTTTAATACTACACCCTGCTCCCTGATGCCAGCATTTCCAACCTTCCTTACTTTGCTCTCCTTTCTCATTTTTCTGTAGCACCTTCTGACATATTATATGTATTTACAACTTGTTGGTTTACTCTCACTGCTTAAATGTAAGCAGCAGGTCAGGGATCTTCACCTTCACAGATGCCTCTCAAGCACGAGACCAGTTACTTCCACACAGTATGAACTCAATACATATTTATTGAATGTTTGATTCAATATATGATTTTCCACAGTATGATTTTCAACTCACTTGGAAAATGTCTTCTTAAAATACATTACAAAAAGAAGCAATCAAAATTTATTATGATAATTTAGAAGTCTAAACACAAACATTTAAACTTGCAAAGAAGGAATTAAACAAACTCTAGTCTTATGATGACATGATGAAATATGTCATACATTTATCCAAAAAGAGGTGACGGTATGAGTGGCAAGGGTGTCCCTGAGCCCTATCTGGTTTTGTACTGAGCACAGAGAAACCGTAGAACAATATGATAACTCAAGTGTACAATTTTATAGGAATAAGCATTCATGAGCCTGCATTTAAAACAAACAAACATATAAAAACACAGCAGAGCCACACATTTCCTAATCAAGGGCATGTTTTCATCAATTCAGATTTATACATGGAGATTGCAAGAAAACTTCTGTTCTGAGGTTTTCCTAACACCAATTTCTCCCAGGCACATTGGTAAACAGATTGTTGAAGTCCAATGTGTCAAAATACAGAAAATGATGCATTTGAGTGTGTTCATTTTAAAATTAGAGACTGTCAAAAACATTAAAAAGAAATGTGAATCAAATAATTACAAAACATTTTTTTTTTCTAATTGCCTGAAAGAATAATAGATATTATGATGCTTGCTGTTATTACAACCAGATGGGACTTTTAAGAATTTCTTCAACACCTTCTCAAAAGCTGATTTTAAATCTCAGGCAGTACAAGTTCAACTCTGTAACTGGTATTTGTGTACTTGTCATGTCAGACAGAAGTAGCAAACATCTAGCTGTGCCCTACCCTTATCCTTCAAACTTCTTGTGCTCTGGTCAGCTTTCAATGACCAAGGTCTACATCTTGCTGCCTGGAGATTTTTTTCCTATATCTTAGGAAGACCCCTTTGCCTTCACCAGCAGATCACAAACAGTGTCTCTCAGGGAGCTAAGTATCCTATCTCCCTCATCCTTACAGTGATTCTAATGCATATATCTTAGGCATTTCTATTTCCCCACAGGAGTAAGCTTCTGGGCTTAAAATAACACACACTTTATCATTTGCCTTACCTTCCAAGTACCACTTGCTCATTCCTCTATAAGTATTTCCTTAACATCTAAAAAAAAAGTGCTTTAACACAAATTTTCAAGTCACCTACAGCCAGCATAAAACACCACCAGGAGTTGATGATGATACATGGATTATTTCCAAAATTATTTTTCTGTACAAATATGACACATTATAATGACATTGTACATATTTTGTTAATGTAAATGTACTAGATATCTTCATTTTTTTCCCTTTAGATATATTTCCACCTTTTTACATCTTATTCTATTTTGCTCCCAGATAGATCTCCATGGACTACTTGATGGGCTCCCTTGACCTCTGGCTTCTGATAGGTTAACCAATGGGAAGAACCTACAAGATATCAAGAGTAAAAGGTGAAAGGAGTCAAGGTATTTATTCTCTTGGTGTTTTTCCTCTTTTCTACATCATTATGGATTGGCTACATTTCTCTTCCACAGGCTACCCTCCTGTCAGGCTGCTCTAATCAGCTAATCTTTCCCATTTGGGTGACAGCTCCCTCTCATTCACCTTTAGATTTAGGAAATGTAATGGCTCCTTACTGTTACTAAGCCAGGGTGCAACGCTTCTACTGTTGGTAGGAGTCGAGGAACCAAAATTATTATAAGTGGTCCCTTTATTAAATGCTTCAGTGATTACTCAGTTTGAGTGTGCCTTTGCTTCATGACAAGACTCTTTTACAAGAAATAAATGCACATGATAAAAAAAAAAATACCTCCAAATAAAACAGAAAAGTGCAAAATTCCTCTGTTCCTCTCCCCAATTTTTATTCCCTGAAGGTAAACATCTTCAACTGTTTCTCCCTAAATAATATATTTTTGACAGATATTTTTGGTTAGTCAATATCTAATAATATTTATTGACTGCTTGCTTTGACGTATAAAAATGTAGCTCATCCACATTATTGATTCCTCTCTCCCCCGTGCTCCATCAGTCTTGGCAAGTTATATTATTATGTTTAGATCTCCTTCTATCTTTAGGATATTGAGTGATATAATTCAACTTCTCTTTGATGATCCATCAACTTTAGAAAGTACATCTTCTCTCCCTACCATAAAAGATGAGAAAATCAGTGGCTCTGTAATTCTCTACCTCCCTTCACTTTCCCATTCACTTGCCAATTTCTGTTAGCTCTACCATGGATGTTTACTGTTAAGTTTATAAAATTTATGTTTTTTTCAGATTTATGGTCATCAATTACTCAAGTAGCTTTTGGGTTTCCCTGACGTTATACAATGTCTTGTTTATTTTTCCTACTTAAAAAAAATATATACTATGCCTTTAGCTTATCACTAAGTTAATTCAGCTCTTAACCATATAATTTATTAAAGTAAATACAATTTCACTTTTTATATTACAAACTGCTATCTAAGCTTACTGAATATCTTATCTTCATTGTCCTCCTCTTGTACTTATATATCATTGTTCTTCCTTCTTGGATTCCATTTTAATATTCTTAAAGTATATCCTCAATTATTTTTTCAGTCAATAAGTGCACGGAAAATAAACTTTCTGAAATCTTCTATGTATAAAATGTCTCTATTTTGTCTTCATATTTAGTTGTTACCTAATCTTGATATATAATGCTAGTTCAAAATAATTTTCTTTAAAAATTTTGAAGACAGTGCATTCTACTGTGCAGTGCTGCTGAAGTGAATATTTTGTCTTTTTTAAAATCTCTGGAGGATTTCTGGATTTTACTGAATTTGTTTATTTGTTTATTGAATTTGTTGATTTTTCTTCCTTTAATAGTCACATATTTTTAATTTCTAAGTATTTTCTCTTGTTCTCATATTTTCTCCTTCCCTCTAGTAGTCTATGTTTCTTTAAAAATGCAATATTTTCTTGTATATCTCTGAAGAGTCTAAGTAGATTTTTTTAAGACATATCTTCCAATGCATGATTTACCCATTTTTCCAAGGTCTGTATTATGCTTGCTTATCTTGGATCTTCTCTGTTCTTCTATTTCTTTTTTTCTTGAGTAGTTACTGCTCATTCACCATCTGCGTATCAAGGGTTAGATTGATTAAACTATAGCAAGATTCCTCTTTTTCTATGTGAGAGTGCTTTCTAATACATTTTAGGAGAGCACAAGGATCTATCTCAATTTCCATGTCCATTGGTTGAGAATGTCATATGGAGTTTTCTATGTACATTAGTTGAGTATGTCGTGCAATAGGACACTCTGTACTGCTTGGGCTTATTGTGTAGTAGGATTCTATGTACACTCACTGAGATGTCATAGGGTATACTGCTAGGATTTATTATATGGATATTTCCACTGGTTGTGAATGTCACATGGAAGCTTCTTTGTATGCTGGTTGGGCATGTCATATGCAGTTTATTTACAGATCACCACTGGGAAGAAGTAGATAGGCTGGCCAAAAAAAGGAGAGGTTTATTCTGTTGTATTCATGCCCAAACCTGAAGTCCTTGCCATTCATCTATAGATTATTAAATTTCTTAAAAATATCAGTGTCTAATTTTAGCCTGGGATTAAATAGTAATCACTCTATTAATCACTCTTTCTGTGAAAATGATTGAAGGGAATAAGACATAGCTTCACTAACACATCTGAATCTAAAGCTTTCAAATATCTATCACTGTAAAGCTAGGCACCTCTTGGAGACACAGTTTCCATCTCTGCCACTGGTATCTTCTGAGACACTGTTTTCTTTATTTTTTTTCCCTCTGACACTAAAATTGTACTCACATTTTGTCTTATCAAAATGTCTGGTCTACTGATGGTCCTCCGTTTAAATTTCATCTTGATTATGGATTTATTCTTTTTTCTTGGAGAGACACAATGGCATGGTGGTTAAGACTATGGGTTTAAATTTAAACTCAGACTCTGCCATTTATTCCTGTGTGATCTCAGGAAAGTTACTTGACTTTCATTTCCCTCAGTTTTCTAATTTGTACATGATAAAATATTTTATCAAAATAGGGATAATAGTATCAATAATACCTATCTCACAGGGATAATAGGCATAATTAGTAGTTTAATACTCATTAAATACTTAAAATTTTCCCTGGCACATCATAGATACTGGATAAATATTAGCTATCTTTATTCTGCATTATTGTTATTTTTATTGTAAATAATCTTTCCACTCTTTTTTTAGATTCTATTCCCATATAGGTCATTACTTACTATTGAGTAGAGTTCCCGTGCTACACAGTAGGTTCATATTAGTAACCTATTTTGTATGTAGTAGTGTGTATATGTCAATCCCAATCTCCCAATTTATCCCCCCCACCCCTACTTTTCCCCCTTGGTAACCATAAGTTTGTTTTCTACATCTGTGGCTCTATTTCTGTTTTGTAAATACATTCATTTGTACCATTTTTTAGATTCCACATGTAAGCGATATCATATGATATTTGTCTTTCTCTGTCTGACTTAACTTCACTCAGTATGACAATCTCTAAGCCCATCCATGTCACAGCAAATGGCATTGTTTCATTCTTTTTTATGGCTGAGTAATATTTCCCTGTGTATATGTACCACATCTTCTTTATCCATTCCTCCATTGATGGACATTTATGTTGCTTCCATGTCTTGGCTATTGTAAATAGTGCTGCAATGAACCCTGGGGTACACGTATGTTTTTGAATTATGGTTTTCTCCAGATATATGCCCAGGAGTGGGCTTGCTGGACCATATGGTAGCTCTATTTTTAGCTTTTTAAGGAAACTCCATAGTGTTCTCCATAGTGACTGTACAAATTTACATTCCTACCAACAGCGTAGGAGGGTTCCCTTTTCTCCACACTCTCTCCAGGATTTATTGTTTGTAGATATTGTTGATGATGGCCCTGGTGTGAGGTGATACCTCATTGCAGTTTTGATTTGCATTTCTCTAATAATTAGTGATGCTGAGCATCTTTTCATGTGCCTCTTGGCCATCTGTATGTCTTCTTTGGAGAAATATCTATTTAGATATTCTGTGCATTTTTTATTGGGTTGTTTGTTTTTTTTTTGATGTTGAGCTATATGAGTTGTTTGTATATTTTGGAGAAATTAAAGAAGCAATCCCACTTACTATCAGATCAAAAGGAATAAAATGCCTAGGAATAAACCTACCTAAGGAGACAAAAGACCTGTACTCAGAAAACTATAAGATACTGATGAAAGAAATCAAAGATGACACAAATAGATGGAGAGAAATACCATGTTCTTGGATTGGAAGAATCAATATTATCAAAATGATTGTACTACCCAAAGTAATCTACAGATTCAATGCAATCCCTGTTAAATTACCAATAACATTTTTCACAGAATTAGAACAAAAAATTTTACAATTTGTACGGAAACTCCAAAGACCCTAAATAGCCAAAGCAATCTTGAAAAAGAAAAACAGAGCTGGAGGAATCATGCTTCCTCATGTCAGGCTATATTGCAAAGCTATAGTCACCAAAACAGTATGGTACTGGCACAAAGACAGACTTATAGATCAATGGAACAGGACAGAAAGTCCAGAGATAAAGCCATGCAACTATGGCCACCTAATCTATGACAAGAAAATACAGTGGAGGAAAGACAGTCTCTTCAATAAGTGGTGCTGGGAAAACTGGACAGCTACATGTGAAAGAATGAAATTAGAACATTCTCTAACACCATAAAAAAATAAACTCAGAATGGACTAAAGACTTAAATGTCTGACCGGATACTATAAAACTCTTAGAGGAAAACCTAAGCAGAACATTCTCTTAACTGAAATTGCAGCAAGGTCTTTTTTGATTCACCTCCTGGAATAATGAAAATAAAACAAAAATAAACAAATGGGACTTAATTAAACTTAAAAGCTTTTGCACAGCAAAGGAAACCATAAACAAAACAAAAAGAATGGGAAAAAACTACAGAATGAGAGAAAATATTTGCAAACAAAGTGACTGACAAGGGATTAATCTCCAAAATATGCCTTATTTAATTTATGTGATTTACATGGCATTTTGAGAAGAAGAAGAAAGCTTAGTGGCTATACCACTACTTGAACCACAAAACAATAAGGTAAACATTAAGTTCAAAATTATTGTTTTAGATAAATATGGGGAGAAAAACAAAATTTGAACTTGAATATAAAACATAAGTACTTATCAGTGCTTGTTTGTGGGTCTTTATTTCTAACCAACACAAGGGAATATTGAATTGCTTCCTAGAGTTACCCACCTTCTTGTGCCATGGCTGATGCAATGATATTCCAAGATTTTGTAATGAAATTTCAAAAGGATTATTTAACAATCTTTTCATTCTTATCAGATCAAAAGTTTACTAATTTCTCAGTTCTGATAATGAGTCTTAAAGTTGAGATTCATTGCAGCTGTGAACAAAGAGTTCTAACTTTTCTTCTTTCCTATTTACATTAAATTGGTTAAAATTTTGCACTTGATCACAAATTGTAAGCTCTCTTTATCATTCAACGTGTAGCATACAGTTAGATTTTGTTATTGCAAACCCTATATCTTGTAATATCATATTGGAATAAGTGTGTCTTTTCTGAAATAGTCATAAAGGTAAACTTTTATTTTCCTATTGAATATGTTTAAATATAATTAGACCACAGAAGAATAAACTTCAACATATGTTCTCATTGATTTTTTACAAATACATATATAAATATTTTTTCTCAACCCACAACACTCAAAATGATGCCATTCTAAAGGGATGTCAGTTTTCAAGTAATATAAGCTCAAAAATTATGTTATTTTAAATAAAAGGGATGATTTTTAGAATCCAACTGGTGTTTCAACTCACCAAACCTATAGTAATCATTGTCCTTCTTCAAATAACACCATTACTAACTAGGAAACATTTTGCTGTAAAGAATAAGAAAACAACACAAAGAAAATGTCATAATCTTTCTCAGTAGAAGCTGATGTTTCAGACAAAAGTACTTCTACATGTTGTTTATATCATTTAGTTTAAACCAAGATTCTGAAACTGAAATTAAAATTACCATAATATTCAGAAAGCTAAAGGCATATACATTAGAATAACATCAAAGAGAAGAGAGGAATGAAAGAAATGAGCAAAACATAGTCATATCCTTAGCCCAGGTTTTTTAAAGAACAGTCTCATAGCATGGGTTCCTTCCTCTCTAAACAGCAGCAGTAGCAATGCAGCCATTCAACTGAGCATGAAATGAGCATGATTTCCAGGTGGCCTTCATCAATGGAATAGCATTCAATGACAATTTAAATTTGCCAGGAAGTGAAACATTTCCCAGATAAGAAGCTTATACAATTGAAATTCTGCCAAGGAACTAAGAAGGGAAGATTTGAAGCTGATACTTACCTAGTACCACCACCATCAAGCATTCCAACTTTTTTTAAATAAGCAAACTTAATGATAATGAAACTAATTTTACCACATCATTCTGGGGGAGGAATATTTTCTATAAACTTTTGCTATTAACTGCTAGGATATTCTGAAACTATTTATCATTAAGAGATAAGCACAATGAGAAAAGGTAGGTCTTAATATACAGCATAGAATGTGGAAATAAAATCACTGATATAACAGAATCCCAGTATAATAGCCTTTGCAACAGTCAACTTTATGGTTAAGTTTACAACTCAATTTCATATCCTTGTTTCACTTGCTCATAAAAACTTGGTAGAAAGTTCTCCAGCATTAAAAATTTTCATACCTGGTCTCCAAGTAAATACGAATGATTAACATGGACATTTTTCCATTTTAATAAAGCATTTTTTCCTTTTCTATCTCCAAGGACAATTCCCCAACACAGATGCTCAGACAAATAGAGTGAAAAATAAGGAATTTAAAATGCGTGAATCTCATAACTAAACTTCAAACATTTATTATGGATCTTTTTCTTTTAAACAACACCTGAATTTCAGGGAATTTAAAATTTTTCTGACAAAACACTAGTCCTTCAAAATGAACAGTCTAGATTACAAAACCACTGTAATCACCTGAAACATTCATATCTTTAGAGAGAAGATGAAGTGATTACTGGAAGTTTAACAGACTTGGAACATAGTCCATATACTACAAAAATCATATTTTTGCTGACAAACCTGCCCTAGAATTTTCCTCCTCTGCCCAGATATCACCCAATGCCTCCTTGGCAGGGAAACATTGTTGAGTCTTACCAACAAATCTGACCCTTAATATTTGACAATACTGCTTTCTT
Source organism: Balaenoptera acutorostrata (assembly GCF_949987535.1). Taxonomy (NCBI): domain Eukaryota; kingdom Metazoa; phylum Chordata; class Mammalia; order Artiodactyla; family Balaenopteridae; genus Balaenoptera; species Balaenoptera acutorostrata. The sequence goes on along the minus strand of NC_080075.1, from coordinate 21,943,450 downwards.
TCTAACACCTTCCATCATATAATCTCCTTAAAAATGTATCTGTTATCCCAGGAAATACCCAGCTCTGCTCCCATCAATGATGTAAGACTGTCTTAAACTGCGTACCCCTCTCATGACCTTCCCCTAACTTCAAGATTGCTTCACCTATTCATTGGCACTAAGATCCAGGGCCCACTCACCCATGGGGGCTTTTGGAAATGTATGGGGATAGGAACTTGTGGAGTAGAGAGGAGAGGGCATCACTTGTATTTAGTGAATAGGAGTCAAGGGTGTTAATTATGTTGCAACATTCTGCAATCACACAAAGTTAATGGCAGTGTCCAAAATGTCAATAGCACCTACTTGAGAAATTATGATCTACATTATCTCTTCCATCAAGAAACTTGTCCCCAGGGCTTCCCTGGTGGCGCAGTGGTTGAGAATCCGCCTGCCAATGCAGGGGACACGGGTTCAAGCCCTGGTCTGGGAAATTCCCACATGCCGCGGAGCAACTAGGCCGGTGAGCCACAATTACTGAGCCTGCGCGTCTGGAGCCTGTGCTTCGGAACAAGAGAGGCCGCGATGGTGTAAGGCCCGCGCACTGCGATGAAGAGTGGCCCCCGCTCGCCGCAACTAGGGAAAGCCCTCGCACAGAAACGAAGACCCAACACAGACAAAAATAAATAAATAAATAAAAAATCAAAAAAAAAAAAAAAAAAAAAGAAAAAAGAAACTTGTCCCCTAGGATGTTATTCATGTTAGACCTGCCCAGTCCTAGATATCTTAGCAAACTAAAGCTGTGGAAACATATTACACAACCTGCAACAGGAAAAGGGCTATGTTGCTCTAGATCTTGAATAAATCTGAGAAAATGCCCCCAAACTGAGTATGGGAATGTAGAAATGGTTATTTGACATTTAGATATTCTGTTCTAAAGGACTAAAGCATTCATAGATAAGATGAGGTCAGGAATATAAGTACCATCACTACAGGTCTCCATTGATGTGGCTCACAGAACGTGAAGGTGGTGAGGAGGAGGAGGAGAAAGAGGGTTCAGGCATGGCAGTGGTCTGGGAAGAAAAGACAGTAATACTATCCACATACCAAAAACTATAGGGCCAGTAAAGATAATATTATTTAAGAGGATGTAGTTTGTTGTCTAACACTCCCAGGTCCAAGTCCCATGCCCCATCGCTTAGTATAAATGATATGAGTCAACTTCTTCTAGAAGATGGCACTTGTGATAGATGCAGCACAAGTGAAAACAAGAAAAGAAAGAACCACAGTTCCCTTTGGAAACACTTATCTTGAGAAAAGTACAAGCCTTAAGGAGTAATAGTAGGTAACACTTGTTGAATGCTTACAACTCTAAGAGGTTTTGTGAGCCATTTTAAACACAGGTATCATGAGGGTTAGAGAGATGAAATAACTTGACCAACTTTACAGTAGCTGGTGCTTGACAGATTTAAGATTTGGACCCAGGTCTTCTTTACTTGAAATCAGAAGATTTAGCCACTATCTGAACCTTCCTTCTAGAGAAGACCATGATAGACTGTCATGGAAAGATTAATATTACAGTAGTGAGGAGAAAAAACAATCCAAGTCAGAGAGAGGGTCCTCCTTGGGCCTCTATTTTGCTGAGAATAAGCAGTATCTGAAAGGAAGGGTACTGCCTAGATTCACCTGACAACCATGCCAGGCAGAAAGTCAGCAGGAAAGTGAGTGTTTGTCACTGGCACAGTGCAAAGAAGGAGCTTGGACAAAGTCTCTGTGGCAGCCATGGAAACGTGTGGGAGCATAAGTGACTGAAGGCTCCAGCAGCTGCCTTTCTGAATCCAACACTGAACTCACAGCCTTGAACTTTTCCCAACATGTCTAATCCCTTCCTGGGATCTGCTTCCCAACACCAAAAATTCTATTAAGATTCATCTACTGGATGCACAGCAACAACCTTTGAAAAAGTAATAATAACATCAATTACAAAAACACATATCACTCATTTCTAATATAAATAACCTATCTCATATGAAAAAGAAAGGGAATAATTTTCTTCATGAAAGGAGAAAAACTCAAATCTCATCAGCTCTTTTACCCAAATCTAAGTCTGAATCTCTGGATGATAGCCATTTCTCCTTTGCCGTCTCCTCTCTTCTTAAATTACTGTCCCACTTTGCAAACTTTAAAGTTAGTGACACCAACACATGCTATATGAAATAGCTGGGGAAATGAGAGGAAAGTAAAATTATTAACTAAAATGTAAAAATATGTACATTATACAGAAAGGAAGAAAATATGGATTTTTTTTTCCTGCAAGACCATAGGTGTTAACATTATTACTTGCTTCTTCTGCTACCTATCTACATTCCCTCTGCCCTAAACTTGCCAGGGTTCTTTGCCTAAAGAGTTGTATTAGTAAGGGTAAGTTTAGGCTTCTGTAAAAAAAAGAGCCAACAGTAAGTCAGTGGCTTAAAAATATTAAAACTCTATCTGTCCTTTCTGAACAGTGCAGAGTGTTCATTCATGATGAGCATCTGGTAACACGTGGCTTCCGAGATGCTCCAGCCACTACTATTTCTGGCTGGCAGGGAAGAAAATGTGGGAAACTCAGGACACAGGATTTCCTTTTAAGTAAATAACAAAGAAGTTAGGACATCACTTTCACTCACAGTAAATTGATAAGAATGATAGCTGGGAAATAATGTCTCTAGTTGCACCACCATGCATCTAAGGTAAAGGAGAAAATGACTTTGAGGAGAATATTAACAGTTCCCATCACATGAAGTGACTCAAAACTTCATTCCTGAGGGGTCTGTGTCTTTTGTGATTCTGTTTGAATTTGAAGTAATTTTCCATTCCCACTGATCACTGGACAAAAGTAAACTAGAAAGTTTCCCCAGGAGAGCCCCCAGGACATACTATTTGCTCACCTCATTGCGTGGCATCATTGCTTTTTGCCCATTGATAGTCAGGCTCATTCAAATATGCCAGTCATCATTCTCAACTCCTTTTTTCCTTGTTCATCAGGTAGATAAAGAGACTCAAAGAACTCAGATGACAATCTCCATATTCCAAGTAAATTGAGTCACTACTCTGTCCTATAATGAAAATCTTCTTCTCTTGTTAGGGACCCAGACAGCTAAGCCAGCAAAACCCAAAGGTACAGGAATTAGAAAAAGTTTTGTGAGTTAATATAATAATGAAAGGAAACAGTCTTACTTTCATTTTATGTTACAATGGCTTGTCTATTCCTTTCTCTTGATTTCAAGAGAAAAAATTGTTTTTTTTAAATCCAGCACACACCTGGTCTCTAGCCTTATTTGATAAATTCTTCTACAAAGTGTAGTGAATGGGTTTGTGATCCAGTCCATTTGATTTCCCTTCCTCTCCACTGAGCATGAGAGGCAGCAACATAGGTAAGGGATTTTACCAAGATTCAAACTTTCCTTTGAGAGGCTGTCACATTTCCTAGACTAGTCAGTGTCTAGGAAGTTAGGATGCCTATAAGTTTGGTTCTTCCTACATGATGTGTCCACCAAGCTACAGCTATCAACCATAAAGATGATATCTGCTGCTTCATCTGCAAATAATATCTCCATTCTTCCACTTAGTCATCCAGTGGGCTCTTCTTTAGGTTATACCCATCCAGTCAAAGCCATCAGCACCTCTTGTCTAGACTATCAAAAAGACCTCTGCTCACAACCACCCTCCATCCACTACTTGCTCCTTTGGATCCACTCTTCACACACAGTCAGAGTGATCCTCTCAAACATAAGTTAGAATCACACATTGCTGTCTTTATAATCTCCCAGTGACTCCAGAACACAATCTAAAGGCGTGACATACCCACTAAGTCTCTTGATGTCTTATCCTACCATGCACTTTCTTGTTCTCTCTGCCCAACCACACTACCCTTCTTGATTTTTCTGGAATAGACTGAACACAATTTTCTGTATGGCTTTTTCCACTTGCTATTTCTTCTGCCTTGAGCTCTTTTCCCACAGATAGCCTGGTGGCTACTTACCCTTCTTCCTCCAAGTCTTTCCTTGAATATGACCTTAACAGTGGGTCCTACTCTGATTGAATTGTATAAGCTAACACCTTCCCCATCTCAACTAAGCATTTTTCAATTTTTAAAATAGTCTCTTGAAAAAGTTGCCATGTTGAAATTGAAATTTTTTCCAAGGAAAAAAGCTAAGCAGAAGACAGAGAAGGTAATTTTCATGTCGAAATTCTACTAAAATTTTCTTTCTTTTATTTGATTGTTTTAATAGCCTGGAATTTATAATTTTCTTGATGTTGAAAGTCATAATTTTTGGTTATTCTAAAAATAAAATGAATATATATATATGTATATATGTATGCATATATATGTATATATATATGTGTATATATATGTATATATGTGTGTATATATATATAGATATATATATATATATATCTATATATATATATATATCTCCTCCTGACTCATCTTATTTCAGTAGTTACTTTCAAATAAATAAGGACTGTCTTTGTGTTTGCATCTCACTATGTGTATACCTCCTCCTAGGAGAACAATTTTAATTTTACAAAGAATGTGTCTTAGCAGAGGGTTAGGTGACATCTCCCTGCCGAAGTTAGTGGTATAATTAAAATGTGTATGAGGCAGATAGATGGCAATTGACTCCCTGTGGTTCCCTCTAATGTAGATTCTCTAAATCAAATGCTTTGGTTATAAGTACAGCAGTGTGTTGCCTTCTCCCTAACTACCTTCTTCACACTTGCATGCAGGGGGATGGATTTTGCTTTACTAGCTGCAGGAAAGCAAGATGTAGTAAAAGGCCTGAGTGCAATTTTTCAAATTTTCTTTAATTGAGGGTATACAATAAGACGAAAATTTCAAATTCATGGAAGAGGACAATGGTCCTCCATTTCCTAGGAAGTAAGCTTTAGAAAGTAAAATGACAGAGTCTTCCAAACAAGTTAAATGTACTCATTTAGCAACGGCAAGTTGCTTTGGATCTCACAGCTTAAAGGACTGTTGCCCAACTGAGCTGTGTCGTTGAGAGCTGTCAATTCTTAGCAGGAAAAGACAGAATTGAACGCTGGTAATTGAACGTGAGGGCTATAAAGCCAAAAGCACAAAGGCAGAACATTAAAGCTTAGGTCCTTAGAGAGGAAAAAAACTTTGGGAATGTGACCAAGAAAAAAGTATGTCAGTAATTACTACGGTTGTACAAACATATGACCTAAGACCTAAGACTTATATTCATTCCCAAATGTATGTGAACAATAGACATACTGTTCAGAGCAACATATTCATAACAGTCAAAATACTGAAAACAACTTAAATATGCATCCACATATCAGAGAGAAACAGTGGTGTGTTCATGCAATAAAATAATATATAGCAATTAAAATTCATGAATTAGAGCTACATACAACAATATGAGTGAATCTCACAAACACAATAACAAAGAAATCAGATACAAAAGAATCCCTACTATATGGTTCCCCTTACAGAAAATTGCAAAATAGGCAAAACTTTAATGTTGGAAGTTTGGACAGTGGCCATCTTTGGGGTGGAAGTAATGCAGTGTGATTGAGACAGGTTACAGGCAAGTCTCCTGGGTTGATGCCAGTGTCTATTTCTTGACTTGGGTGCTGTATTCAAAGGAGTTTATTTCAGTATAATTAAATGAACAGTACATTTATTGTTTTGTTTACTATTCATTATGTGTGTTACCCTCCAACAAGACAAAGGTTTAAAAATGGAATGCATAAATCTATTTGAAAGGACAAGTTAGTAAAGTTCTAGCTAACAGAAATTTTATAGTAGTCCTATTTAACTTCAATTGTTGTTAACCGAAAGCCTCAGAAAAAAAAAAAAAAAAAAACTCTCTTACATTAATATAAAATCACAGAGAATGGGGCGTGGATATTAGTCTGTGATTGCAGTTACTTTTGCCTGCTAGGAGAATGGAAATTCCTCTCTAGGAAAGGTATCTCATAGTGGGGGAAAAAAAAAAAAAGCTGTTTTGCTGCAGAAATTGAGGCCAGCACTGAGCACAGTGTGGAAGGAGACAGCAGGAGTGAGCTGAATTGCTCTTCCTAGAAAAATATCAGGAATGGACTTGGGAGAGTTTAAAAGGTGGCAGGTGAGAGAGGCAGGTAGTGAGAGATGCACCAGGGGTCCTTTCCTCTTCAGAAAAGTTTAATGTACATAATTCAGGCTGTGTGCCCATCAAGTTTGATATGAAAGAAAGAAATGGAAACAGCAACCAGAGGAAAACAGCAATAAAGAAACACAAATGGGAAATAACAGAGTGCAAAAAGTAACTAAGAGCAACATAAGACTTCTCAAAACAACAGCAATAACAGCAGCAACAACAAATAAACCACAGTAATACTAAGATAAAAGTGAGTGGCCCTTCTTATGTGAGACAGGATTTGGGCCATTTTATTTAAATTTTATAAGACAGTGTGATTCTCACGAGGCTGGAAGATTTAGGGACATCTGGGTTACATAAACATTGGTATACTAGCTCTGTAATATAACATTTTTTACATTTCGTCCTCACCATAATTCTATAAGGTTGTTATTATTAGCCTTATTTTATGCCTAAGGATATTGAGACTCAGGCCAGCTAAGAAAGTTACCCTTGACTATGGTGCTAGTATGTGATGGAGCCAGAGATCAGAATAACTTGAAGTTCTTCCCACTGCCCCCATTTACGTCAAGAACATCAAGAGTTTCCTAAGACTAACTTCATGTAAACTAAATTTAGTTATTTTTAATCTATGAATACTTTACCTATTTTTCAACTGGATCCAGGTGTGCTACAAATTCTGTTTCATTCTAGCCTTTTTGAGAATACTTTGTCTGATGTTCACAAAATCCAGAAAATAATAAAAAATAAAAGAAAATTCATTCATTATTTTCATAATTTAGAGATATTTTATAAACTGCAGAGAGATAGACTAGATTGTCTATCAGTCTGGGTCTCAGCTTCCATAATATACTTTTAAGAGAGCAAGAAAGAAACCCCACTCTTTCACAAGGTACTACTGCTAAAATTATATATTAGTGAGAACATCAATCCTTTAAATGTTAAATTGTTTAAGCATTTAAATACCCTTGGAAGTGGTAACAGATTTAGTGAGTAGTCATCTTAGTAATGAGGGACTCAAACATTTTTTAGGAACATAGAGCAAGGTCCAGGCTTTGGAGACTTGAGTTAGAAGGCTGGTTCGAAGGGCAGCTTTGCCACTTACTATTAACTTAAGCGTCAGTGTTTCAGTTTCCTTAATAATATAAGGAGGATAATAATACCTATGTAATAGAGTTATTGTAAAGATTCAAGTTTATAATGTAGTAAAGTGCCATAACATAATATCTGCTATACAAGAATTGCTTAAGAAGTAGTTCCCGTAATTGAACAAAATTATGAAGGTGATAGGGTTCTCTAGGCTGGTAAACTACAGCTTGTGGAAGAAATCTGGTAACAATCTGCTTTTGTAAATAAAGTTTTTTTAGAACACAACCAAATCCAGTGTTTATGTATTGTCTATGACTGCTTTCAAACTAAAACAGCAGAGCTGAATATTTGTGACAGAGACTGTATGGTCCACAGAGCTAAAAATATTTATTATCTGCCTTCTTACAGAAAAAAACATTTATTTCTAAGGTATAAGGAAAGAATCTTGGCAGCTGGACCTTGAAAATATCAGCTTTTGATGTTAGAATTTTGCTTATAGAAGGGGCATTGCCATATAAAGTATCAATTTATATTGTCTTAACTTGAAAAATAGTTATTCATGTTAGAAATAGCAATAATTATCTGGCCAGAGTTCTTGCAAATTTTGGCTGCTAGCATAGAAAGAGTCAGATATTAGTTTGAATAATTAAGCAAAGTCATTATTATTACTGAAAAACCCCAAACTACTGAACATGTAAAGTAATAATATAGGACTTTCTTCCTATAAAAAACATGAAATTTGTGATTAGACTATCAGATCATTATTAGTGAAAGATGCACCATGAAAATAAAGATTATCTACCTTCTTCACAAAAAAACATTTTAAAGTGTAAAATTTTTCAAAAATCAGCTTTTATCATTACTGTTTAATAACAGTAATAGTATTAACAGCAAAAATTCAGTAAGTGCTTACTATTTGCCAGCCTCAGAGTATGTCGTAATCTCTAATTCAATAGAGTATTATTCAATCTGAGAGATGATACATGATATTTACTTTATATATTTTTATATGTTCTGAAATGTTCACAGTGGTCCTCTGTGTTTTATGATTTAAAATAAACCAAAGAACTTTTTACAAGTGGGAAGGAAGACAAATCTAGCTACCTAGACTATTTTAACTTATATCTGCCATACCTCTGGTCATTGAGAAGTTTTGGGAGGAATGCTAAAGACAGTCAAAGATAATAAAGGAGAAAGGAGATGAACCATGGAGTTATCAGTGATGAAAGAGGAAAAGATACAAATAAAAATAAATAACTTAAGGAAGCAGATAATAATAAGCAAAATAACCATCATCATCAAGCTAAGAAGACCCTATGTAAGAAAAAGAAAGGGTTAGAAGTCACACACTATCTCAAGTGCAATTACCAAGTAGAAAAGGGAACAAAATTAAATGAGAATTCATACGAATAACAGGATGTCTGAAGAAGAGAGCTATGAAAATATATTTGGCTTCATCAATAGGTGCAGCAAGAAGCTAAATGAAAGTAGAAGAAAAGATTGTTGGAAATCATTTTAGTAAGAACATGATTGATACAACCAGTTTGAAGTTGGAAGGGAAATATATTATTTTCCATGTTTATATTCCAAAGAGAACTGCTGTATGGCTAGAGGAATGGAATATGACATGTGGAAAATATAAATGAAAATAACTCATATTCTGCACATGTGAGAGAGGAATGAAAGGAAAGTGGACAAGTTTCATAAAGCATCATCAAATGCTTTACCATTCTAAGAAAATCTCATGTGGCTTCTTAGAAGTTGACAAGGAGGAGAAACAGGTTTTTACTTGCCTGTAGCTAAAGGAAAGAAAAAATATGTCAAATTCACACTGTTGAACCAAAGAAAGTGAAGGCAAAATTAATGTGGGGGACTGTCACAGCTTTAGCACTGAGAGTGTTACTGAACCAAACTTAGGTCTACTTGCCGGCATGCAGTAAAGCCAATCTACTGAGACCGGCTTGGGGTGAAGGAAAGTGCAGCGTTTATTGCAGGGCACCAGACAAGGATTCCGGGACAGCTAATGCTCAAAAAACCCGGACTCCCCAGTGGGTTTCAGGGAGGCATTTTTAAAGACCTGATGAGGGAGGGAGTCACAGGGTATGTGATCAGCTTGTGCACAATTGGTTGACAGTGAGGTAATAGGGTAGTGTCACAGGGGTTAACATTATCAATCCTTAGGCTCCAGCTGGTCTGGGGGCTATGTGATCATGGTCACTGAGCAGTTAACTTCTTCCACTTGTTATAAAACTACTCAAGAAATGTGCATCAGATACTGTTATCTATATATTTCAGCGAGGAGCTAAAGATTCTCTGTCTGCCATATGACTTGTTTACTGTTTAAATTGTTACCAATTCTCCTGGCTCAACTGCTACTTCTGCCACTACATGCTCACATCCTTTCAGTCATTAATTCTTGAGCCAAGCTTTTGTGATTCAGGGGAAACTTAGGAGACTACAGCTTTTCTACAAACAAGAATCTGGCAGAGGACATGGTGGGAGGGGTTCATCACAGGAAGGCCCCATAGAGTTCTGCTTCTTTACAAGAATCCCACTAAACTCCTCAGCCCTTGGGCAAACCCTTGGTAGTCAGGTCCCACCAGAGGAACTGAGAAAGGACAGTAACTGCTAATACCCCTATTCCGTCTTAGCAAAGAGATCCACTCAGCAGATCATCTGCTCATTAACAGAGAGCACTTAACCCACAAACTCTCTTAACCTTAAAGCCCAAATATAACAGATACAATGCCCTCTCTTCTGCACAAAGGGAAGGGTGCTAAAGATCCCATGGGCATGTCTTTCTGTCCACAGTAATCTAGATGATTACAAAAAAGGGAGATTAACAGGGAGAACCAGTGATTAAGACAGAAAAGATCTTCACCAGGGGCCTTTTCAAGCATCCTTGAGGACACTTCACCTTCTTCCTTCTAGCCTTGGAGAGAATACACACACATACACATTTTTTTTTCTATTGAAGAAAAATGATAAAATGATTGGCCCAGGATCCACACATATCCAAAGAAGTTAATTGCTTTTATCTGAGGTTTTTCTGATAATCTGAAATAGTTTTAGGGAATTCCCTGGAGGTTCGGTGGTTAGGACGTGGCACTTTCACTGCAGTGGCCTGGGTTCAATCCCTGGTCGGGGAACTAAGATCCTGCAAACCGCATGGTGTGGCCAAAAATTTTTTAAATAATAAATAAATAAATAAACAAATACTATTTTTAAAAGGACAACATGATACACTTTTTGTGACTCCATTCTCACTTCAGTTTTTAGCACCTCTAATACAGTGAACTGAAGTTGTATCATATTCTCATCTTTCTTTACCCAGAAAGTAAAGTTCTGAACTCAATCCATTCCTACCTATGATTAGACAGAATTAATAATAATGACCAGGGCTATGTTGTAGCTACTACCTTCATTATTGAATTAATAAACACACACAAACATATATATAAGAAAATGCATTCATGTGATTATTTGCACTTGACAGAGAAGGAGACTTAGGGAGACTAAGTAACTTGCTCACCTTTCACAGATGATAGAATCAGAGTTTGAATCTGGTTTCCCGGGCTCCAAAAGCACTTGCCCTTATTGCTCTGTTATACAGTCAAAAGAAACAGCAGAAAAGATATTTTTGCTTTGTAAACAGGGATTCTGGGACATTTGACTGAGTTTTTAGAAAAATAATTAAGGAAAGAACTTCTCTCTGAGGAGCCTTAGGCTTCTTTATAAAGTATTAGTGTTAATGGTACTTAGTAATTTATTTTCTAAAGGCTAAAATGAAGGAATTTTAATGCTTTTATTTTGTGAGAGGTAGAACTCATTACTTGTCAGAGAATATGAAAATCATTATTGTTCAAAAAAATAAAAGGCATTCAGGAAAGTAATGAATTCTAATTTAATAGGATATGCTAGGCATATACTAATAGACTTCATTCTATTTTCTTCACTGAAGAATGATTGAATATCTGACCAATGTTTTACAAAGGTTTGTTTGTGTTTTCAATGAAGCACTTTTTAACTTACAGTCTTCAGTGCTGTATTTACCATAGTATGTAGATGAAAACATGACATTTGTTTTTGCCTGGAAAAAGCATGTAACCTAGTTAGGAATAAAACATACTTGAGGAAACCTGAAAAACAATTTTGTATCAATAATATATATAAAATCAGATAATCAGAACACATAATATAGTCCATATACTAACTGAAAAAATTATCCTTCAAAATAATTATAGCATATTTACCAGGACAATGTGAAATACTGCAAATATGTTATTCTCTTGGCTACCAAGTCAATGACATGCCACCAAATGAATGCAGAAGAAAACTGACTAATTTCTGTTTTGGTCCAAGCATAACAAATCCTAGAACTCTACAGCTATCATAAGTAATATTAGTGTTTTAAGTCCTAAAGAGCAAGTTAATTTTATTTGTCATGTTAAAGTTTAATGGCTTCCTTCACCCTGTCCTTGTGATTCACTCATCTTTTCTAACCTCCAGCTCTTTTGATAATCACGCTGTATTTATGCATCATTCACTTGAACATGTTTCCATAAATAAATTATTTCCCCAAGAAAGCTTGACTCCCTAATGCTTATTAAAGCTCATTCTAACTTTTTCATTACTAGAACTTTGAGAGGTGTAATGAGGGTTCTGAGGAAAATCAATTGTGAGCTGGATGTGCAATTATCAGGATGTTTAGCATATATGAAATAAGTAAATCAGCACGGAAGAGTCTTGCTGTGAAGGTATTCAAAATAAAACAAATGATGGAACTACAATTGAAGCAGCAGACTATTTCTCACCAGGTGCTGTGGGAATATGGAATCACACTGTAGGGGTTTTTTTGTTTGTTTTGTTTCTGTTTTGTGGGTTTTTTGGGTTTATTTTGTTTTGTTTTGTTTGGTTTTTTACTGGGTATTCTCTGAAACAATTGGAAAATGCCCCAGGAATGACATTAAGGCAAATAATTTATGCCACACAAATCATTAAATGATAAGGAACTTCATTAAGTAGCCTCAACTAAAACATCTGGCCTGACGGTTGGATATTGAAGAAAAAGTAAAATTCTTTTTGCAATCTAAACCCCTTCTCTCAGATTTATAATGAGTTCCTTTATATTTTTCCCGAGGAAAAAACGAGCCTAATTAATGCTGACAAGTGGAGTCTGAGAAAATTCCAATCAGATGTTTGCTTTAAAAAGACCCTAGATGTTTTATGATAATGATAATGATGACAATAACAATAACTAGTATTTACTGAGTGTTAAATGCCAAACATAATTCTCAATATTCTATTTTTATTAACTCTTTAAATTTTCACATAATCTCTATAAATGTTATCAGATCTGGCTACATAATATGAGGGGCCCAGTGCAAAATGGAAATGCAGAGACCTTTGTTCAAGAAGGGCAGCAGTCTCTCTCTCTCTCTCTCTCTCTCTCTCTCACCCTGCCATGGTGTTTTTTTTATTTGCTATTTAATCTTGTGCTCCCTTGTGCATGGGGTTCCAACCTTGAATATTATGCTTCTCTTAAACATGAGGCAACTGAGGACAAAGAACACAAAACCTTCATCTAGACATGAGTGCTAGTTCAGAGAAGGGCACGTGCTGCAATCAGAGCCAATGAAACAGGATGAGATGTTGGAAATCCTGGGAAGAAAACACATTTTTCTCATTGGACTTGAATATTTGAGGATATGAGGTCTGGAGCAGCTGCCCCTATCATCCTTCCATGTGAGGTTGAGTCTAAAACTAATGAAGTAGGAGAAAGAACCAAAAGAAGGTGGCATAAACTGGATTTGTGAGCTATTTTGGATTCCTAGTTAAGACACACTTTCTTTGGATTTATCAATTTACATAAGTCCATTAAATTCCATCTGCAGTTGATTTAGAGTCAACTGGGTCTTGGGTTTGTCTTAAAAAAATGTTCCCCTCCCTCCTAAAAGATTTTCAGATCCTAATCCCCAGAACCTGTGGATGTGTTAACTTACATGGCCAAAGGGACTTTGAAGATGTGATTAAGATAAGGATCTTAAATTCAGGAGATTATCTGGGTGGACCTAGTGTAATTATAAGGATTCTTATAAGAATATAAGAGGGAAGCAGGAGGGTCAGAGTCAGAGAAGATGTGATGACTAAAACAGGTTGGAGTGATGTTGGACTATGAGTAGCCCGGAAAAAGCATGGAAATGGATTTTCCCCTAGAGCCTCCAAGGAGACCTGCTAATCCATTTTAGCCTTTTCGATGCTGAAAACTCAGCCTCTGTGCACTGGTGCCAAATCAAATCTCAGAGACAGAGTTTTGGGTGAAGTAGAAATGAATAGCTTTATTGCTTTGCCAGGCAAAGGGGGACACAGCGGGCTCATGCTCTCAAACTCTGTGTGTCCCAGCACCGGGGGAATTTGGTGAGGAGTTTTATAGCAATGGTTCAAGAGGTTGGGTTGCTGATAAGGATCAGGGTGTGTGCAGGGCCTGCATTCTTTTAATCTGGCCTCAACGGTCTCCTGATGTGCTTCTGCGGGTCTTGATGTTATCAAACTGTGACCTTCTCTCTGGAATGAAGAATGCTTCATCAACTAGTTAACATCTTCCATTTGTTGGGGGTTATAGTTCTGCAGAAGAGCTCAAAGATATTGTTATGTGTTTCCCTTGAGGCAGAGTCAGAACCCTATTCCAAGGCTACACTATTGTTTCTTGACTGCTCCTCCTTCATCTTTGCATCTTCTCCCTTCCTTGATTAGCAATGGTTTGAACCTACCCTTTGGAACACAGGGAAGGTCATGGAGGTTGAAACCTATTTCCTCAAACAAGAAATGAGGACACAGAAAGGCTTCCATGCCCAGGAGACCCACAGGGTCCTGCTCGGTTTCATTCTGACCATTTAGAACTGTAAAATAATAAATTTGTGTCATTTTAAGCTACTAAATTTGAGGTAATTTGTTACAGCAACAGTAAGAAACCAAGAGAACATCTCTTGCAGAAAAAGTCCTGACTCATACCAGGATCCAGGGTAGGAGATTATGATTGATATAAATGTAAAAGAAAAAATGTGGAGAACTTTCTGTCAGCAAGACAAATGGATATTTGTCCATCCTCTATATCCTTCCAACAAAATTAATTTCCAGGAAAGTGGTTATCGTTTATTGCCATAACACTATTAATATTTGATTATAATTTTGCCCAATATTCAAGTGTTCTTTCTGTTCTGAAGAATTTATTATCTGTACCACTCTTAGAACAAGCTGTGGTATCTAATAATAAAGTCACTCTGAGAGATGCTAAAATTTCCTAACAGACCCATTAGAACAGACTCATTAGAAGAACTCAACCTTTCTTCTGCTCCCTACAGCCCTGAGTGGGATTGCACACAGCAGAAACTAAATTTCAAGCACATGGCCTGCTCCCTCCCTGCCCCCATTGTGAATCTCATCATTAACAACAACTGCTAAATTGTGATCTTTGCATCAACACAAGAGCATAGAGATGTGGAGTCCTATGTCTGTTAACTTGGCTATAGAAGAACAGTTCAGGATATGTATGTCGTTGGAATCTTATCTTGAGTGTTAACCAAGTTCCTGTAGTATCTAAAAGTTTGTTGTGAGAATCTCTGCTAGGAATATATTTGCATGAAAGGTGCAGAAGACTCCTAATAAAAAGTCATCCTCAGGGAAGAGCTCCCTATGAGCTTCTTGAGGAGAGAGGCAGTTCTGATGACAGCATGGAATGTATCACTAGTATTTGTCCTCTGATGCACCCCCATGTGCTAGGATCTGGTTTTGGAGAGGAAGAAACTACAACTCCAAAAAGCATGAAATGATGTGGGACTTCTTCAGAGGAAATAAACATGAGAAAGTATAAACTGGAGCATTGGCACTGACACTGGGGAATCAGTCCTCAGCAGAGAGCCTCGTAATATTCAGCTTTGACCCACCAGTGGCTGAAGTACCTCAGCTCCAACCAGGATAGAACCCAGCTCCCAGGAGGAGAAGGGGTTGAGGTCACTCAGGGATGCCAGGTGCACACAGCTCCCACAACAGCAGGAGCCAAGATAAGACAGTGAAAGCAAAGAAGCAAAGTTATCTCTTAAAGAGGACTGGGAGGTGTGTGTGTGTGTGTGCGGGGGGTGTACTTTGAAAGTTTCAGCAATATTTGATGGAAATAAAAAGCCAGAAAAATATAGCTGGCTACTGTTCATGTCGCTTGATTTTTACTTCCAAGGACCAAATAAAACACAGTTACTGATACGTGTGTTTGATCTTATCTTTCTTCTAATTTACCTTTGCCATATGCATACAAGCAGCCCAAGCCTGCTGCTCCCCCTTCCCTCCTTTCTCTCTCTCTTTCTCTCTCTCTCTCTCTCTGAATCTCTCTCTTTGAACTCCCCCCCCCCCCCCCGGTATACATGCACAGACACACACTTTTATTTGAGTTCTTGAATTTTAGCCATTTATACTTGTTTATCATTTCAAGGAGGACTGATTACAAACAGCAGCAGCAGCAGCATAAGAATAAACTGTGGTTACCAATGAAGAGAGCTGGCCCATCTGTTCCAAGGCTAGGTATGGATTAAAGACTGTTGATACTGAGGCAGGAGAATTTGTTCAAACTCAGTCAGAGAAACTCTGTACATTTCATGGCAGAGGGGGAAAGTGGCAATGAGTAGTTGTGTGTTGTGGAAGGCTGGCTGTGTTACTGGGAACTCACCAGATTCTTGGACAGGAATACCATAGAAATGAATATCGCTCCCGCAAGACTCTTAGGCAAGCAAAGCTTTTTTATTGAAAGGATAGCTTGTGCACAAGGGAGAAGGTGGAAAAGAGTGCCAACTCCCCGAGAACTGTCAGAGAAATGGTTTTAAAGGCAGCATGAGGAAGGGGGCCACAAGGTGACTGATCAGCTTGTGCTCAATTCTTGGATTGGTTGGCATCAAGGTGAAGTTTTGAGCATCATCAACTTCTGGTTTTAACTGGTATATGTGCTTGCAGTCAGCAGCAAGCTGACTTCCTGGTGGGGGACTGCTTTCATCTGGTGGGGGACTGCTTCCTGCAAAAAGAACTCAGGAATGTGCTTCAGGCCTTTGTGTCTATCTTTCAGGGACCTGGGAGTTCGCTGATTCTGTTATATGGTAGATTTATAGTCCCACTTTTGTCCTTTGGAAGCTGAACATACATCTGTGGAACAGAGATAGAGCTAATCTTTTACTCCTGTGGGTCTTTTGTTATGGTCTCAGAAGCCCAAGCCTTTACACACTTTGTTTTACTGGGCTTGTTAGGCCTGTTTGCTCAAGGTTGTTCCCTGTCCTTTTCCAAGATGGCTACAATCCTGTCTTCCTGTCTCAGTTGTTAGTAGTGAGAAAAGAAGGGTGGAAGAGATTAGTTAATATTTTTGCACCTGTAAACTAAATTTCTTTTTTTTTTTTTTTAAACATCTTTATTGAAGTATAATTGCCTTACAATAGTGTGTTAGCTTCTGCTTTTTAACAAAGTGAATCAGTTATACATATACAATATGTTCCCATTTCTCTTCCTAAATTTCTTATTTTTAGTAATGATGAGTTACGGCCCTTGTTCAGTAACAGGTCCCTTAGAAGCATAGTGTGGGGCCTCTAAGGCCATGTCTATTGAATGTAAAGAGATTCCTACCAGGTAATGAAGGAGAACAGAAATCCAAGGGTCAATGTTGCTGTTTGAGGACCCAATGTGGTGTCCATTCCTCTCTGGTTTGTTAGTAAAATTTTCTTTCCTATATTATGGGTACTTAAAGGTAACTTTACAGTTAAAAAGAAGGAAGGAAGGAAGGAGGGGAGGGAGGGAACCGAGATGATCTTAACATTACCCTCAGTTTGACTAAATGTTAGACAGGCTCTTCCTGACTATAGGCCCCTGATCTCCCTTTTCTTAGAGCATTAACTTTAGATAACTTGTAATTTTAAGTTCTTTCTTTTGCCTTTTGAGATATAAATCTTCTACAACTCAGGCAGTCATTCTCAAGATCCTGGTAGTCATCCCTCTGAAATGTAATCATGGAGAAAGCTAAGGCCTCTATCCCCCAGCTTCTGAGGGAGGGTGGGAGCTGACCTTTGATGGGGGACAATTTACAAACACAGATGGACTATTCCCACTGACCAACCTCCCCACTAATGTCCTTTAGCACTTTTCCTTCAACTTGAGCCAGGATTTTAAAATCCTCCCATCTTTTATTTCAGCAGAGTTGAGTTAAATTTTCTCCTCTACTGAAATAGTTTGACCTCTATTTATCTTGAATAATGTCTTCCTTGCTTTTTAACTGGTCTCGTACAATTTTCCTTTAATTATAATTTGGAGGTCTGGGGTCACTCTTTCCATAACTTTGGCTCTGTCTTTAGCGCTCTGTATTTAGTCTGTCCTTATCTAACTGAGATGATGCCACGGTTTATTCCTATCTGTTTCTCTTAAATGCTAAGAGTTTCCTTAGAGTGATTATAAGAAATAGAATTAGACCCAGGCAACATTTCATCTAGGCAGAGCCCTCAGGTCTCTCTTTTGTTTTGCCTTTTCTTAGGCTGTCTGCCTGGCCATCAAGCCCCTTATATTCATTTCTTCAGCAAGCATATATTTAATACTTGCTTTATGTCTTGTGCTACGGAAATCCTTAGGTATTGTCCACCTAAATAAATCCATACTAAGGAACACACTTTTCAGGATTAAGAGATTCCAAACCTCTCACACAGATATGAGATTTTATAAAAGTAATACATTATATTTTTAAAAATGGCTTTTCTAAAGTGTGATTGACATGTAAAAGCTGTACATACTTAATGAATATAAATCAATGAGTTTGGGAATATGTATACACCTGTGAAACCATCACTGCCATCAAGGCCATAAACATACCCACGATCTCCAAAAGTTTCCTTCCATCCTCTTTATTATTATTATCATTTATTTTTGTGTGTGTGGTTAGGGCAATTAACATTAAATCTACCTTCTTAACTAAATTTAAATATGCAACACAGTATTGTTAGCTATAGGCACTATGATTTATAGTAGATCTCCAGAACTTATTATCTTCCATAACTGAAACTTTGTACCCTACAACAATCACCACTTCATTTTTCCCTCCTTCCAGCCCCTGGCAATCACCATTATACTCTCTGCTTCTGAGATTAATTGTTTTTAGATTCCACATATAATGTGATCAGAAAATGTTTGTCTTTCTGTGCTGGACTTATTTCACTTAGCATAACGTCCTCTAGGTCCATCTATGTTGTTACAAATGGTAGGATTTCCTTCCTTTTTAAGACTGGATAATATTCCATTGTATGTATGTACCACATTCTCTTTATCCATTTATTCCTCAATAGAATGGGCATTAGGTTGTTTCTATATATTGGTTGTTGTGAATAATTTTACAATGAACATCAGAGTGCAGATATCTCACTGAGATCCTCATTTCAATTCCTAAAAGTAATAAATGTTTAGCCTAGAAGAGTGATAACCCAACTAGGTAATTAAATAAGTCAAAGGCAGAGACTATTTAAGGCAGGTTGCATAAAAGATCTACCTAGAAAACATTGTGTACACAGTCATGTTCTTGATTCTCCCCACCAATGAGAGATACTATTATACATTATTAAAAATGTCTATGTTACTGATGAAAGATCTGGGAGCTTTCTCCTATAATTCCTCACTCATTTTCTGTGACAAGGAAATGAGAGTGGTTATCAGCTTGGCATTTCTTTGATTAAATCAAGTTTCTACAGCAATGCCAGTCAAAAATATTTTCCCCCAAAGAAAACCTTTAATAGCCTATCATTCATGTTTAAGGAGAAAAATAAAAGAGGGGAAATGACATTTGTAAGAGGAAGATAAAATTCCATTATATTCAAGTATTTCAAACCTAAAACCTTCCAAAATCCACTGTCACCTAATCGCTCTGCTCTATAGTAGTAAACTGTTCCGTTTGAAAAGCAATTAACTCTTTCAGATCTCAAGGGAGAGAAAAACGTTTATCATTCATCTGCTGGATTAGGCTTGAGGTGTTTAAGGCTATAATGCATCCAATTATCCCTCTTTGGGGTTGTTTTCTATCTTTAGGAGAGCATTTTGATGTTTTATGACAACATTTTATCCAAGGAAAAGAAGAAAATATATTGTAAACATTTGGGTATTTCACACCGATAGCATCTCTGTGGTTTCAACAAATGGCTTTGGCAAGTTTCTTCACATAATGACTGCACTCTAATACAAATACTAAACCCACAGTACCAAGGGCAGTGGAGCAAGAACTTTCTAGTTGTATTACGAACACTTTCTATTGGTGAAACTCTTTAGAGATTAAATAAAACAATATTTTTAGCTTTTTTATGTCTTGTTATTATAAGCCATTGCAGCATCAATAAATAAGTAGGTGAGAAAGCAGTTTAAAAAGGATTACAGAATTTGGAGCCATAGGTACCTGAGAACATATCTCAGCTTCATTGTTTAATCCTGATGTGACCTTGGGTATGTTACTCTCTAAGTCCATTTTATCATCTATAAAAGATAGCTATGAAAACCTACCTCAAAATATTATTCAGGAATTTGTGGAATGCCTATCACAGTGTCTGACATACCATAAGTATTACATAATTATATAATTGTCAGCTCTTATTATCACATTGATCCAGTAAAATTGATCTGAGGTTGTCATCCCATCATAAGTGAAACACATGATTAGAAAGTAAGGCAGGTCATCATTTTATTAGTGAAATACTGAACTTCACAGGAATGCTATTTTGAGCTTTGCTTCTTTTAAGTGAAGGATAATGAATTTAAGAATGTAGGTGCCTCCTGATATTAGCCCTGTCATTGAGGAAATTAGTGAAGGGGTTCAGAAGGAGCCTCCTTAAAGTATGACAATTCGGCATGTGGATTATTTTGAACTGAAAACAATCACGGTCCAAACAACTCAAGAAGATTTTTTACCTCCCCCTTAACTGCCTAAAAGAATTTAGATAGAGGGCCTTGTTCAGGAAGAGAGCTATCACCAAAGATAACTACAAAGATAACTATAACTACGGGATTGGTGTGTTGGGCTGGAGGGAACTTGGAAAGACATGTTTTGTTCAAATTCCTCTCTGTGTCCCATTGTCTCTGCAGGGCATGACAACTATATTTTTTTACCAAACATTTGCTCTCCCCATCTTCCTGTGAATTGTCTTTCTCCCCTTTGAAATCCTAGACCCCTATTCCCTCCTCCTTAACACAGGATGGCATTTAAGCCTCAGTTGCCTGACTGTCTAGGACACTTTCATGTTTATGTGTGGCTCCCATATGTATGAAATTACATTTGTTTTTAACCTATTAATCTGTCTTATGTCAATTTAATTATTAAACCAGTCAAAAGAATCTAGAAGTGTAGAGGAAAAAAAATTATCCTCCCCTACATTAGGAAATCAACCAGTCTAATCTGATAATAATGAAAACACATGACTGATTTTGAAAAATATACTTGCTTTAGGGAAACGTGAAACCTCATCACTTAGGGTTGTTGGCAAGAACAGCCAGAACAAACATATGAGTTACAAGAGAAAAGAATTATCTTAAATCAATAATATTCCATTTAAGTAACATTTTTTTCCTACCAAGGCAACATGACTACAATGAAATGCTGGAGGACTGATTAAAAATACAATAGATCACTCAAAAGAATAGCATAACTGGACTTTGTGTGGTAACAGCTTGACAGTGAAATACAAGTGGCTATAGTCTCAAAAGAAAGTTTCTATTGCCATACCTCCAGCCCAAAGTACAGGATCCTTTTAAGACCAAAAATTCTAGAGCAATTTTTATCAAAATATGTGTTAATAGAACTCATCTTATAAGAAGCCTTAGGAGAAAGTTTAGGGTAGCAGTTAAGAGCACAGGTTCTGATTCCAAATTTGTTTATGCCTAGTCCTCACTCTGCCACTTTCTAGCTATATGACTTTGGACAACTTTCCTATCTTCTCTTACTTAGTTTCCTCATTTAAAAAATGAGGAATATAAAAAGAGAAACCATAATCACAGGTGGCTTTTTTGTATACTGAATGAGTTAATATAAGGAGAGCTCTTAGAACAGTATATGACACATAGTAAATGCTTATTCTCTTTGGCTATTTTCCATTTTTCTTTCTTATCTTGGACACTTGTCTCAACATCTACATGGTTTCCCTGGCTATCAGGTAACCACAACTACTTACCATGTCACACAACTTCCACTTACTTTTTATCTGCAACAGTGAAAAATTCAGACCTTCCTCCAAAGCCCTCAGTGATTCCCAGGTGAGAAGTTCTTGGCTTCATCCATGACCACATTCCTCTTTGGCTTATACCCTGTCCATACCCAGACTTATCTTCAAATTCTCAGGGTTGGAATCAGCTGATCAACCAAACTAATCTCCTATATATGAGCTCAGACCACCTCTATTTCTCATCTTGGACTATCTAGTTTCATCATGAGCTCATTTGACTGAAATGTAGACAGCCTCTGCACAATACAGAATAAACATATACACTCATTTGATAAATATTTATCAAGTCAGGAAACGAACTTGATGATGGAAATCAGAGGACAATGAGCCTTCAGTTGCTGTCTAAGGAAGTAGGTATCTGACATTAGATGTATACGTACAGACAGATATTTGAATTGTGTAGCCCAGCCACAGAACACTGCCAGAGATATATTTGTATGTAAGGTGAAACTGCCTGGTTCACAACTCCTGCTTCTTAGGAGGCCATGCTTTGCATAGCATGACTTTGGATCTTTGGACACAAACAATTACCCCAGAGACTACCCAAGGGCAGCCAATCCACAGTCTTTTTTTTTTTTTTTTTTTTTTTTTAAAATAATGGTCTATGTCATGTAAAAGAGAAAAAAAAAAAAAAAAAAAGCAGAAAGAAAGAAAGAAATGATTTGGGCCTGTCAGGCTTCTTTGTAAGTCTGAACCAAGAATACTTGAGTCCATTAGTGATAGGAGGTAAAGTGGAAGATGCTGTGAAGGAGAGTTTTGTGCCATGGTAAGCTGTGTTAATTGCACATTAATCAATTGAAGTGCTTGATTGCTAAAATGAGTCACAGGATTCACAGAGTTTATATTCACACGACAGCTTTATTGCAGGCAAAATGTATAGGTCAGTAACAGCAAAAGAAGAATATACATTGGGAGGGGTCTGCAGAGCTCAGACACAGGTTTCTTTGCCCTCTCTTTTTTGGATTGGGTCACACAGAACTCAATCTATCTCCTGGTCCCAACCATCACAGGTGTGCATGCAAAGGACTTCAGCACCAAGAAGCCCAAAGTCAACACATGGAGGAGATCCCTTAGAATGAGCTTTCTGACCAACTTTAACCATTGAGATGCCCTTGATCCAAGTTATAATTCCAATTATTGTAACTAAACAATGTTGACAGATTGGCAAATACTTCTCATAAATGCCTGATCACAGAACATCATCTATTTTCAGTTAAAACATTCCATAGTATTGGCCAAGTGTCAGTAGCTCTGGAGATAAGCATGTGATCAATCAGACCATCTGAGATTAATCCCTGTTATGCAGAAGTTTAAACAACAATTGAGTAGAAACTATGAGTAAATATAGGAAGCTGTTCAATGGAAAGAGGAACAGAGAGGAGATAGAAGCTAAAAGTAAAGAAGAGTGACCAAGAGGTAGGGAGTGGAGGAGACAGAAGTTTCTAGGACTTTCTCCATCTTTAATGATTTTCCAGATCTGATTTCATTTTCTTTTTATTCACATAAGCTCAGTAAATACTGATTCTTTATAAAGCAAAGAAGACAAAAACAATACGCTAAGTAGACCTTTCTAGACATGACAACTATACATCTCTGATTTGGGTTTCTGAGACAAATGTTAAGGTTAACAGAGGCCAAATAACTCACATCCCTTCCACTATGGGTTCTCAATTAATTGAGAAATTTATAGGAGTAAGAGGATAGACATCAACATATTAGTTTTCTGCAAGGAAGCAGGGAAATTATGATATAGTAGAATTCACACCCTCTCAAGGCAACAGTTCCAAATGGAAAAATCCAGAAATATTTGAGTTAAGCCTCGTAGTTCCCTTTGCTAATCTTAGCAATCCAATACATCAATTCTCCTTTTTTGAGAAACCATGAGTTAGAAATAAAGAAAAGACTCAAAGTATTGTTGTAACTGAAGTCTTCTCATAGATATATGAGAAAAGGGGATTGAGGATTTCGTAACAAAAGAATATAACTGACATGATAGAATATATTGGTGATCTGTTAAAACATTACAGATAGGACATTTACCTTTAACTGACATTGAGAGGGAGCAGAATACATGACCCCAAAATATGCCATTTTGGCATGTGTATTACTTTGACCTAAAGATAATCAAGGCCAAACAGACTCAGAAAGAGTTTTGTTTTTGTTTTTTGTTTATTTGTTTGCTTTTTATCTCTCTCTTAACTGCCTAGAAGAATTTAGATAAAGGTCCTGTACTAGGAAGAGAGCTAATATCAGAGATACACCAGAAGGCCATATCTGCATGGCATAGCAAGAATTTGTTTACCAAATATTTGTTCTTCCTATATCCCTTGGATTTATCTTCCTCCCCATTAAGTCCCAGACTCCCCAGCTCCTTCCCTTAGCTCCGAATGGCATATAAGTCTCAATTCCCTGACTATAAGAGAGCTTCATGTCTTTGGACTCCCATACATATGAAATTAAATTTGTTTTTCTCCTGTTAACTTGTCTTATGTCAATTTGATTATTAGGCCAGACAAAGAACATAGAAGGGAAGGAGGAAAAAGTTTTTCTTCCTACATAGTTCTCTTTGTTCCCTTCTTCCTTGAGAACTGGCCCCCTGGAGTTTCCTCAAATTCATCCACATATAATCATCTATCCTAATAGAAGGGCAAAGAACACCACAACCAATCCAGAGTAATTTATCTTATGTAGCAAAATACTGAAAGTGAAATTCTGGATAATGAGGTAGCGTCATATCCCTCAGGGCAGCTAAAGCTCTTTGAGTTTATATTTGAGAAAGGATTTGCTCCTGGAAGTCAGCCTGCCACTTTGTGCTTTTGTAGCAAATAAAAAACTAGTTCCAAACTCAATTCATTGAACATTCAATAATTAATCAGCTTCCCTTCACGTTATTTTCCTATTTATCTCTGTGCTTCCGAGATTCTTTCTGACACCACAATTTGGGAAACTGAAATACTGAAATAAGAGCATCTACTATAGTATCTTCTCTCCAGTTGACACACAAATTATTAGGGGAAATCTGCCTGCAAAGATGTGTCTTCCAGTCCCTTGTTAAAGATTTTTTTTTCTTAAAATATCCCAAGGGGTCCTAATTGCCTCTCCTGGTGCACCCAGCCCTTCACCACACTAGAATTCTTCTGGTTGATGCCTATGTTAAGAAGCAAAGTAAAAAGTTTTGGTTTCAAAAGTGAATGCAAATATGAATAAAGAATATGCACAAAAGAAAATTTATATAATATAAAAACTAATCATTTAAGAACACTGATCTAATACTAAATTCCCAGCTTAACAAATATCTGAAATAAAGATAGGAGTTAAAGAAATGAGTGCTAAAGTCTTCATTGTAAATAGATGGAATTCAAAAGATACTGCTGCAGTCTCCCTTAAGATGATAATATTAGAAAAATAGTTTAAATATTTTTATTTAAATATAAACATAAAATAAATATCTAACTTTCCAAAATGTATGAAAGTAAACAAAATAGACCATGCAGCAAATTAAAGAAAACAAAGGAAACAGCAAGTCTGATCATATTGACCCACTTCTTCTGGTGGTGGTTGAAGTTTGGGTGATCTGCAGGGGTAGATGACCTCCATTTCTATACAGAAGATATCCTTCATGAAAAGGTGCCCTTCCATGAGCCTAACTTCAGCTTGCTGAGCCCATCAACAGTAAGGACACTTACAGGTCTGAAGTTCCCATATCCCACTGCTATAAACTTTCAACTCACCTTCCTCATCTATAGTAATCACTCTTCATTTTCCATCCTGGTTAGAAATATTTAACTCTGATTGGCACTTTGCTGTTTACTGTAGTTGAATTCTTCTGGAAATAGTCAAGGGTCGCCAGTGGTTTTCTCAATTTTTTTCCTTTAAACCAGCTGTAACCTAACTCAGCCCAAAGTTCATATGGTTCCCACAATCACCTGTTTTACCCTGTGTTAGGCCAATCTTCTAATTTTGCATTCATTTACTTTATCTCTAACAAATTTGACAATTTTAGCATATTACACTAAATGAACACCCTTTGTTTTATTGTGTCATTAATTCTGAATTATATCTTTGATGTTAATTTTTTCCCTCTCCACATTTTTGTTCCCATTCTTTCAGTTATACCATGTTTACTGATGTAATACATGATATAATAATTTCTATAATGTAAATCTCCTCTCAGCATTTCCAGTCCTAAGAATTTCTCAAGTCGTAGGAATTTTTGTTCTGTTCATCTGTCTTGTAGTTGATCTAGATATGCATAGTAAAGCATATGTTCAAACAAAACTGGATACAAGCAGGATATAAAATAAGTAAACGATATACTGAGTTTTGAGATAAAAATGAGTAGAACATACACCTATTAGCATAGAAAACAGACTGAAAATAACACATTTAAGCATTATCTGTGATGTTGTTTGGTGGGATTTTTTTAACTCTTGTTCTTTGCATTTTAATAGCTTGGTATCTTCTATAGGTATTATTTTTACAATATAAAATAATATATAATATATAATGTAAATAAATACAAAATTTAAATAAATGCAGTATGTAAATAGATACATATTTCTCAATAAGTCTTGAAATAGGTTAATATAGAAACATAAGATTTATTTCATTATACCAGAAATAGAGTGAATACATTATCTAGAATGAACCAGACATATAGAGCTTTATAGCCTACAACAAAGTCACTCCTATGATTTCTCTTTGAACATTCCTTTTTCTTTTCTATCAAAATTCATAGATGAATAAATATACTTAGAGTTGTTTTTCTTCTCTGCCAAAATTTTAGGTGTATAAAAATCCTAACTTTGTGAATATCATGAAGCATGCCAAAATAGATACATTCAAATCAGTATCAGGTTTCAGCCTTTTAAACCATGAAAAATGCATAGTAACTGAACAGTGTTAACTGAAAAGCCTTTTGAGATGTGGTGATCTTATTAACTGATGAACCACAAGAAAATCCTGAGCTATTGGATATCTTCAAGTCTAAAGCAAGACACTCCATATTGTGATATATAATTTTAAGTGGACTGAGCAATCACCCCTCCCAGGAGAGTTGAAATCAAATCCATCACAGACAATTAAGGTAAACATTCAATGCTTCTAAGAAAAATATAATTCCCAGAAGTAGGTCAAAACAGCTTAAGTTCACACATCCAAATGAAATATGTTTACACCTTCTTCTTACTTTGTGGAGACACAAATTTGAATTATCCTTGTCACAAAATATTTTATCATCTAAATGCAAAGGGTAAGAAATCTATAAAAAACAATGCAAGAGAATCCACTGTTGCATTTTAATAAAAAGCATTAAAAGTAATAGCTGGGCTGTACATATATACATATCAGCCTGTTTTAATGTCAAAGATAAATTGCTATTCCAAAGGGACAATAGCTTTACTTCTATCACTAATGAAGAAAGGAAAATAACAAATAAAGAAAAATAACAATTATTAGAAGCATTATTTATAAATGTGGAAATAATGTTCAATTTGAGATTTCTTAAGAGGCTAAGAACAAGTTGCATGAGATTAAGAGAAATAGTCAAACAGAAACACTTTCCTGACTTGGACCTCTTCTTGCCACCAACCCAATCTCTTACTGATCTTGAAGCTCATCACAGCCCCCAAAACTTTGTTTACATTCCTCTCATTCACCCTGCTCCATCTACTCAAATCTTAGTAATCTTTTATGACAAAGGTTAAGATTTATCTCTTTCCCAAAGCTGTTCCCTACCATAAACAACCCACAGAGACCTCTGCTCTCTCTAAGCCCTTATGCACCTCTCATGGGAACATAGCAGTCTATATAGATGCAGAGATCTTTGGTTCCTACATGTAGATCTTGCTTTGTAAGTTTGTAAGATTCTTGAAGGCAAACACACCTTATATTTCTCTGAATACCTATGTTGCCTAATAGCCTGTTTCTGACTATGTGATAGCCTCTAGCTATAGCTATATCTCCATCCCTATTTATCTGTTCTCTTTCAGTCTTTCAATTATTATCAGCTGGCCACCATGAGTCAGTGTCCTAGACACCAAAAATTGTCAGGGAACAAGAGAAGTGAGGTTACAGTTCAATGAGGGAACTGGAGTCTCAGAGTCTCATACGAGGGACTCTCCATGCTAATAGGTGGAATATGATTGGGAAACGAATTTACGGAACATTTAATTTAACACTGGGAAACAAGGAAGACTTTGTGGTAGAAATTTTAGATTTTTCCCAGCAAACAGGAAGGAGATAAGAAAGAAAAGTGTTCACAAGAGATGTCAAAAGATACAAAATACTGTGATAATAGAATAGAAAACCCAGCAGCTCTGTGCAGGAAACTGAAAGAAGTTCACCATGGTGGGAGTATGAAGGACAAGACGTGAAGTCAGGAGGGCAAGTCTTGGACAAGGCCCTAGTGCCAAGTCATGAAAGACCTATGTGCTCTTAAGGATTTTGAACTTTATCCTAAAGGAAATTAAACCATCATTCTAGCCACATTGTGGAAAATGCATTAAATGGAGTAAGGGACAACTGAAAGAAGGTTAAGAGAAATAACTCAAAAAGTGTTACAGATTGACAACAGAAGAGTATCCTGCAAGGAACCATCAAGAATAATTACAGTAATTAAAGATTGGAAGAGGAAAATAAGGATTCAAAGGAGATTTAGAAAGTAGTCGGAGAGGCAAAGAAAAGAGGGAAAGCATATTGTCACAAAAACTAAGAGAACTGTGTTTCATAAAAAGAAATGCCGAGCAACCTAGAGCCTATATCTTGGCTTCTAATATCCATCTCCAATAAAAAGAGTCAGGCTTCTTTGAGAAATGGTTGACTGCAAGGTAGGGGCAGTTAATGTACAAGATGATCCAGGAGCATTTTGTAGTGCCAGAAATTAGGAAAGTTATTTAAAAAAACACACATGGATGAGCACATGTCAAAGCAATACAGGAGACAACTGAAAGATCTCCCAGTGGCCAAAGCTGGAATATTTTAAGTAAGAAAATAAAGTAGTTTTGAATTTTAACCCAAAGTATAAAACAAATATCCATAAATTCATATTGATATAAATAAATGATTTAATAATTACATAAATGGTAGAAACTAGAAAAAATGTCTTATGTAGATTTCCAAATAATTTATGTAGATACCCCATCCACACGGAGGCCAAGCATAACTCCCCACTCTTTAGGTGCGGGCTGTATATAGTGACTTCCTTCCAAAGAGTACAATATGAAAAGAGAGAAAATACGATTTAATTTACAGTAGAGAAACCTTACAAACAGTACCCTAGATGGGTAATTAATGTCAACCTGAACAACGATAAGTCATATTGATAGTATGTACCATAATGTGATGTGATGAAATGGCACTTTACCTCTGAGATCTTCCCAAAGACCCATAACCCCACTCTAATTACAAGAAATTTCAATTGATAGACATCCTGCAAAATACCTGACCTATAGTTCTCAGAATTGTCAAAGTTTGAGAAACTGTCACAGCTAGGAGGGGTCTAAGGAGACATGACTAAATAAAATGTAATATCCTGGGGGAGATCATAGAACAGAAAAGACATTAGGGAATAACTGAAAAAAATCTGAATAAGGTATGGACTTTAGTTAATAATAATGTATTAGTACTGGTTCTTTAATTATAACAAGCATGTCATACTAATGTAAGATGTTAGTAATAGGGAACACTGGATGTGAAATCTATACTATCTTCACAAGAATTCTGTGAATCTAAAACTTTTCTAAATAAAAATTTACTTTTAAAATAGGGCATGTTCAACTATGTCAAATGCAGTCAAAATAAAAGGAAGATACAGACTGATAAATATCCTCCGGTTTCCAGGCCTTGCTTATCTTGCAAATAATTGTTCCAAAATAGTGGAGGGGCTAAAGCAACATTGCAGTACAAAATATGCAGGAACACTTGAAGCACATAAAAAATCATTTCAAGATGTCTGATTCTAAAGGAATGAGCAAAAAGAGTAGAAACAGAAAAAGGAAATGAGATTAGGATAAAATAAATAAAAAATAAGATAGTAGAGAAATACAGTTTTAAGATGAAGTGAAAATATAAAATGTACAAAGGAGTAAATTCCCAAGATACATTTGGTGTTGGGACTGTTGCACCCCTCAAATGAGATCAGTATTTTCCTGTTTTATATATTTCTTACTTGGGCCATGGGTTGTTTTCCAAGCAAAAGACTCTGAGCCTGAGATTAGCATTTGAACTCAGGATCAGTACACACAGGGAAGGAAGAAGAAGTTAGGTTATGGTGAAAGTACAACAAGGATTTAACCAACCCTGCAGGGAGCTCTGAAATTCAGATGGAGCATCAAAGATGTCTCACATTGCAATATGCAAGCCAGACTTTTACACTCACTCATCTATCAGTCACTGGATGGCAGCTACCCCAGGAGGGGCATGACCTTGGGTGAAGCAGCTAACTCTGCTCAAGGGCTAACCACAGAGAATTGACAGCTGAGGACAATCTTTCAGAAGTCGGGGCAAACAGGCCCTTCAGTCCTGAAGGGGAACCTCTGCAGTATATCACACCATCTACTATACTTGGCATTCTTCCTACTCCTGTTTGATCTCTTCTGAATTTGTCTGACTTTCCGTTTATATTGATGTTCATGGTTGCAGATGTTACCTAGTTTGTTTAAATTTAAATTTTTACTTCTGTTTTTCATTCTCCTTTTTGCTTTGCAGTGGTTTCTGAGAGGAAAAGTAACCAGGGCTTTGTGGGGAGTGAGCTACTGTATTTCCAAGAGAGTGGTGCAAAACTGTACAATCGCTAAATACTACCTGAGGATCCCATAGAACAGCAGTCCCCAACCTTTTTGGCACCAGGGACCAGTTTCGTGGAAGACAACTTTTCCACAGACCAGGGGCAGGGAGATGGTTTTGGGATGATTCAAACACATTGAATTTATTGTGCACTTTATTTCTATTATTATTACATTGCAATATATACTGAAATAATTATACAACTCACCATAATGCAGAATCAGTGGGAGCCCTAAGCTTGTTTTCACTTGCCACTCACTGATAGGGTTTTGAAGTGAGTCTGCAAGCAATTGATTTATTATGGTCTCTGTGCAGTCAAACCTCTCTTCTAATGATAATGTGTATTTACAGCTGCTCCCCAGTGCTAGCAACACCTTCTCAGCTCCACCTCAGATTATCAAGCATTAGATTCTCATAAGAAACACGCAACTTAGATCCCTTGCATGCACAGTTCACAGTAGGGTTAGAGCTCCTATGAGAATCTAATGCCACTGCAGATCTGTCAGGAGGCAGCGCTCAGGCTGTAATGCAAGCAATGGTGAGTGGCTTCATACAGATGAAGCTTCGCTTGCTCGCTGGCTGCTCACCTCCTGTTGTGCGCCCCTGTTCCAAACAGGCCATGGACCAGTACCTGTCTGTGGCCCAGGGTTGGGGACCCCTGCCATAGAAGGGGGACTAGCACTACATTATCTTGAAAATATCCCCCACAAAAGAAATTTTACTAAGAAATCAATTAGAGGTGTACTTTCAAATAGGAAAGCTGATAGATGGGAGGGGGCACAGGAACATGGGTGGGAGCAGTTAGTAATTGTCAGCCAAAAGGACTTGCTACTTATGCCAGAGAACTCTAGGCAGAAGTCCCTAGTCACTTTTCTGTGAAAAATCATCTAGCTTTAGTAATCACAGAAACATTAAAACTTATTGTACAAGGCTAAATTCCTCCAGAAAACACTCTTCCATATAATCTATTAATTCCATGTCCACAAGGACACAATGTGCACTTAAAACAACAGCTTCGTGTCCACTCACAGGCACCATAGGCTACATTAGTCGTATTGAAATAATAATTTTCTAAAACATACCACTGAGGCATTTAGAAGTCTATTGACCTTCAAAAAATGAGCCTTCCCCCTCTATTCACTTGCTGATCAGCTATAATGCAGTGCATTTTGGCTCATGTTTCAAGAATAACAGCAGACCTACACTTAAGAAGTAGCTTAAATGTGTAAATAGATGTTAAAAAATTAACAAAGTTTAAAGCAACATTAGAGGTGGAGGCTAAGCACTAGATAACACACCTTGGAAAAATAAATTTCTTTTAACGTCAGCCAAATTAGTGCATCAGTCAATATCCCTGCTCAAGTGAATAAAGGGTTTAAGGTTAAACTAATAACACAGGCAATAGGCTCAGGTTAATGAAAAGCAGAAGCACATGAGTCAGGAAGGGCTTCTCATCGCCACCACCTCCGGTCCCTGCCAAGGCCCTGTAATTACTTCCAACATTTTGTGTTCTTTTTCTTTTCTTTTCTTTTTTTATTTTTTTAACGTCTTTATTGGAGTATAATTGCTTTACAATGGTGTGTTAGTTTCTGCTTTATAACAAAGTGAATCAGTTATACATATACATATGTTCCCATATCTCTTCCCTCTTGCATCTCCCTCCCTCCCACCCTCCCTATCCCACCCCTCTAGGTGGTCACAAAGCACCGACCTGATCTCCCTGTGCTATACAGCTGCTTCCCACTAGCTATCTATTTTACATTTGGTAGTGTATATATGTCCATGCCACTCTCTCACTTTGTCACAGCTTACCCTTCCACCTCCCCATATCCTCAAGTCCATTCTGTAGTAGGTCTGTGTCTTGCCCCTAGGTTTCTCAGGACCTTTTTTTTTTTTTTTTTTTTTTTTAAGATTCCGTATATATGTGTTAGCATACGGTATTTGCTTTTCTCTTTCTGACTAACTTCACTCTGTATGACAGACTCTAGGCCCATCCACCTCACTACAAAAAACTCAATTTCTTTTCTTTTTATGGCTGAGTAATATTCCATTGTATATATGTGTCACATCTTCTTTATCCATTCATCTGTTGATGGACACTTAGCTTCTTCCATGTCCTGGCTCTTGTAAATAGAGCTGCAATGAACATTTTCGTACATGACTCTTTTTGAATTATGGTTTTCTCAGGGTATATGCCCAGAAATGGGATTGCTGGGTCGTTTGGTAGTTCTATTTTTAGTTTTTTAAGGAACCTCCATGCGATTCTCCATAGGGGCTGTATCAGTTTACATTCCCACCAACAGTGCAAGAGGCTTCCTTTTTCTCCTCACCCTCTCCAGCATTTATTTTTTGTAGATTTTTTGATGATGGCCATTCTGACCAGTGTGAGATGATATCTCATTGTAGTTTTGATTTGCATTTCTCTAATGATTAATGATGTTGAGCATTCTTTCACGTGTTTGTTGGCAATCTTTATATCTTCTTTGCAGAAATGTCTATTTAGGTCTTCTGACCATTTTTGGATTGGGTTGTTTGTTTTTTTGATATTGAGCTGCATGAGCTGCTTGTAAATTTTGGAGATTAATCCTTTGTCAGTTGCTTCATATGCAAATATTTTCTCCCATTCTGAGGGTTCTCTTTTGGTTTTGTTTATGGTTTCCTTTGCTGTGCAAAAGCTTTTAAGTTTCATTAGGTCTCATTTGTTTATTTTTGTTTTTATTTCCATTTCTCTATGAGGTGGGTCAAAAAGGATCTTGCTGTGATTTATGTCATAGACTGTTCTGCCTATGTTTTCCTCTAAGAGTTTGATAGTGTCTGGCCTTACATTTAGGTCTTTAATCCATTTTGAGTTTATTTTTGTGTATGGTGTTAGGGAGTGTTCTAATTTCATACTTTTACATGTACCTGTCCAGTTTTCCCAGCACCACTTATTGAAGAGACTGTCTTTTCTCCACTGTATATGCTTGCCTCCTTTATCAAAGATAAGGTGACCATATGTGTGTGGGTTTATCTCTGGGCTTTCTATCCCGTTCCATTGATCCATATTTCTGTTTTTGTGCCAGTACCATAGTGTCTTGATTACTGTAGCTTTGTAGTATAGTCTGAAGTCAGGGAGCCTGATTCCTCCAGCTCCATTTTTCGTTCTCAAGATTGCTTTGGCTATTCAGGGTCTTTTGTGTTTCCATACAAATTGTGAATTTTTTTGTTCTAGTTCTGTGAAAAATGCCAGTGGTAGTTTGATAGGGATTGCATTGACTCTGTAGATTGCTTTGGGTAGTAGAGTCACTTCCGCAATGTTGATTCTTCCAATCCAAGAACATGGTATATCTTTCCATCTATTTATAGCATCTTTAATTTCTTTCATCAGTGTCTTATAATTTTCTACATACAGGTCTTTGGTCTCCTTAGGTAGATTTATTCCTAGATGTTTTATTCTTTTTGTTGCAGTGGTAAATGGGAGTGTTTTCTTAATTTCACTTTCAGATTTTTCATAATTAGTGTATAGGAATGCAAGAGATTTCTGTGCATTAATTTTGTATGCTGCTACTTTACCAAATTCATTGATTAGCTCTAGTAGTTTTCTGGTAGCATCTTTAGGATTCTGTATGTATAGTATCATGTCATCTGCAAACAGTGACAGCTTTACTTCTTCTTTTCTGATTTGGATTCTTTTTATTTCGTTTTCTTCTTTGATTACTGTGGCTAAAACTTCCAAAACTATGTTGAACAATAGTGGTGAGAGTGTGCAACCTTGTCTTCTTCCTGATGTTAGTGCAAATGGTTTCAATTTTTCACCATTGAGGATGATGTTGGCTGTGGGTTTGTCATATATGGCCTTTATTATGTTGAGGAAAGTTCCCTCTATGCTTACTTTCTGCAGGGTTTTTATGATAAATCGGTGTTGAATTTTGTCAAAAGCTTTCTCGGCATCGATTGAGAAGATCATATGCTTTTTCTCCTTCAATTTGTTAATATGGTGTATCACATTGATTGATTTGCGTATATTGAAGAATCCTTGCATTCCTGGGATAAACCCCACTTGATCATGGTGTATGATCCTTTTAATGTGCTGTTGGATTCTGTTTGCTAGTATTTTGTTAAGGATTTTTGTATCTGTGTTCATCAGTGATATTGGCCTGTAGTTTTCTTTCTTTGTGACATCTTTGTCTGGTTTTGGTATCAGGGTGTATCAGGGTGACGGTGGCCTCATAGAATGAGTTTGGGAGTGTTCCTCCCTCTGCTATATTTTGAAAGAGTTTGAGAAGGATAGGTGTTAGCTCTTCTCTAAATGTTTGACAGAATTTGCCTGTGAAGTCATCTGGTCCTGGGCTTTTGTTTGTTGGGAGATTTTTAATCACAGTTTCAATTTCAGTGCTTGTGATTGGTCTGTTCATATTTTCTATTTCTTCCTGGTTCAGTCTCGGAAGGCGGTGCATTTCTAAGAATTTGTCCATTTCTTCCATTTTATTGGCATAGAGTTTCTTGTAGTAATCTCTCATGATCCTTCGTATTTCTGCAGTGTCAGTTGTTACTTCTTTTTCATTTCTAATTCTATTGATTTGAGTCTTCTCCCTTTTTTTCTTGATGATTCTGCCTAATGGTTTATCAATTTTGTTTATCTTCTCAAAGAACCAGCTTTTAGTTTTATTGATCTTTGCTGTCATTTCCTTCATTTCTTTGTCATTTATTTCTGATCTGATCTTTATGATTTGTTTCCTTCTGCTGAATTTGGGGGTTTTTTGTTCTTGTTTCTCTGATTGCTTTAGGTGTAAGGTTAGGTTTTTTATTTGAGATGTTTCTTGTTTCTTAAGCTAGGATATTATTGTTATAAACTTCCCTCTTAGAACTGCTTTTGCTGCATCCCATAGGTTTTGGGTCATCGTGTTTTCATTGTCATTTGTTTCTAGGTATTTTTTGATTTCCTCTTTGATTTCTTCAGTGATCTCTTGGTTATTAAGTAGTGTATTGTTTAGCCTCCATGTGCTTGTATTTTTTACAGATTTTTTCTTGTAATTGATATCTAGTCTGATAGCGTTGTGGTCGGAAAAGATACTTGATATGATTTCAATTTTCTTAAATTTACCAAGGCTTGATTTGTGCCCCAAGATATGATCTATCCTGGAGAATGTTCCATGAGCACCTGAGAGGAATGTGTATTCTGTTGTTTTTTGATGGAATGTCCTATAAATATCAAATAAGTCCATCTTGTTTAATATATCATTTAAAGCTTGTGATTCCTTATTTATTTTCATTTTGGATGATCTGTCCATTGGTGAAAGTGGGGTGTTAAAGCCCCCTACTATGATTGTGTTACTGTTGATTTCCCCTTTTATGGCTGTTGGTATTTGCCTTATGTATTGAGGTGCTCCTATGTTGGGTGCATAAATATTTACAATTGTTATGTCTTCTTCTTGGATCGATCCCTTGATCATTATGTAGTGTCCTTCTTTGTCTCTTGTAATAGTCTGTATTTTAAAGTCTATTTTGTCTGATATGAGAATTGCTACTCCAGCTTTCTTTTGATTTCCATTTGCATGGAATATCTTTTTCCATCCCCTCACTTTCAGTCTGTATGTGTCCCTAGGTCTGAAGTGTGTCTCTTGTAGACAGCATATATATGGGTCTTGTTTTTGTATCCATTCAGCCAGTCTATGTCTTTTGGTTGGAGCATTTAATCCATTTACATTTGAGGTAATTATCAATATGCATGTTCCTATTCCCATTTTCTTAAATGTTTTGAATTTGTTTTTGTGGGTGTTTTCCTTCTCTTGTGTTTGTTGCCTAGAGTAGTTCCTTTAGCATTTGTTGTAAAGCTGGTTTGGTGGTGCTGAATTCTCTTAGCCTTTCCTTCTCTGTAAAGGTTTTAATTTCTCCATCAAATCTGAATGAGATCCTCGCTGGGTAGAGTAATCTTGGTTATAGGTTTTTCTCCTTCATCATTTAAAATATGTCCTGCCACTCCCTTCCGGCTTGCAGAATTTCTGCTGAAAGATCAGCTGTTAATGTTATGAGGATTCCCTTGTATGTTATTTGTTGTTTTTCCCTTGCTACTTTTAATATCTTTTTCTTTGTATTTAATTTTTGAGAGTTTGATTAATATGTGGCTTGGAATGTTTCTCCTTGGATTTATCCTGTATGGGACTCTCTGTGCTTCCTGGACTTGATTAACTATTTCCTTTCCCATATTAGGGAAGTTTTCAACTATAATCTCTTCAAATATTTTCTCAGTCCCTTTCTTTTTCTCTTCTTCTTCTGGGACCCCTATAATTTGAATGTTGGTTCATTTAATGTTGTCCCAGAGGTCTCTGAGACTGTCCTCAGTTCTTTTCATTCTTTTTTATTTATTCTGCTCTGCAGTAGTTTTTTCTGTTATTTTATCTTCCAGGTCACTTATCCATTCTTCTGCCTCAGTTATTCTGCTATTGATCCCTTCTAGAGAATTTTTAATTTCATTTATTGTTTTGTTCATCATTGTTTGTTTGCCCTTTAGTTCTTCTAGGTCCTTGTAAAACGTTTCTTGTACTTTTTCTATTCTATTTCCAAGATTTTGGATCATCTTTACTCTCATTATTCTGAATTATTTTTCAGGTAGACTGCCTATTTCCTCTTCATTTGCTTAGTCTGATGGGTTTTTACCTTGCTCCTTCATCTGCTGTGTGTTTTTCTGTCTTCTCATTTTGCTTAACTTACTGTGTTTGGGGTCTCCTCTTTGTAGGCTGCAGGTTTGTAGTTCCCGTTGTTTCTGATGTCTGTCCCCAGTGGCTCAGGTTGGTTCAGTGGGTTGTGTAGGCTTCCTTGTGGAGGGGACTAGTGCCTGTGTTCTGGTGGATGAGGCTGGATCTTGTCTTTCTGGTGGGAAGGTCCACATCTGGTGGTGTGTTTTGCCGTGTCTGTGGCCTTATTATGATTTTAGGCAGCCTCTCTGCTAATGGATGGTGTTGTGCTCCTTTCTTGCTTGTTCTTTGGCATAGGGTGTCCAGCACCATAGCTTTCTGGTAGTTGAGTGAAGCTGGGTCTTGGCATTGAGATGGAGATCTCTGAGAGATTTTTACCATTTGATATTACATGGAGCTGGGAGGTCTCTTGTGGACCAGTGTCCTGAAGTTGGCTCTCCCACCTCAGAGGCACAGCCCTGACACCTGGCTGGAGCACTGAGAACCTGTCCTCCATGTGGCTCAGAATAAAAGGGAGAAAAAATAGAAAGAAGAAAGATGAAATAAAATAAAATAAAATAAAGTTATTAAAACAAAAAATAAAAAAAAATAATTATTAAGACAATAAAATTTTAAGTAAAAAAAACCCACAAAAATGGACGGACAGAACCCTAGGACAAATGGTAAAAGCAAAGCTATACAGACATAATCACACACAGAAGCATACACATACACACTCACAAAAAGAGAAAAAGGGGGAAAACTATATATCTTTGTTCCCAAAGTCCACCTCCTCAATTTGGGATGATTTATTGTCTATTCAGGCATTCCACAGATGCAGGGTACATCAAGTTGATTGTGGAGATTTAATCCGTTGCTCCTGAGGTTGCTGGGAGAAATTTCCCTTTCTCTTCTTTGTTCGCACAGCTCCCGGGGTTCAGCTTTGGATTTGGACCCGCCTTTGCATGTAGGTCGGCTGAGGGCCTCTGTTCTTTGCTCAGACAGGACGAGGTTAAAGGAGCAGCTGCTTCGGGGGCTCTGGCTCACTCAGGCTGCGGGGAGGGAGGGGTACAGATACGGGGAGAGCCTGCAGCGGCAGAGGCCGGCGTGACGTTGCAGCAGCCTGAGGCACACCGTGTGTTCTCCAGGGGAAGTTGTCCCTGGATCACGGGACCCTGGCAGTGGCAGGATGCACAGGCTCCTGGGAGGGGCAGTGTGGATAGTGACCTGTGTTTGCACACAGGCTTTCTGGTGGTGGCAGCAGCAGCCTTAGCATCTCATGCCGTCTCTGGGGTCCACGGGCGGCTCACGTCCATCTCTGGAGCTTCTTTAAGTGGTGCTCTTTATCCCCTCTCCCCGCGCACCAGGAAACAAAGAGGCAAGAAAAAGTCTCTTGCCTCTTTGGCAGGTCCAGACTCTTTCCTGGACTTCCTCCTGGCTAGCCATGGTGCACTAACCCCTTCAGGCTGTGTTCACACCGCCAACCCCAGTCCTCTCCCTGCGATTCGACCCAAGCCCGAGCCTCAGCTCCCAGCCCCCGCCCGCCCTGGCAGGTGAGCAGACAAGCCTCTTGGGCTGGTGAGTGCTGGTCGTCACCACTCCTCTGTGCGGGAATCTCTCCGCTTTGCCCTCTGCACCCCTGTGGCTGCGCTCTCCTCCGTGGCTCCAAAGCTTCCCCTCTCCACCACCAGCAGTCTCTGCCCGTGAAAGGGTTTCCTAGTGTGTGGAAATGTTTCCTCCTTCACAGCTCCCTCCCAGAGGTTCAGGTTCCGTCCCTATTCTTTTGTCTCTGTTTTTCCTTTTTTCTTTTGCCCTACCCAGGTACATGGGGAGTTTCTTGCCTTTTGGGAGGTCTGAGGTCTTCTGCCAGCGTTCAGTAGGTGTTCTGTAGGAGCTGTTCCACATGTAGATGTATTTCTGATGTATTTGTGGAGAGGAAGGTGATCTCCAAGTCTTACTCTTCTGCCGTCTTGAAGCTCCTCTCTGTGTTCTGTTTCATAAAGAGGGCCCTCAAAGTTGTATTAACCTGACGTACAAACATGAATACCACCCCTACTAGAGGCACACAGACATACAAAAATTTAATATTAAGTGAAAAGATAAGGAATACATGGTGATTTCCATCTCCTAATCTACAATAGTTACACTCCCACTGTCCTGAGATAAAATGTCACAAATACACGTGTGTTATGAAATACCTAATTGGACACTGATAAATGTCATCATGGTAGGCAAGCTCGACATGAAGGTTAAAAATTGAGTTCATGTGAAGATAATTTAAGAAAAGAAAAAGTAAATTTCAAACTATTTTTTTGTTTGTTTAACTGATATTTAATGGAGCACATACTAAGGGCAAGGCAAAGTATTATTAGGCCTTCAGCAAATAAACTTCAAGTGATCAGCAGAGCTCGAATGAAAAGAAGTATTTTATGTTTGAAATGTAAATAGCCAATACACAAAACTACAGCGTCAACAGTTGAGCCAATAGTCTGTGAATTTGAAGGAAATAAAGATAACAAAGATGTCTAAAGAACCATCTATATGCCATCAGCTTTGTTCACTATATAATAATAGAAGATTAGAGCTGCGTAAGAGTAGTTCTCATATCTTCTATCTATTTGGCCTTACATGTATATCGGCTGCACTCCTCATTAAGGGTTAATTACTTTTAAGGCACTATTCTGCATGGAGAAAGTGCCAAAGGCAATAGATTGCGAGTGGAGTAATAACAAGCAAAACATTCATTCATTTGACAAATATATGTTGTACACAGCACCCACCCACCATGTGCTTGTCTTAGTTTGTTCAGGCTGTTATAACAAAATACCACAGACTGGGTATCTTAACACAACAGAATTTTATTTCCCACAGTTCTAGAAGCTGGAAGTACAAGATCAGAGTGCCAGCATGGTCAGGTTCTGGTGAAGGCCCTCTTCTGCATTGCAGACTGCTGGCTTCTTGCTGTTTCCTTACATGATGGAAGAAGGGCCCAGGGATTCCTCTAAATCCTCTTTTATAAGGCACTAATCTCATTCATGGGGTTCCACACTGATGACTGAATTACCTCCCAAAGGCTTCACCTGCTAATATTATCACATTTGGGGGTTTTAGCATTCCAACATAAGAATTTGGTGGGAACACAAACTTTCAGACAATAGCAGTGCTGGACATAGACCAGTGAGAAAGGCATAACCCCTTCTCTATGGCCCTGTCTGAGAGCCAGAGAATAAAGAACAGTTGCAGTACACCGGAATAATGTTTATAAAAGGAATGTGCAGGGTGTTCTGAGAGCACATGGCAGGACTATGAAACCCAGAGTTAATAAACTGTAAGTTCAGGGAAGACCTCTGAGAGAAAATATCTAATTTGGATCCAAAAAAGGTGAAAGAGGGTAAAGTATTCCAGGAATTGAAAATTAGTCAAAATATTCAGAACATAGAATAGAGTGGGAGTGGGTAGGAAGATGGGATAAGAATACAAGTCAGATCATCAGAATCTTGCTTCCCCATTTGAAGGAGTTTGAAACTGACCTAGGACAATAAGAAGGAAGATACCACGGTATTTGGAAGCAGCCCAGACTTCATATCCTATCTTAAATAAAAAATTAGATCATGTGGCTGCAGCATATTATTTTACTTATCAGAGCCTCAGTTTTTTCACCTGTAATGAATGAATAACAACTTATTAAATAATGTTGTGTGAAGCAAATAAGATAACACATGGGAAAACACTGTGGAAAAAAATATATAGACATGTTCTAAAACTATAACATGTCGTTATTGCATGAATGATTGTAAAGTGTGCTTAGAAAATGACACTAAAACTGAAGACAAAATGCAGCCATAACCAAAGGCTCTTCTACCAGGAGGATCTATGCTTTCTTCAGCACAGTTGATGTATGCTCAAGAAGGAAGTTTGACAGCACAGCAAGTGCAGTCAGCACATTCCACTGCAGCACAGCCCATGGCATAGCAATGCAACTGGGGCTCTTTCCAATTCCAAAAGGGTCCAAGGATATTCAGAAGGACAGTGATTGCTGAATTCACACATTTTGCATTGCATTCGTGCATGTTGGAAAGGTTCTACATGTAACCTCTGAAGGTCACTTTTCTGAAGCAAAATGATAATCCTGATGGCCAAGTTAGGAAATGATAATAAGCATAAAAGCAGATTGAGGACTCCACGTTTTGAAGGGTTTTCTATGTGTTAGGAACCTTTAATCAAATTGCATACACACACACACACACACACACACACTCACACACACACAGACATGCATATAGTGATCCTATAAGTTTGAAATGAATATTAGCTCCATTTGAGGAACCCAAGACCTAGACTAGAAAAATAGTTTGCTCAATATCACCAATAAGTGTTAGATTTGGTACCCGAACTACTTATTCATCTGACCCCATTGTGCAGAACCTTACATAATAAGATACCACACCATGAAACATATGGAGACTTGTACTTCTGGGTCAGAATGGTGTCGCCAATGCAACCAGTCCCAAATTATTACTACAACATCAATGAAAACAAGGAAAAAAGACACAAACTCTCAATACTACTAAAATTTAAGATACACAAATATCATAGTGCTAGAATCTAGGAAGAATATGTATTTAATATAAGATTCTATGGATCTTGGTTTAGAAAAATTGGTCCATGCCATGCCTGATGGCATATGAAGATGGAGATTTATGAAACTGAGTTTGAGTTAACCCAAGTTCAGTCAGACCTTATTGTTCTGGGCTTCTTTCAAAGTCTTAAAAATGTATCCCTATGCACCCCAAAGTTGTAGTTTATTTTTTAAGATAATAGGATTGATAGACTAATTCTCTAAACATACATCATTTGGATTTTAGCCAGACATTAGACAAGACTTTTTATTTTAGCCTTGTGGATAAGTTGAAGTAACATGAGCTAGTACCTTTAAAGTGCAAATAATTTAACTATACATTTGGTGGGAAAGGTTTAATGAATTGATAGCCACCTGTACAGCTATTCTGAATTACAGAAGCTGTTCTGTACTGATATCCTAGAAAAGAAAATATTTGCCAAATTATAAAATGGGATCTAGTGAGGAATAATAGTTCACTGGTTTGCTTACAGAATCAATGTCTTCCAAGTACCAGATAATATAAAATGTTAATAGACACAAATAAAATTTCTGCTCTGAGATCTACAAACTAAGCACAACAGTACTGGAGCGAGAATCACTGACAGTCAATTATCCATGTCAAGGGCTTCACTTCAGAGAACACAGTTGACAGGAAGCCAATAGACCTCCACAGGCATGGAGCAGAGATATCAAAGTAGACAATACGATTCAGTGCCTCAACAGGATGACAGTGTCTATGACCACAACCAAGGATCCATCTCACTCTCACATGCAAGAGTGTGCCCTCATCAGTGTTTCACCTCTGATGACACCACTGAAAAAATTAATCATAAAAGAACAGGTTGATCAAGGACTGAAGACCAAGTATATAATTAGAATATCAAGAAATTCTAGTAAAGATTTAAGATCTTTAAAACTGAAAATACCAGGAGACTCTCCTATTTCTTTCTGTAATAAATATACCTTCTTATTATGGATAAAGGGTTGTTTGGCAAGGATGGAGTCCTAGGAGAAATTGGGAGGACTTGGAGAAGGCATTGCAATAATGTATGAGCACCTCTATAAAATCCCTGAAACTCTCCCTCTGAACAAGACTTGTGACATCACATTGTTTGCTGTCATGAGGCTCATAGGCTCCAACAGCTCAATAAAGTCTTCTAAGTTGTACAAATGTCTCTGCTTTTTCTATATTACTCTAAAATCCTAAGGAATCTTGCATATAAAACAAAAGCTCTCCTTATTGGTAACAAAAAGTACTCAATAAATAGCTGACAAATAAATGAATGAAAGTTATTAATTCCACAAGAGAAGAGGGACAGAAACATTCTTATAAAGCTATCTTAAAATTAAATGAGGACATTACGATTCTAATCAAATACTTGTTGAGTATATTTTAAAAAAATGAAATTGAACATAACAGAATAAGGGTTAAACTAGAGTAACTTTCTATCCTGAAATTCTTGAACATTACAAATATCCCTAATGACTGTGGGAGGAGTTCTGAGGAACACTACACACACACACACACACACACACACACACACACCAACTGAGCCAATTACAACTATAGGGAAGCTTCTGAACAGCCCTATGCCTGCCATAAAATCTCCTCGCTACTCAAAATCTCAGCACAGGACTCTAGATTTAACCTCATGATTTTCTCATTTTCCTCTCCTTTCAATTTTGAATCTAGTTGCGTAGGATACCATTCAGTGCAAGAGATTTCTCTCCAAAAATAGGTTAAAATATTGGATGTCTTAGGGGATGTATTAGAAACAAGATTAATAAGTTGTGTTTGTGTCTGTGTGTGTGTGTGTGTGTCTGTGTGTATAGAGAGAGAGAGAGAGGGAGAAAAAGAGAGAGATTTACGATAAGGAATTGGCTCATGTGATTATGGCAGCTGACAAGTGACAAGCCCCAAGATCTGCAGTTGGTTGGGAGGCTGATGGTGTCGTTCTAGTCCACATCCGAAGGCCTGAGAACCAGGAGAGCTGACGATATAACTTTCAATCCTAAGGATAACAGACTTGAGACCCAAAAAGAGATGATGTTTTAGCCAGAGTCCAAAGGCAGGAAAAAATTGGTGTCACAGTTCAAAGGTACTCAGGCAGGAGAAGTTCCCAACTATTCCCAACTATTTGAAAGACAGACAGTCTTTTGCTCTTTTCAAGCCTTCAAATGATTGGATGAGATCCACCCAGATTAGAGAGAGCCATCTGCTTTACTCAGTTATTGATTTAAATGTAAAACTCATTGAAACACCCCTTCATAGAAATACCCAGAATAATGTCTGACCATCACTTGGGCACCCCATGATCCAGATAATTTGACACATAAAATTAACCATTATGGGAGACAGACATAAGACACTTAGAGGAGTTCCCAGTTTATGTGTGAGGTTTATATATGAGGAAACTGGAGCATTGACTTGGGGAGACGGGTTGCTC
The DNA here is from genome assembly GCF_949987535.1 of Balaenoptera acutorostrata. Lineage (NCBI taxonomy): Eukaryota > Metazoa > Chordata > Mammalia > Artiodactyla > Balaenopteridae > Balaenoptera > Balaenoptera acutorostrata. The sequence goes on along the minus strand of NC_080075.1, from coordinate 21,899,464 downwards.
TCTTCCATGACACTGCCCTTGTTCCTTGGAGAGTTCACTATTCTCCCATGGAAAATATACTCTTAGGGGTGGGGGAGGGGTGGGAGGGGAGGGATATACTGGGAGTTTCAGGTTAGAAGATGCAAACTGTTACATATAGAATGGATGGTCAACAAGGTCCTACTGTATAGCACAGGGAACTATATTCAATGTCCTGGGATAAGCCATAATGGAAAATAATATAAAAATGAATGTACATATGTGTATAACTGAACAGTAATTAACACAACATTGTTAAGTCAACTATACTTCAATTTATAAAAAAGAAAAGAAAATACACCCTCGGTAAAAAAAAAAAAAATGCATTATTATCACTTTGATTTGCAGTCTCTGATTCTCCTCCATCTTAGGTAGGCAAAGGCCCTACATTCCTTATTGAAAGACAGAGCTGGGTGGCAAGGAGAAAGGGGGAGCATTGCCTGCAAGGACATTTCAAACATTAGCTGCTTAGACCAGGATGTGTTTTGTGAGGGAAGGGGTCTTTTTCTTTTTTCATCCTCTCAGCAAAACCTAATACTCACTCTACCTATTGGAGTCTGCCAGTGGATAATTCAGTAGCTTCAATTTGTACACTATATCAAAAACTCCCATTAATCTCTTATATTCTATGACTACCACTATTTTGTTATTTTCCTTTGTGTCATAAGTCTCTCAACTTATACTTGGCAGCAGAGTTGAAACCAAAACTGGCATTTGATACCAAATATATTGGCTAAAACATTTCTCCCAGGTTACCAGATCAGAAGAATACTCAGGCTCAAAAAAATTCAAAGCCACTTTTATAAAATCTTCCCAACTTTAAGGTTTTTCTCTCAACTGAGTTCCAGAGGGATTTATGCTGGCAAGCTTTATCTTCCTGAACAAAAATTATGGCAAAGTAAGCAGTATCTAAACAGCATGTACAGAATTGAAAGAAAAACAAACAGAAATTAGGATAACTAAGAAATGAGACTTTCAGGGGAAAAGCTAAGCTCATATGTTATTGAAAGGAAAAAAAGCAGTTGGTGTGCCTCAGAAAAACCTCTTCAGGAATATGAAAGAAAAACTGAGAGCACTATGCCACAGCAGGAGGAATAAAATACTATTCATAAATGTCTCTGATGCTTACTTAGTAAATATTATCTCTTTTGTTCAATTTTAAAAGGTAAATTTATTTAATTTTAAATACATTTTAAAATTCAATTTAATGACACACAGCATTTATTTTATTTTTTTTTAAAAAGCAAAAAAACCTTTATTTTGAATTCACAAAAATGCAAAAATAGTGTTGAGTGTTCCCATGTACCTTTTCCCAACTTCCCAACTAGTTAGTCAGCTAACTTTTTAAAGACCTCATCTATTGAAGGTTTCAAAATATTTGTGATAAGGTACAGAAAATTTGTGTTCAGTTCTGTGATTTTTTTGCCAAGTGACCACTCCCATGTGAGTGGAAGAGAGAGAGATCAAATAGATCAAGTAGAACCTACCAGCACCTTGAGAGCCTCCCTTGTCATGCCTCTGTCCAGTCACTGTGTCCCCCAAACATAATTGCTTTTCTGATTTCTATCACCATGGATTAGTTTTACCTATTATTGAACTTTATATTAATGGAACCATCTGGTATATACTCTTTCATGTTTGGCTTCTTTTGCTCGAGGTTATGTCTGTGAGATTCAATGGGAGTTGTAGTTCCTGTGTGTCAACACTTGATATTCTCAATGTTTTTAATTTTAGCCATTCTGGTGTGTGTGTGTGTGTGTGTGTGTGTGTGTGTGTGTGGACACACAGCATTTAAATTTACATAATATAAAATGTTGTTGATAGGATATTTATTTGGCTTATTATCAATAGTGTTCCCAAACATCATTTATCACTTAAAGGCGGATTTCCTAAGCAACTTGGCATGGGAGCATTCTACTTAAAAATTAAATCAATATTCAAATAAGCATAATCAAATAATCATTGTAATTCTCTGAAACACATTAACAGCTAGAAGAGTATGTGTTTTTATCACGTTAGAAAAAAATCTCATCATCTCTATAGTAAAGCTACTCTGAAAATACACTCAGAAGTTATCTTTATTGGAAGGCGATCTGAGAAACACTTTTGAATTAAAGTGGTTGCATGTGTGCCTTTTTCTTCTTAACAGAAGGTAGAAATTACAACAGTCATAAACCAGCAAGGGAAGTAAGGGGATCCAAAGAGTGGAAGAAGGATTGAGGTAGGGCTGGAGCAAAGGGTTTCTAAAAGTCCCTTGAAGTCTTGAAACACAGTGATTTTAAGAGAACCAAAAGAGTTCTTAACCTAAATCATCAGAATACCAAAGCAAGGATATTTTAGGTGAAATACGGCAAAACAATTATTGAGGGCATAGAGACTCTGGAGCCAGACTACCTGAGTCCAAGACCCACTTCCACCACTTATTAGCTACTGACTTTAGATAAGTTATTTATCCTTTATGTAACTCAGGTACCTTATGAGTAAAAAAAAAAAAAGAATAAGAATATCAACACTTCAAGGGTCATTGTAGGGATTAAATGAGGTAATACATATACAGTCCTGGATGGCACCTGACACATAGTAAATAGTCAACTGACTTAAGCTGTTATTTGGATGTGAAACTGCCATACATTAGGGGACTGAATAGGGTCAGAGTGATAATCCTGAGCCTGCTGCTTAATCCTGTGTGACTTTGGGCATGTTATTTAACCTCTCTGAGCCCCTACCTTCTCATCTTCAAATCAGGTAACTCAGTATTTATGCCACAGGTTTCTAAGAGGGTTAAATGAGATAATGAGGGCTGAGTTCATAACTAAGGAGTCAGGTTAAGTGTGGGCTCCCCCAAGAAGGGACAGATATACCCCAATTGTGACATAAGGCCTTGGTACTCTCTGCTTTGCATTTAACAATGACTTTTAATCATGTACTGCCTTTTTGCCCCTAAGCTTATAGCTTATTGGAAATATTTAAGAAAACGGTATTCTTGTTTTTTTTTTGGCATGAAGTTAAAAGCAAAAGGCAGTGCTTCCAAAGATCCCCCAGTGATATCAGTTGGTTTGTCAAGTACTGCAGCTTTCAGGCACCAAAGTAAAGGGGCCACATGTGTTTATCTCATTTTCTTGTCTGGGTGAATTTAGTTTATGAAATATAGTCAAATGCAAGTGAATTAATTGCCTATGCCTCATGGAAAAGAAATGTAAAGGATCTTGCCTTCTTGTTTTCCCCCTCACACTACACTCCTTAAAATGGTGACATCATTTAGAACAAGATACACCTTCTACTAGCTATGGAATATGGCAACAAGTGAAATGACATTTCATCATATTTCTAAAGACCAGTGTGTCTCAAACCAGACTGACACAGAAAACGCTAGGAAGAGAAATTCTGACCTGGGTGTATGGTGAGGCTTTGACTTGTCTGATCTGACTGTTAATGAGTATAATTCTGAGTCATCTGTGTCATTTGGACACTTTCTCTGCAGAAGAAACACAGCCAGACCTTTCCTCACAGGCCAAGTGTCGGCCAGGGGAAAGGATTTCAGCTGGTACTGACTTGGGCATGTTTCCAAACAGAATCAAAGCAAACCCATTGTGGAATTTGGAAGAGAACCCCAATCTCTGCAGTCTCCCTTGGGACTTCCTCCATCTCTGTCTCCCTTTGATGTGTTCAGGTACATTAAGCAGGTGAAGGGAAGGGATAGCTTTATCCAGAGGATTTAGGTATTAAGCTAGCCTCAGCAGAGAGCAAGGTGGCAAAAAATGGAGGTCAGAGATTGGCAAATTCTGCTTCTCTCATTTACAAATATGAAGGCAGTGAAGGCAGTGTCTCAGGCCACTGCTTCTGCCTGAATCACGTACACTTCACCTGGCTAAAGTCTATCATTCTCCTTTGATGAGACCTTTCGCCACACCTGACCTCCAAGCTAAGTTAGACTTTATGTCTATACACTCCGTGTAGTAGGCAGAAATCTAAGATGCCCCCCAAGATTCTCATCCTAACATCTATGTCATGAATAATCCCTGGGACCTTTGCACGTGATGAGGTAGTCTCTTCTGTGGTGAGGTTCTGTTCCAGGGCACAATCCACTTTGAGAAGGTAGATTCTCTTGAATGGACATGACCTAATCAGGAGATCCCTTAAAGGGACCAGGATCTTCCTGAAGAAAGATATTCAAATCATGTGAGATACTTAGCATAAGAGATTATCCACTGCTGGCTTTGAAAATGGAAGAGTCCACACACATTGCCTAGAATGTGGGCTGAGAGAGGCCCCAGTTTACAGCCAGCAAAAAAAAAAAAAAAAATGAACCCCTTTTTCCTCCAGCTGTAAGGCACTGAATCAACCATATGAGCCTGGAAAAGAATCCTAACTCAGATGAGAATGCAGCCTAGTGCTGTCTTGATTTAGTCTTATGAGACCCTGGGCAGAGAACATAGTCCTGCCATGTCTGGATTTCTGACTTACAAAATGGTGACCTAATAAGTGGTTGTTGTTCTAAGCTACTGAATTTTTGGTAATTATGCAGCAATACAGAACTAATATGCTCCCATAGGGTACTGTACTTACCTTTCAGAAACTTATCTAAGCTCTGTGAAGGCAGGGACCCTATCTCTTATTCACACTTCTGTCCCTAGCACCCAGCCTAGTGCCCAGAATATACTAAATGCTCAATGAATACTTGTTAATGAATAATTGCATATATTAACCCATCCTTTTAAATCACAGTATTTTCAATTAAATAAATCAAAGTATTTCTATCATGAAGTTTGAGAGGGATGCTGTTTTAATTTACATTAAATTATATTATTGCCATCCCATTTTTTGATCTAATGTGTTTTATTGATTACTTTCATTCATTTAAACAAGACAAGACTGAGACCATTCACATGCAGAGTCAAGAGGCATAGCCATCATCTATGGGATTCATCCTGCTCATTCCTTGTTTACCAGCCCCTGAGTTCTGCACTCAAGTTTTGAACAGCATACTGCATGCATGCAAAATGAGTTTCCATGGGTGCTCCAGGGCACTTGAAGCAAAATGATATATGATGTTTCCCTTAAGAAGCCTTTTTTTTTTCCTTCCCTTTCCCTCCCTAACATTCCTTTCTCATCTGCCCTGTGATTGTTAACTCAACCACACCAAGGTATATCTAGCTTCATACCCTCAGCCCTGCCACTGCCCAAGCCTACTCTACATTGTCTCTGATCATGGGATTGTCCTCTGTCTGTGTGACCTATGACATGTTCGCTGCATGAAAAATGTCATCTCATCCAAGATCCATGTTAAATGCCGACTCTACTTTAAAACTCTCCTAGGTCTTCCTTCATCTTTATTTTATATATAGTACTTCTGTTTCAGTGATGCCTATTCTATAAGAGAGCTATCTGTTTACACACATATGAAACCCCCTCTGGACCATGAGTCCTTCAGGGTTGGGAACAAGCCCCCATACCCAGCAGAGTACCAGTTCCAATTAAGTGTTTCTATATTCACCTATCATTTTATCTTTAAAAATGACTTAAGGCTAGACCTTCAAAGAGCATTGATGTGTTAAATAGGAAACCTTGAAGGCAGTAAGACTCACTCTCTGGTTTAAGGACAAAACTGCTTGGTGACACTGAGACCTTTACCCACTTTTGAAGGAGGCAAATGAATGGACATTGGTGAGTCTTGTCTGATTTCATTCATGAGACTTGGATCCCCTCAAAACTTCCAACAAAAGCTCGTTAGCCTCAGAAATACATTTTAAAAGTCAACACATAGAGTGACATTGCAATATTGCTATGTTATATACCTGATGGGGATCAGGCAGTGAAATATAGAGACCAGGGAGGTAATCGTGACTTGATACAGATGGACATTAAGTATTTGGGCATACAATGTGGAACAGAGGTTTAATTTTATGTTTTTCTAAATAGAAAAAGCAATTTTATTGAAAAAAAAAACTATATAATTCTATCAGGAACTTACTATGTGTCAAGTGCATTTCAGGCTTTATTTAATTTAAACTTCCTGGCACACCTGAGTAGGTAAATGATATTACTTCCACTTTATAGGTTAAGCCAGTGAGGCTTGGAAAGTTATAGTTAGTCCAAGGTCACATGGCTAGTCAATGTCAGAGCTGGCACTCAAACCCCAGGCTGACTGTGCTCTCTACCCATGGGAGGTGAAAAAGATATAACTCTACACTGATGCAGTGAGGTTCCCTGGGTTCCTAAATCACCTGGTAAAAGACAAAGGGCAAGGGAATTCCAGCTGGAGTGCTGCTTTATGGAATCAGATGCTTAATAAATTGTACCCCTCACCGAGTAAAGAGAACTTGGATTAGCCTCTCTGGGCTAAACATTGTCAGGGAATAAATACTCCATTCTCCTTCCACTGTTCCAGTACAGGGTTTCTCAACTTTGTTTTATTTACATTTTGTTGTGGGAAACTGTCCTGCACACTGTACTCAACTGAAATTTAGCAGCATCCAGTGCCTCTACACACTAGAAGCCAGTAGCACAAGTAATGACAGTAATGACAGTCTCCAGATATTGCCATATATCCCTGACTAGGGTGGTATCAGGGTGGCAAAATCGCCTTAGGTTGAGAACCACAGTCCAAGTAGAACAAGCACTGAAACAGGAATCAAAAGATTTGGGTGCAAGTTCTCCTGCAAATCATATCTTTCTGAACCTTGGTCTCCACATCCAAAAAATATTGTATGTGTTCTCTCTGGATCCTAGGACTCTTGTAAGAGCAAAAATACAAAATTAAAATAAGACAATGTCTGTTAAAAGAGCAGCAGTAGGAATAGTATTATTTTAGCTCCCTCCATGAATTATATAGAGTTTAGAAAGAGCTGTAATACGGGAAATGCACTGGACTGGATGTTGGAAAAACTGGGTTCTGTTCCTCGCTCTGCCTCTAGCTGTGTTTCTTGGAAAGGTCACTTCAGGTCACCTTCCTGAGACTGTAGTAAAAATTTGTATTATTATTGTCATTATTGATATTATTATTAATTTGCCTTGAAACCTTCCTTCTTCACACAGCAGTGCCACGTTTCTTTTGGAAAATTATGTTTCCCTCACTACGTGTAGTCACAGTGGGATGGTAAACCCAGGTGTTGCCCCCTATCACAGAAACCCAGCAGGCAGATCCTTCCTCTCATCACCTCTGCATGGTTATGGGGCCAACACGTGACCCAAGCTCAACCTATGTGCTGCTCCTGTCCAGAGCTTTGCTTCCTGATCAGGGGAGACATGGATGGAAGTCTTGCTTGAATCCCACTGCACCCTTCCTAGGAGACTGTTCCTATGGTTTTGCCTTCTTGCCTTCCACAGTTGCCTGCTTCCATGCCTGCTTCTCCAGTTTTCCTCTCAATTCCATGAACTCCTCATATCTTTCTGTATCAGAGCATGCTGATTGACCCTGATTATGTGTTCTCCCCTTCTTACATAGGAATAGTACCTCAATTTTTAGTTTGGCACATTGCCAGCAAGAATAAAACTTTTATATTTCAGGTTCTTTAGGCAGGTAGGTTGAGCTGTATGATTAAGTTTTGGTTAATGGAGTGTAAGCAGAAGTGATGTGTGTAAATTTTGGTTAATGGAGTGTAAGCAGAAGTGATGTGTGCAAATTCCAAAAAGTGTCCTCAAGAGGAAAGGCCATGCTATCTTTTTTCCTTCTTTTTTCCTACTGATTGGAACGTAGACATAATGACTGGAGCTCCAACAATCATCTTGGACCACAAGGTAATCTTGGAAATGTGGAAAATTTGCATGGTAGAAGGATCTTGTTTCCCTGACCAGAGCACTATGCCAGACCTGGATTGATTATTTCTAAAATTTTTGAACTTGACAGGAAAGAAACCTTTGTCTTGGTTACTAGGGTTAGTACCTCTGTTCCTTGCACTGATCCTAATGAACTCACACTTTTGCTTCAGTTAACCCTGGTTATTGTCTATTGCTTATACCTCTTTCAGGTGACAGTGATAGAAAATTCAATTCAAACTGACTTAAACAATAAGAAAAAAAACATTTGCTTACAAAACTGCAAAGTTGTGAGCTAGCCCAGGCTTCAGGCAAAATTCAATCAACATTTCATACAGTGTCACTGGAGATCAAGTTTCTCTCCCATGCTCCTCTCCAGGATTTCAACTTCAGTTTCAATTCCCATATGTTGCTTCCTTTGTTGCTTCAGCAACTCTTCGTGAACTGGTGAGAAAGGTTGAAGCGGTTTAATACCTTACATTTTCACTCCTCCTCATTGGGGAATAACAAAGAGTCTCCCGCACAATAGTCCTTCCAAAAAATGAAAGAGGCTTGCCTTCAAAAAAAAAAAAAGAAGAAGAAAAGAAAAGAAACCTCAGGAATATATCTTCTCATTTGAATGTCTCTCACTAGCTTAGAAACCCATCCCTGAGCCAGTCACTGTGGACAGGGGATTAGAGTTATTGATTGACTTCTATTAATCAGGCCCCAGTCCCGAGACTGGAAAGTGGGTCATTCCTGCAGAAACCATATAGCTTAGAAGAGGTGAGGTGGTTCCCAAAGCAAAAGATAGACTTACTTATCTATAAAACAGGAATAGCAATATTTGTCCTTCCTACCTGAAAAGGTTAAGATGATTAAATCCAATAATTCAGGTGAATTTTTGAAAATTATGAATTACTATATAAATAGGAGATACTATTATTGGTATTAGACTGCATTGGTCTCTCTCATTTGTTTTTTTCCATTGAATTTTCTCAGAGTTTATGGCATTACAGTTGACCCTTGAACAATGCAGGAGTTAGGGGCACAGGCCCTCCATGCAGCTGAAAATCCACGTATAACTAATAGTCAGCCCTCTGTATCCATTGTTCCTCCATATACAGCATTCTACATCTGCAGATTCAGCCATCTGTGGATTGCATAGTACTGTAATATTTACTATTGAAAAAATCCATGTATAGGTGGACCCACACAGTTCAAACTCGTGTCATTCAAGGGTCAACTGTACTTTTAGAGTAACAGCAATCTACAATTTTACAGACTTCCTCACTTTTAGAGGGAAAACATTTATAGTATTATAATTTAATCCTTTCAAGTACAAATTGAAAACATCTCCTCCATTTCCTCCTGTTGTAGCCTTGTAACTACAGCAGTGGCATGGTCTTTATTTCCCTTAAAACTTTGGATGTGAGTCACTAACTCAAAGTTTTTGAGATAAGAATATAACCAGAAAATAAGGGTGAGAAGGTGCTACTGCCCTCTACTCTTTTCCCCTTTTTTAAGCCCAGACTATTCATTTAAGATACAATTACAACCACATTACACATGGAAATAAAAGTCTTCAATGACTTCCCACAGCTTTGGGGTAAATGCAAGCATGGCTCGTGTGACCCTGCGTCAAGTGACCCTGGCTACCCCTACACAACATCTCACCTCTCTCCCCTTACCTTGTCCTCTGTGGTCAGGCATATTGAGCTCCGCTAGGCTCCTCACTTGTGCCTCAGTCTCTCTTGGGCCAGAACTTAATGTTCCCCATGCCTGTGACACACTTGCCAATCACAAAGCACCTACCAGCACCACCAACAGGTCCACTAATTTGTTACTCCTGCTTCCAGACTCAGCTTAGATACCATTTTCTCAGGGCAGCCCCCACTTTGGAGCCATGAGACCTAAGAGGGTCTGCCATTACTTGGCTCATTATCATATTATGCTTCTACTTTAAAAATCCTGGCCATCATTTGTTTAATGCCTGTGTTTCCTAATATTTCCCCAAAACCCCTGAGTTCAGAGGTTATTTCTTTTTCAGCACTGTATCCTCAAAGTTTGCATAGTATTCAAAACATAATGGTACTAAGAAAATATGTATTGAATCAGTTAAGCAACGAATCCACAAAGGCTCATAGAGTATATTTCTAGAACTCAGAACTGTAGTAAACTACATAAGAAAATAAAATATCACAAATGACCACCTACTAACAGTTAGAAAAATGAATAGGTACTTTGATAAAGCCTTCAGAGGATGAACAATAGTTGAGCATTAAGTTATATTTATGACAACTTCAGTTTGATGTGCTGTGTGTATATCTGTGACCTTTACCTTTTAGAATTTGAACCTGTTACAATTTGTTTGATTTCACAATGGTCTCATTGTTAAAAGTGATTTTTTTTTTCTTATATAAGGAATTAAGGATTATTTCTTCTTTTGTTAACATTTATCAACATTTCCTGAGATAACTTGATAACTCCCTGGGCTCAAAATCTCAGTGCCTATACTCACTCAGTGAAATCTTAAAATACCTACAATTCAGCAAACTAAATCTAGCCCTGGAAGGTGAGGATCCATGTCTTGGTTCTTCTGTCTCAGGCCTCTGTGGAATGGAGTGGGGGGGTGGGGGGGGCGGGGCATTGGAGAAACACAGCAATGAGATAAAGGTGAGAGGTAGGAACAAGCAGCCCAGAACAGATCATAAAACAACTATGGGATGTTAAAAGATATTGAAGCTGTCATCAATTTCAGTTCAATATAAGATAGTTTTTCTTTGTCAAAGCTCTGCCTCTAAAATGGGACATAAGAGTTTTCTAACACTAGGACAGGAGTTTAACAATGATGGATGGATGTTCCTAAAAAACCATAAAGAGACAATCTGAATATTAAGGTTGACTCTCAGACTGATTCTTCAGAAGTCTCTTGTGAGCCTGTAAATCTACTTTATTTTTTTTTATTTTTTTTTTTTTAATTAATTAATTAATTTATTTATTTATTTATTGGCTGTGTTGGGTCTTTGTTGCTGTGCGCGGGCTTTCTCTAGTTGCATTGAGCGGGGGCTACTCTTTGTTGCAGCGCGCTGGTTTCTCTTTGCAGTGGCTTCTCTTGTGGAGCACAGGCTCTAGGCGTGCGGGCTTCAGTAGTTGTGGCACGTGGGCTCAGTAGTTGTGGCTCGCAGGCTCTAGAGCGCAGGCTCAGTAGTTGTGGCTCACGGGCTTAGTTGCTCCGCGGCATGTGGGATCTTCCCGGACCAGGGCTCGAACCCATGTCCCCTGCATTGGCAGGCGGATTCCTAACCACTGCGCCACAAGGGAAGTCCTGTAAATCTACTTTAAAAGAGTAGCATTTTAAGTTGATTTAGTGAAACGGCTAAAACTTAATTTGTTATCAAATAATTACCTAATGGACCTTTTTTGAGGTATAAGGTTGAGCTACATCTCTAGCTGCAATGCAATTAATTTTAAATTTTATAAGCCATGAAAGGTAATCACATCCTTATAAATAAACTAAGGTAGGAAGATAATATTTAGATGCTGCACTGACACCAAGACACCTAAAGCAGGTTAATTGGGTGGCAATTAGTAAGAAGAGTGCTAATCACCATACTAGTCTTCTATTACACAAATTAAATTACATGTCAATTAACAGTTAAGAAACCAAACAATTCAAAATGTATGGGCAATAACAGCAATTGGCATGTTTCACAGAAGCCAAAGAAAAACTCTCCAGGATGAGACAGTTTAATCTTGCTCTCAATTCAACAAGATTGGGATCATTTTCCCACTTTTTGCATGAATTTAGAAGTACAGCCCAATATTTTAGAATTGACACCTGCCATACCAAAGGTAATTTATAATAGTATTTTTTAGAATTATATGTGAAAGAAGAAACTCATTTAGTTGAGTTCTCTCCTTTATTAAGAGGAAACTAGGACTAAGAAAGCATGAATGACTTGATTAAGTTCAAATGGTTAGTTAGTGACAAATCCAGATCAAGATTTCAGAGTACTGTTACATGAACACTATATGACTGCCAAAAGTAAAACATTAATTATCATCAACAATAGAGTACAAATTTTAAGAGTCTGGCATTTGGAGTCATACTCATCTGGGTCTTTCACTTACTAGCTGTGTGACTTTGTGCAAGTTACTTAACCTCTCTAAGCTTAAATTTCCTAACCTGTAAAGTGAGGATAAGAGTACCCACTTCATTCTATTGGAGGTGTTTATTGAAATAAGTCAAACAGAGTTTGGCTCAATGACTAGCATATAGTAAGGACCCTCAAAATATTACCTATTATTATTAGCACTGGTTTTATAAGAGAATGCATTGATATAATTTGAGGGCCTCAGAAAAGTAATCCCTTTCCCTCCCAGGAAGTCATATTGCTTAAAATCTTCTCATTAAAGATTTTTTTTTTAATTTTTGGTTATTAATTAAGTGAAAATGTCATTGGAAGCAATCATGCTTCACTCTATTTTCAGCTCACACCTTAGCAGAAATCAAGGTGCTAATGCTAACTAAAGACAAGGGTCCAGTGACTTTAGACTTCTGGGATAGAATGCATGAGTGATTCAACAGGCAAGTAAAATGGGGTACAGAGATGTTGAAAAGGGAAATAGAAGCATACAAAGTAAATGTTACTGTCTTTCTCATTTTGCCAAGGATGTCTCACTGGGAAAATCTAGGTCAAAAATTTGCCTCTAGGAGTACAACCATTGACATGGGAATTATCAGGTTTGGTGGTTTTGTTTTCAAGCTGTGTAAATATAAGTAAAGATAAATACTGATTTTAGTTATTTTGACCAATATAAATTACTTGGCTAAAACCACACACATTTGAGGCAAAGGAAATCGGGTTGGTCATGCTTCTGTTTTTGCCTGAATTATCAGTATAAATACAATTTCCATTGTTGGCAGGAATCTGATGTATTATAAAGAACTCTGCCCATGAGTGAAAGTGACAGAGGAGAAATGAGCAGCTGAGGCTTTGCAGTGTTTTCTCTGCACATGTAGGAAAGCGGCCATTTGAAAATCTTGTAAAAACCATGGCTTACATGATTGTAACAGTGGATCAGATTCAAGAAGGGAAAGAGGGAAGTTGGCTCAAAAACTCCTTAAAGAAAGTAGCACATTTTGAATAATGCATCTATAACTACATTTTCACTCAACATTTACATTGCTCAAGGCCGAATCAAACTGGAAGTTTTAAATGTAGTGTCAGTAGGATTCACTGGTATTTGCTTCCCTGACTTTATTCTACTTTTTCAGCTTTCTTCAGATCCCACTTCTCACCCTCAGTTATTCTTCAGATTCATTCAGTTTGCCTTATGCCAACTTTCTCTCTAGAAATACACCATATCAGATACTCTGCACAGCTTTCCTGATTGAAACAACTAAAAAGACCCTAGGGTGGCCCCCATGATTTCTGCTTCCTGATACTTATACCCTTGTGTAATCCCCTCACCTTTAGTGTGGACAGGATCAGTGATTTGCTTCTCACCAAAAATCACTTCTGTGATTATGTTACATAAGATTGTAACATTCATGTTGCTAGGAAACAATTTCCCTTGCTGACTTTGATGAAGTAAATAGCCATGTCGAGGAGATCCATGAGGTAAGGAACTGAGGACTGTCTGTAGGCAATGACCAGCTAGGAAGTGAGGGCAACCTGTACTTGAAAACCAGCAGGAAACTGAAGCCCTCAGTTCAGTATCACTCAAGGACCTGAGTCCTGCTAATGACCACAGGAGTCTAGAAGTGGGTCCTGCCCCAGCTGAGTCTTCAGATGAGAACTTGATTGACAACTTGATTGCAACCTTGTAGAGAATCCAGCTAAGCTAAGTTTCTCATGACCTACAGAAACTGTGAGGTAATAAATGTGTGTTGTTTTAATCCACAGATAACTGATATAGTCTATTGAATAAATTATTATAAAAATTATTTTTTAATGTGTTGCTGAGTGTTAAAAAGCAAGGAAGCCACAGACCTGAAAAACAAAGTAAAAATAAAAACCTTAGGAGATAAACTAGCCTTAAAGCCAGATTTCACTGTGAGGATTTCATACCCTCGTAATGTTGAGTTTTGCTTTGACTATTGCATGGGACACTGAGGGAAAAAACAAAAAAACTCTAGGGATTTGTCAAATAGGGAAATATAATTTCCCTTGACAAAAGCTAGCTATGTCTGTATGTATGGAAAAATAAGAAATAAGCAGCCAAACAACAAAAAAGAATACAAAAAGGAAAACTGTTTTTCTCAAATTTGACACTTAGTGGAATAAAATAAAACAAATAATCACTCCTGGCAATTCATAAATTCAAGCCAGTATTATGTGGGTTTGGGGCCTAAATTTATCTTACTTATGTAGTCCAAAAAATCTCAAGTGTACAATTTGGTTTAAAGTAATCAGGATAGGTTAGTCAGCCAGAAGATAGAACTGAATGTTAATCCTATTAAGTGAAACTGAACTTGAATCTAGGCACTAAGGAGTTGCAGTAGATAAAATTCTGAGGAAAATAAGCAGTACACAATAAAAAAATTTACAATAATACATAAGGAAATAAAGTACAATGAGGGAGAACCAGCAGAAACAATATCAGTGCAAATAGAAACACAAAAACTTCAGACATAAGTATTTTCAGTTATAGAAATTAGATAATGATGTTTAATAAATTTTTAAAAGACTATAAAAACTTGAAATATAAACAAAGAACAAAAAAAAGTATACAAGCTATTGGAGAAATAACAAAATAGATTTTATAGAAATGAATCACATTAAACATATTAGATGAAGAGAGAATTAGTGAACTAAAAAATAACTCTGAATAAATATTCACATTGCAACCCAGTGAAGAGAAGACGATGGAGTTAGTGACATAGAAAATAGAGTGAGTCAATCTAACCTATTATCATATTATAAAAAAATTAGTGGGATGCAATTAAAGCAGAACTTTAGAAAAATATATGGCCTTAAACCCTTATATTCCAAAATAAAAATGTTTCAAAATTTATGAACCTAGCGTCTAGTATGTGAAGTTTTAAAAATTACTTCAAGATAAACCCAAAGAAAGTAGAAAGAAAGATCAAACACAAATTTAGTGAAATTAAAAAAAATAAACATATACAAAAAGGATCATTAAATCCAAAATAAGTTCTTTTTAAGAGATATTAAGCTTGATAAAAATCCTTGAAGTTGATCAAGGAAAAAGAACAATACTAGGAATAAGAAAGGGCACATAACTATAGATGTTGCCAGTGCTAAACATTTAAAGAATATGTAACTCTCTCACATTTTTCCAGGTGATAGAAATAGAGGAAACACTTCTCTGTTCACTGTTATGAGGCTAAAATAATTTTTATACCAAAACCAAATAAAAGCAGAACAAAGAAAATTATAGGCCAGTCTAACTCATGAAGTTGCAAAATTCCTTTGAAAAATATTGAAGCATTGAAGATTATACATCATTAACAAGTTAGATTAATTTCAGGAATCCAGGAATGATTTAATATCAGAAAACTGAAGAAGCTAGTTCAACATATTAATATATTAAATGAGAATAAATATGTAAAAAACTCAGATTGTGTGAAATAAACTTTATATAAAATTCAAAATCCACGCATGACAAAATCCCTGAAAATTGGATGGAAGAGCATTTTCTTAATCAGATGAAAAGCATTTCCAAAAACAAGCACACAGAGTTACAGAGAACACTGTGGTTACTAGCATGGGGGGAGGGGCAGGATAGGAGTAGGGGATTAAGAGGTACAAACTACTGTGTATAAAATAAATATGCTACAGTGATATATTGTACAGCCCATGGCATATATTCAATATTTTATATTAACTTTAAATAGAGTATAATCTATAAAAATTTTGAATCACTATGTTGCACACCTAAAACTAATATAATATTGTAAATAAACTATATATTCTTCAATAAAAAAAAGAATAGTCATCCATAGCAAACACACCACAATGAGATTCACTTTACACCCACCAGACCAACAAAAAATTACAAAATCAACAATCCAAGTGTTGGCAAAGATGTGGAAAAATGAGAAAACACACACTACTGATAAATGTACAAATTATAACTATTCCAGAAAACATTTTGACATTACCCACTGAAGTTGAGTATGTTCATACTATAAAAGCCAGTAATTCCACTCAGATATATTCCTTAGGGAAAAAAAAAAAAAAATACTGCATCTAATAAGTATATACCTCAGGAGAAAATTTTGCATTCATGTATCAAGTGATATACACAAGAATGTCCATAGCACCAATGTTCATAAAAACAAAAACTTGAAATGATTAAAATGAACACCAATAGTAGAATCAATAATTAACTTGAATATTTATTCAATGGAAAAAGTGAATCAACTGCTAGTACATGAATCAACTTGGCTTAACCTTAAAAAGATGTTGAGACATAAATTTTAAACACTGTTGAACAAAACAAGCCTATAATACATATAGTAATAGATTTTAAAACAAGCAAAACCAAACAATTATTGTTTAAAGAGTGTACATAAGTGTTAAAACTTGTAAAAAGGAGTGTGAAAATGGTTAACACAAAATCCATAATTGTGGTCAAAACTCCAGGAGATGGGGTGAGAGAGTTAGCACAGGAAGCTGTAGATACAAATAATGTTCTGGCTCTTAATCTGAATAATCAATACTAGACAGTCAATTTGGAATTAGTTTTAAAATAATAAAGACATATTTAAACCTCTTTTATAAGTTCAATATATTTTAAAATTTTAGAGAGTTGCTCTAAAGTTGTATCCACCACCCTTTGGGACAGGTTGCACTCTTCCTTCCCTGACCTTCCTCTTGGGTTACGTTTGCTTCTAGGTGCTCAGCTCTCTGAGAATGTAACTGGAGGGAAGACTTGACATGATTCCAGATGCTCCAATAACCTGCCTGTCTGTGGGCATCGTGGCCATTTCCCAGGCACTGCTGAGGTGGATGAACACCAAAGCTGCCCTCTGGACTCTGGTGACTTCCTCACCCATGGCAATGGTGTGCCCTGAACAAAATTCAAAGAATGTCTTTGTCCCCTGTGTACCTATACTCTGCCCCTTGGGATATCAACAGTGTTGCTTTGCCCAGTGAGTTTTAGTGCAAATAACACCTGCATTTTGTGCTAACATCCCCTCCTTAGAGTTCTACTCAGAATCCATGGGGTGCCTCAGGGGAACTATCTGAATCCAAAGAACTGAATATACTGATTCCCTTGACATTTACCAGAAGCATTTGTTCTCAACTGGACCAAGCCACCCTGCTTAACTCCCTGTTTCCCCGGGATACATTTTCTTCAAAGGGATTTCAGTCTACTCTGACAACACTCTCTTCTTCCATCAAAAATGCCCAGAGCTTGGGGCTTCCCTGGTGGCGCAGTGGTTGAGAATCTGCCTGCCAATGCAGGGGACACGGGTTCGAGCCCTGGTCTGGGAAGATCCCACATGCCACGGAGCAACTGGGCCCGTGAGCCACAATTACTGAGCCTGCGCGTCGGAGCCTGTGCTCCACAACAAGAGAGGCCGCGATAGTGAGAGGCCCGTGCACCGCGATGAAGAGTGGCCCCCGCTTGCCACAACTAGAGAAAGCCCTTGCACAGAAACAAAGACCCAACACAGCCATAAATAAAATAAATTAAAAAAAAAAAAATGCCCAGAGCTTTCTAAATATTGGAGCAGAATAAGTCTTTTATTAAAAATAGAAACTTGAAATACATGCAAAATACCCTGATCCATTATTTTCACTAATAGAACATCAAAAATGTTCCAAACTTCAAAGAATATGGAATTATTGAACTTAATTATGGTATATCCACATAATAGAATTTTTCCACATCAGTATTAGGTAGGAGAGTTTAAATAAATTAAAAGTTGTCAATCATAAAGATTTAAGTATAAGTGCAGTTTATACAGTATGAAATCCTGTTTTTATGGCCGTGTGGGTGTGTGTGTGTACATGCAAGTGTGTGCATGTTTGGAAGAATGCACACAAAGATATTAACAGTAGTTATTTCTGGGTAGTGAGATTATGGGTGATATTTACTTTCTATATAAAATATGTAATTAGTTATTTGATGTTTAAGTTCCCTTATAACTGTAATATTTCTTAAAGCTATGCAAGTTGAGTTGCAATTCATACAATCTGATTTATATATTTGGCCTTAATAAACACATACAAATTAATGTTGGTTTATTTAAGTATAGTTCCTATATCTGACCATTTTTATTAAATGGATGAAAATAGTTGAAAGAAAAACTGATAACATAAAATTCTAAATTGTCAATCATATCCACCTAAAGGCTTACAAAAACCTAATTTTACTGTTGCTCTATTAAAAAAACCCGATATTTTTCACTATTTAATTAAAAGACAAGAGACAATCAGTGAAAACACTGAATGAAAGCATTTTTTCTACTTTTTCTTATTTAAAAAAGAACAGTTATTCATAGCACAAAAAATATTTTATTGATTGTGTTAACATTGATAATCAGGTGTTTTGCCATTATCAAACATACAAAAAAAAAAAAGAAGAAGAAGAAGAAGAAGAAGAAGAAGAAGAAGAAGAAGAAGAAGAAGAAGAAGAAGAAGAAGAAGAAGAAGAAGAAGAATGGTAAAGTGGAATTAAGCATATATCCTGTATAACAGTCTTGCCTAGCCAAGACAATTTACGTCATTAATATTGCTTTTTATAATTTTTCTTTATTCTTCCTATTTTTTTTGTTTTATTCTAGCAAGATCTTAATCAAGTCAAATATAGAACTCAAAAGATTCTAAAGAAAAAACATAATTGCAAACATTCAAATACATCGTTCTCAGGTCAGGTGGTTCTAAGGATAAACTGAAAAACTTGCAGCTACACGTGGACACGTTTGAAACTGTACAAGAATAAAAGGTGCTGATGAACCTAGTGTCAGGGAAGGAATAAAGACGCAGACAGACGGTAGATAACGGACTTGAGACAGAGAGGGGGAAGGGGAAGCTGCGAAGAAGTGAGAGAGTAGCATTGACATATATACACTACCAAATATAAAATGGATGGTTAGTGGGAAGCTGCTGCCTAGCATAGGGAGATCAGTTCAATGCTTTGTGACGACCTAGAGGAGTAGGATAGAGAGGGTGGGAGGGAAGCTCAAGAGGGAGGGGATATGGGGATATATGTATACATGTAGCTGATCCACTTTGTTTGTTGTACAGCAGAAACTAACACAACATTGTAAAGAAATTATCCTCCAATAAAGATATTAAAAAAAAGAATAAAAGGTGCCAAGTTAAAGTAGAAAGAGAGAAAAATGAAATAAAATAAAGGAATTGTGGATCTTTGCCCATTGATGTGTGTTTAAGTAAATACATACATTTTGTACTAGTATATTAGATGTTTGAGCCAAGCAGGTGACAATCATCCATGATCCACTGCAAGCCCTGCCAGAATTTCCCATTAAACTCTCAGTCACTGTACACCAAGTATCAAAAAGGATGAAGCTGTACATTTTGTTTCCTAATTTGTTATTCCCCCAAAACACAGCACACAATGTGCACCAAACATGAATGCCTAGTAATCGTAATAAAAAATGACCTAATTTGCCAATATATGGGTCAACTTATCAGAGAAATGCATATAATTAGGGAAATAAAACTTTTGCTCCACTGATTATAAACATATAAGCATTAAAGTATAAATTAATATAATTAATAATACTGTTCTCAGTGTCTCCTGACAGCTACAAAACATAAACTGAAACTAATTTAGATATAGGATATGTACTCCTATAGTTTTAATTACCAGTTTTAAGGAAAGATGTTGTTAAAAAATAAAGCAGGGCTTCCCTGGTGGCGCAGTGGTTGAGAATCTGCCTGCTAATGCAGGGGACACGGGTTCGAGCCCTGGTCTGGGAAGATCCCACATGCCACGGAGCAGCTGGGCCCGTGAGCCACAACTACTGAGCCTGCGCGTCTGGAGCCTGTGCCCCGCAACGGGAGGGGCCGCGATAGTGAAAGGCCCGCGCACCGCGATGAAGAGCGGTCCCCGCACCGCGATGAAGAGTGGCCCCCACTTGCCGTAACCAGAGAAAGCCCTCGCACGAACCGAAGACCCAACACAGCCAAAAAGAATAAATAATAAATAAATAAATAAAGTAGCTATAAAGAGTATTAAAAAAAAATAATAAAGCAAGCTATAAGATGTTCAGTTTGGATCATAGTCAATACTTATACAGAAAAATCATTCCATATTTACTAAGCCACTCAACAAAGTCTTATTGTCATAAAGAGGGTCTTTTTCCTCTAGTACAGTGGGGAAGGCAGATTGTTGCAAATATACAGATTGAAGTCTGTGACGTGTATAGCAGGACAAATTTTTTCTTGCTCACTTGACTCCTTTTTTTTCACTTTTCCATCTCCATTGCTCCCCCACTCAGTCATTTTTGTCTTTTTGTCTGTTTGTGAGAAACTATATTTGATAAGATAGAAAAAGAACATAGAAAGTTATGGCATAAATAGTGGCTAATATTAGGGAGAGAAGCATTGTTTCTCTTGCAAATAATTCCCTCTGAAAAATCTGAACCAGCACCTCCTCCTACAACAAAACCAAGGAGCTGCTGCTGTCTCATCTCCCTGGTGACTGGAGCATGGAGCAGGGCAGGGGTGTATAAAAGATTATATTTTGACAAGATGGAAGCAAAGGAAGGGAGATCTTAGAATGGAACTCAGAGATACCTAGCTAAGGTGTGGGCAACACAGTGACTAATCCCTCTGGTTTCCATGATATAATACAATAGTTTTTCCTAGTTTTGGGTCAAATATTGCAGACATGCCTGAAGACATCAAATGCCTAATCAGAAAGTAAATAGCCAAGACAAAAATTAATGGGAAATAGGCAGAGAAGTCAGGGAGGGTCCCTTGAGAAAGGAGTGTTTCAGCTGAGACCTGAAAGATGAGAAGATCTCATTAGACAAATAACACAAAATGCTCTTTTGCAAAAATTAGACATGATTTAGTGAAAGACAAATTCTGAAACTAAAAAAAGGCTGGGAGTTAGGGAGACAGGCATAAGATGAGGTCACTGAGTAGGCAGGGGCAAGCCTATACAGTGCCCTGAGGACTACATGAAAGACTTTTTTCTCAACCTTGAGAGCAATGGGAAGATTTTGAAGATGGTAAGAAGGGATGTGACAAGATCATTTAGATAATGGTTCAGTATGATCGTGCCACCAGAGATGAAGAGTACTACAGAGGGATCTATGAGTAGAGGCAGGTAGGCAAAGTGGAAGGCTATCGTGTTGTCCAAGAGAGGTAATAGCTACTTAACACTAAGCATGTTAGCAATAGAGATGAAGAAAAATAGACTCAACAAGTATTTGGAGGTTAATTTGGTCAGAACAGGTAGTGAATTTGGGATATGTTGTAAGAGAAAAGGGAGACATAAAGAATTTAGATGAATGCTGATGCCGGTGGGTAAGATGGGGAAAACTAGGCCAGAGTAGGTTTGTCAAGGAAATTTTCAGGACAAACTTGAATACACTGAGTTAAGATGCCTTTGACATAAGATACCCAAATAGAAATGCAAGAGAAATCCAAATAGAAATTCTGTGGCAGAATATCCAGGTCAAGATTTGGAGGTACAAGTCAAGAATGGAAGCAGTTAAACTGGGAAATGTTTGAGATCTGGGACATGGAGACTGCCCAGGTGGCACCTGCATAGGCTGATGCTCAGAGACCAAGTAAGAGACCAATGGGAGAAGAATCCAAGAGTCTCAACAAAGGTTCTACCTTCTCTCATCCCTCCTGCCTCCCTACCATGTCCATAAGATCCTGCCTGATCACTAAGTCTGAGACTTCCAAGGCACTATTAAAAAAATAAGTCATTAGTTAATTCACCTAAAGTTAGAGGTAGGACTCATTTACTAAATAAAAAATTTGGACCAAAACTGTACAAGAAACTCAGTTAAGGACTGTGGGTGATAAAAAGATGTAATAAAAGCACACATTTGATAAATTGGGTGATTGGGATTGACATGTATACACTGATGTGTATAAAATTGATGACTAATAAGAACCTGCTGTATAAAAAAATAAATTAAATAAAATTAAAAAAATTAAAAAAAAAGCAAACATTTTGTGAGTTCCTCTATGAGACCCACTATTCTGAATAGTTCATGTATTAACTCATTTAATCATCCAAACAAACCCATGAGGTAAGTAAAATTGTTCTGTCCATTTTACAGATGAGAAAATGGAGGAATAGGGTGACTCCATATCTTGCCCAGCTAGTGAGTAACAGATCTGGGATGTGAAACCACACAGATTGGCTTTGGACCCATACTTTTTAATTACTACACTATCATGTAAAATAAGACCTAATAGGTCTTATAATCTAGCTAAGAATATAATAAATAAAAAAATGTAAAGTGAAAAATAAAATTGCAAAGCACCTAGTTACTCAGATCTAGGGAGCTCTAGAGATTTGTCACAGGTACTAAAATTTAATTTCTCAAATGACTACAGATATGTCAGTCAGGTTAGGCTAGGAAAAGCTGTAATAATAATCAACTCCAAAATATCAGTCATTTAACAAAGCAAATGGTCATTTATTATTAACAGTACATCTCCAACATGAGTCTGCAGGGGAGATGTTCTCATGATTATCACTCAGGGACCCATGCAGTCAGAGGCTACATCTTGAATTGGACTTCCACACTCTCTCAGAAGGAAAATAAAAAGTGGAAACACATACACAGGCTTTTAAAACATCCACCTAGAACAGACAAACAGATCTCTATAAATCCTGATCATTTCATTGGCCAAAGCCAGTTATTTACATGGCCATACATAAATTTAAGGGGATGGCAAAGTGGAAGTGAAGTATTTGTCAATATCCCTACAGACTACCTACTGGACTCACCATAAACCCTCATGGTAGTGCCTCCCATTGCTAGACCACCCACCGCTGAAGGAGAAGATGATGATTCCCATGCACTTCCAGCCACAACTCAAACAGAAGATCTCAGAGAACCATCACCTGGTTAGGTGTCGCTGGAGGTCAGGGATGTTCATCACAAAAGAAAAAAAGAACTCAAGGCTTAATACTGAATATCAATTCAAAGACAAGAAGAAAAAGACAGGGACAAAAGTAAAAATGAATTATTAAAATGCCAAAAGCAATAATAAATGCATCTAAAAGGTGTTTCTCAGTGACAATGATAAAACATATTTTACTGTTGCCAGGGTCCTTAAGAAGTACTGAAGTAGATTTAAAGGAAAGAGAAACCCAGACTGCCTGATACTAAACTTTATGAGGGAGAAATTGTATTCTAACATACCACTTCTCAAACTTTAAAAATCAGAGCTATTTGAAGAAAAGAGTCCTTTCAACTTCTTATTGTCTTGGGACACATTGTCCACAAGTACACAAGGATCAGAGCTTTACTGAACATTATGGCCTGTGGTTCCTTCTACCATCTAGTACCAGGAGGTCAGCAAACAATCGTGATGTAACACAAATGTTAATTTGCAACTAGGAGAAAAGTTGAATTAGACTGAGCAAGTGCAGGTTATAATTTAAAAATTTAAAGTTTTGCCTTATCATAAACTTCCAAAAAGCAATGTTAGAGCTCAAAACCATTGTGACATAAATAAAGAATATCTTTTATGGACTTATTTGTAGGCTGGGTATGGCTGAGTTAAGAACCTCTGAGCTTGAGTACATCTCAATAGAACCCTCCAAATCTGAAAATCAAAGAGAATAAAAGGCTGAAAAAAAGAGAAGAGAATATATAAATCTTGTGGAACATCTACAAAGGTATAACACACACACAATGAATGTACCAGAAGGAGAAGAAAGGAACAGAAGAAATATTTTTAATATAATATAATAGTTATATTTATTATATATAATTGATATCTATGGACTACTTCATGCAATGACAGCAGAATACATATTCTTCTCAAGCTCACAATATAGACCACATATTGGGCCATAAAATACACCTTAACAAGTTTAAAAAGTAGAAAACATACAATGCCTATGCTCAGACCACAATGGAATTAAACTAGAATCAGAAAGATTAACCGGAAATTCCAAAATGCATGGAGATTAAGCAATACCTATATTAGAAAAGAAGAAGAATCTAAAGTCAGTCATCTAGTATTCCATCTTAGGAGACATGGTTAAGAAGAGCAAATTAAATTCAAAGTAGGCAAAAGAAAAGAAATAATAAAAATCAAGGCAGAAATCAATGGAATTGAAAACAGGAAATTAACAGAGAAAATCAATGAAACCAAAAGCTGGTTAAATGAAAAGATAAGTAAAATTGACTAGCCTCTAGCCAGGCTAACCTAAGAGAAAAAAAGAGAGAGGACACAAATTACTAATATCAGAAGTAAAAGAAGGAATATCATTACAGATCCCATGGAAATTAAAATAATAATAAAGGAATGTGAGCACTCTATGCTCACAAATTTGATGAAATAGACCAATTTCTCTGTTAAATTTAACAAAATATGTACAAAATCTATTGGAAGAAAACTAAAAACTCTCATGAAAGAAATCAGAGAACTAAGTAAATGAAGAAGCATTCCAAGTCCATGGATTAAAAACTCTCAAAATTTTCAAGATGTCAGTTCTTGCCAAATTGATCTATAGATTGAATACAAGCCCAATCAAACTCCCACAGAGTTATTTTGTCGGTATTGACAAGCTGATCCTAAAGTATATCTGGAGCAGCAAAAGACACAGAATACCTAACACAACATTGACTGGGAAGAACAAAGTTGGAGAATGGACACTACCCATCAAAACCTACTATTAAGTACAGTAATAAAAAGTACACTACTAAAAGATAATGTGATAGAAAGCCAAATGACCTTGGCTATGAGATTAACTTTTCAGATACAATACCAAAGGCAGTATCCATGAAAGAAATAATTGCTGAGCTGGGCTTCATCAAAATTAAAAATTGCTTTGTGAAATACAATGCCAAGAGAATGAGAAAATAAATTAAATACTAGGAAAATTATTTGCAAAACACATATCTCATAAAAGACTTATCCAAAATATAATGAGAATTCTTAAAACTCAACAATAAAAAATGTACAACCTAATTAAAATGAGGAAAAGAGAGACACTTCAGTAAAGAAGACATAAAGATAAAACAAACTAGTGAATATAACAAAAAGAAACAGACTCACAGATATAGAAAACAAACTAGTGGTTACCAGTGGGGAGAAGGAAGGGGGGATAGGCAAGATAGGTGTAGGGGATTAACAGGTACAAACTATTATGCACAAAATAAATAAGCTACAAAAATATATTGTACAACACAGGGAATATAGCCAATGTTTTATCATAACTATAAATGGAGTATAAACTTTAAAAATTGTGAATCATTATGTTGTGTACCTGTAACTTATATAATATTGTACAGCAACTATACTTCAATAAAAAATCAAAAAGAAGATATAAGATATAAGGATGAAAAATAGACATATGAGGACAGACTCCACATTATATGACATTAGGAAAATGAAAATTAAAATAACAATAAGGTACCACTACACATATATTAAATGGCCAAAATCCAGAGCACTGACTACTCAAAATGCTGGCAAGATGTGGAAAAATAGGAAGTCTCATTCATTGCTGGTG
Organism: Balaenoptera acutorostrata; assembly: GCF_949987535.1. Taxonomy (NCBI): domain Eukaryota; kingdom Metazoa; phylum Chordata; class Mammalia; order Artiodactyla; family Balaenopteridae; genus Balaenoptera; species Balaenoptera acutorostrata. Next base: position 21,874,036 of record NC_080075.1, on the reverse strand, counting down.
GGAAGGCAAAATGGTACAAGCATGCTCACTGTCATCACTTTTATTCAACATAGTACTAGAGGTCTTAGCCAGAACAATTAGACAAGAAAACTAAATAAATAAAAGGCATCCAAACTGAAAAAAACAATCTTTATTCACAGATGACATGATCTTAAAAGTGAAAAGCCCTAAAGATTATGCACACACAGACACACAAGTTACAACCAATAAACGATTAAAGCAAAATTGCAGCAGCAAAATTAATGCACCAAAATCAGTTCTGTTTCTGTACACTAAAATGACCAAATTAAAAAGGAAATTAAGAAAATACCATTTATTATAACATGAAAAAAAAATAAAAATAAAACACTTAGGAATAAATTTATCCAAGAAGGAGAAAGAGTTGTACCTTGAAAATTATAAAACATTGCTAAAAGAAATCAAAGACAATACAAATAAATAGAAAGAAATCCCATGTTTGTGGATAAGAAGACATAATATTGTTTAAATGTCCATATTATCCAAAGTGATCTATAGATACAATGTAATCCCTATGAAAATCTCAATGGCATTTTTTGTAAAAATAGAAAAAAAAAATCTAAAATTTTCATGGACTCTCAAAGGAGCCAAAATAGACAAAATGATCTTAAAAAAATAATAACAAAGAAGTTGGAGGCATCATATTTCCTGACTTCAAAACAGACTACACTGCAACAGTAATTAAGATGGTGTTGTACTGTCATAAAGACACACATACACACATATATATATATATATATATATATATATATATATATATATATATACACATATGAAACAGAATAGAGAGCCCAGAAATAAACTCTCATAATTATGGTAAAATGATCCTCAACAAAGGTGCCAGGAATACACGATGTGGAAAGGACAATCTCTTCAACAAATGGCATTGGGAAAACTGGAAAAGAAATAAGTCGGACTCTTTTGTGACACTGTATACAAAAATTAATTCAAAATAGATTAAAGACATAAAGTAAGACCTAAAACTATAAAACTCCTAGATGAAAACATAGCAGGAAACCTTCAAGATATTGAATTTGGCAATGATTTCTAGTATATGACACCAAAAGCAAAGCCAACAAAATGAAGAACTAGAAAAACGTGACCACATCAAACTTAAAAACGTATGCACTTCAAAGGAATTAATCAACAGAGTGACAGACAGCATACAGAATGAGAGAAAATAATTGCAAATCTTATATATGATAAGCGGTTAATATCCAGAATATATAAGTAATTCCACAACGACAAGAAAAATAATCTGATTAAAACTTACCAGAGGACTTGAATAGATATTTTTCCAAAGAAGATATTAAAATGGCCAATAACCACATGAAAAGATGCTCAACTTCACTAATTACTAAGGGAATGTAATTCAAAACCACAACAAGATGTTGCCTCCCATCCATCAGCAGGGCCACTATCAAAAGAATTGAAAATAACACGAGTTGTCAAGGATATGGAAAAGTTGGAATCTGTGTGCACTGTAGTTGGAGATGTATAATGGTGCATGGAGGTGTAAAATGATATGGAAAACAAAATGGAGGTTCCTCAAAAAATTTTTAAAAATAATTCAAAGCAGTTTCTCAAAGAGAAATTTACACATCCACAATAGCCAAGAGGCAGAAGCAATCTATGCATCCACTGGCAGATAAATGGATATAGAAAAGGCAGTATATACATATAATGGAATATTATACAGCTTTAAAAATGAAGAAAATTCTGATGCGTACTACAACATGGATGAGCCATGAGGGCATTATGCTAAGTGAAATAAGCCAGTTACAAAAGGACAAATACTGTATGGTTCCACTCACAATAACTATTTAAAGTAGTCAAAATCATAGTTACACAAAGTAGAAAGGTGGTTTTTAAGGGCTAAAGGGGAAGGAAAATTAGTGTTCAGTGGTTATAGAGTTTCTGTGTTGAAAGATCAAAAAGTTGTAGCGACCTGTTGTACAATAATGTGAATATACTTAACACTACTGAACTACACAATTAAAAATGGCTAAAATGGCAAACTTAATATTATGTATTAAGATGACAGATGAGAAATGAAAACATAATAAAGACATACTATTTGCAATTCAAGAAAAATAAATTTGAAAAAGATGAAAAGATTACATTTCCATCTATGTATGTGTATATAGAAAAAATAAGTATATATGCTATATATACATAGATATTTACATAGATATACATAGATAAAGTATTAAAATAGACTCAAAAGAGGTAAATATTCTGAATTAACCAGCTATCTGGAAAGATATTGAAAAGTTATCATTTTAAAAAATAAGTAAGAAAATCTACTCCTAGAAAGGGCTGAAGGCACACATAATTTAATGATCAATTGCTTTTAAATAGTTATGGACCAACAAATTCTCATCATATATAAATTTATCCAAAGCACAAAAAGAAATAGAGCTTTTCAATTCATTTACTCAAGCTAGCTTAATAAACCTGTTACAAAGCACAATAAAAGAAAACTGTATACCAATCTCACATCCCAAAGTAGGAGTTTTATTTAATATACCAGTAAATCAAATCTAGAAGAATACTAATGGAAAATATACATTATGAAGTGCAACTTATCTTTTAAAAAGAATATTTTAGCAAGAGAATATATATTGATATAATTCAGAGTCAATGTGATCCAGATCTTAGAAGATGGAACTTCCAACACTAGCTCCATCAATTACTGATTTTGTGACCTTGGGCAAATTACCTAATCATTCTGGGTCTCTGTTTTCTCACAGACAAAATGGAGATAAAATACCATCTGTCTCACAGGTCTGTTGTGAGGATTAAGTAAGATAATGTGTATAATGTACTTAACACAATGCCTGGAAAGTCCTCGGTAATTAGCTATTAGTTTTGGACAGGTAGAAAATAATAAAAGGCATTTGATAAAATTTAACATCCATTCCTGATTTTTTAAAAGAAACTAGGAATAAAAGAATGGTATCAGAACATGAGTAAAACTATGTTTATCTCAAACTACTAGAATTACACTTAGCAGCAAAACAAAAAAGAAATTCCTGATACACTCAATAATAAAACAAAAGTGACACTTTTGATCCATAGCTAGCCAAACTGCAAGGTTTAAGGCATAGAACTTCAGACTGCTAAGTCTGCCCAAGACTTATAACACCAACTGCAAATAATTTGGGTGCAGTACCAAAGTTTTTGGAAAGAGTCCACACATGATCATTTTCACTTTTGACTACCCCAAGTTCAGCAGGCTCCTAAAACCACCCTTAGTTTCTATAATTTGCTAGATGGATTTACAGAACTCACCAAAAACTACTACACACATAGCTATGGTTAATTACGGAGAGAGTAAGAAAATTAAAATCAGCCAAAGAGACTCATAGGTCAGAATCTGGGAGGGTTCTAAATGGGAAGCTTCTGTTATCCTTAGGATGTGTACCGTCTCTTCATGATGTGTGATAATATACATAGATTATTGCCAACCTGGGAAGTTCATCTAAGCTTTGTGTCCAGGGATTTTATTGGGGTTTCATTATCTAAGAATGATTGATTGATTGACCGTATTATTGAGCTCAGTATTTACTCTCCTCACACCCCAAAGGTCAGGCTGTTATTGTATGGACAAAAGGGCCCACCATGAGTCACCTCATTAGCATAAACCATCTGTTGTGTCTAAGGGGCTCACCATAAAAAACAGATCCTATTATCACTCAGGAAATTCCAAGGATTTGGAAGTTACCTCCCAGGAATCACAGACATAAGCCAGACCTCTCCTTAGGAAAAGCCTCATTCTTCACTACATATTTGTTTTGCTCTTAACTTTGTTCTGTACATTCCAATCAATACAATTATCAAGGTATAGTCTAAAATATGCATTATTAGAAGAAAAGAGATAAATGTATTACTCATATATGAAATTATTTTCCACCTCAAAGCCCTAATAGATTCAACTGTAAAATTGAATCCATTTTTCAGATTCAGTTCCAAGAAGAAGTTGTAATAAGTAAACTAGGTTAAAGCAAACAAACAAAAACTCCTTAGGGTTATTATATCATTCTCATTAAACATATATATTAAGTAGAGGAGAACTGACATCTTCAAATCCACATTCTGTATCACTTTACTACGTAAGTTGTCATGAACTTGGTAATTTTTATCATGCTCAGGGACTGTTTCTCTCTTAATTTACAAAGCATTTTATGAAGACAGATGCTGTTTTTTTAATAATATATATTTTGGTGACTATTGAAAAGATATGATTATTTTCATTTGTTGTGATGAATTTTATTAATAAATTTTCTAAATATAATTTATTATTAGTTTCCTTGGGAGGAGAGAAACTAACATAGACATAATGTGCACTCAATTTTTTCATCTGTCTGCTTTTAAGATTTTTTTCTTTATCCCTTGTTTTAAGCAATTTGATTATTATGTGACTTGCTGTAGCTTTGTTCATGTTTCTTTTACTTGGGATTTATTAAGTTTCCTGGGTTTGTAGGTTTCCAGTTATTTTCTGTCAAATTTGAAATTTTTTCAGCTATTATTTTTTCAAACATGTCTTCTGTTCCCTCTTCTTTCCTTCAGGGACCTCAATTACTCATAGTCTGTCTGAAGTTGCCTGGCAGTTAGCTGATGTTCTCTTCATTTTTTAAAAGTTTTTCTCAATGTATTTCATTTGGATAGTTTTTATTGCATGTCTTCAAGTTCACTTATCAATACTTCTGAAGTATATAATCTGCTGTAATCACAGACATTATAATTTCCATCTATAAAAGTTCAGTTTGGGCCTCTTTTATATCCTCTGTGTCTCTACTAAATATGCTCAATCTGTCCTCTACTTTTCTGAATATGTTTTTCATACAGTTTGTCCACTGTTTTACTTGTATCAGACAAGAGGGAAAATGCAGCCCTTGTTATTCTAAATCCTGAAGCAGAAGTTCTATATAATCAATTTTCATTTTTTTCTGTAAAAAATCTTAGATCTCCATTTAGAAGTATAATTGGGTTGTAACCTCTTGCTACTTATGTTCATGTTAATATCATGTAATCAACTTGAAAACTTTACGTTTTTAATATTCTAGAACAGTGAGAATCAATATTAGAGGAACATAATTTCTCCATAGATCAAAATGTCACTAAGTTATAGGGTGGTGCTGGAGGAAGATTTATCAAAATTATCCTAAAATATATTTGAAAAAATGATATACAAAGAAATATTGAAAAGGAAAAGAGAAATAAGAGAGTTTACCCCTTAAACATTAAAGTCTGAAATAAGACTATAAAGATCAATCAAATAGGACAGAAAGCCCAGAAACAGTCCCTAGTTAGGCAATAATTTAGTGTAGGACAAAGATAATGTCATAAATAGGTGAACTTAAATGGCACTTAAGTGAAGAGTTAACAATAATTAAACTACTATTTCCCTACCTCATACCACTAACCAAAATAAATACCGGAATGAATTATGTAGTTAAAATTTAATTGGGATGAATATGCACACTATTATATATAAGATAGATAACCAACAAGGACCTACTGTGTAGTACAGGGAAATCTACCCAATATTCTGTGATAACCTTTATGAGAAAATAATCCAAAAAAGAATTATTATATGTATATGCATAACTGAGTTCTTTTGCTGTACACCTGAAACTAACACAACATTGTAAATCAACTCTACTCCAATAAAATTAAAATATTAAAAAAAGAAAAAAATTTAAAAAGTAAAATATAAAGAAACAAGTAAAAATTTCAGATAAATATCAGTTATTATAATGGGGAATAAATCTCTAACTATAAACTCAAAACATGCAAATAATAGAGGAAAAATTTAATAGATTTGAAAACAAATAATGTTTCTTCCACTTGGAAGAACACATAAATAAAATTAAAAGACAGACTGGAAAAAATTACAATATATGAAAGGAAAAAATAATTTCTATAATAAAAGCTCTTATAAATCAACAATAAAATTATCAGAAACTCAGTATAAAAAAAGCAGGCAATGTATGTTTTCAAAAATGCATAGAAAGATCAAAAATAATTAATAAACATATGAAGAATACTTATTGTACTAGTAATAAAAAAAATCAAAATTATAAATAAAAAAGTACATTACCACCTCAAAATCTGTAAAGCTTAAAAGAAAGTTCCCTGAGTAGTGAAAGCAGTGGAAAAAGGCTATGCTGCTGATAGGGATACTTTAAAATTTGCGGGTAGTAACTTGGCAAGATGTATATTAAGAACCTTAACAATGTTGTATCATTCAGCAGATTAAAATCATGTTCTCAAAGCCCAGTTAAGGAACTAGAACACTCATAATATAGTTTAAATAAAAAAGAGAATAAAAAAATTCATATATTATCTAATATACCAATTATTAAAGAAAGTATATCATAGTGTAGACAGTGGCTCTCTACAGATTATGGAATTGCAGCTGATTTTTATGAAATGATATTACTTATAGCATCATAAAATGATTCAACACTTGTTACTCTTTAATCTGTTATTTATTTGCACTATAATGCAAGCACTTTACTGAAGTGGTAATGGGGGATCTTTTCTGTAAGAAAATGTAATAAAGTGTCCACTCCCCGGAATGCTGGCACCCATTTTAGAATGGCATAAACTCTCCAAGGAACTCTAAGGTCCAAGGAATTACTCTCTCTCTCTCTCTCTCTCTCTCTCTCTCTCTCTCTCTGTAAGTCTGTCACTGTGAAGTTTAATCCTTTTGCTGATAGTCAGACAATTTCCTTACTGACTTCTTAAAGCTGGACAGAGGCAGGGGATAGAATACTCTTCTCTGGACCTACATTCTTCATTATGTCAGTCCCTTTATAGCTACTGCTTCAGGGTGACCTTGAAAGGAAACACCCTGCAGAGAAAGAATTTGGGTAGTCTTCACTAGAGAATGGTATTGCAGGGCTCAGTGTGTAAGGAGAAGTTACTTTATTTCTCAGAGGTGGTTCAGCACCATCTCTGTGCCTATGAAATGAGTAGAGATGCTCATCTGTACGTACACCTTCAAAAGGAGTCCCACCACTGCAGAAAAATGTACCAGCTTCATGTGGTTCTCAAAAATAATTAGGTTAAATACTCAATAAATAACTGCTAAATACTAAATAAATAGCTGCTAAATGAATAAATGGAGAATGAATGAGGTACTGCAGTTTCCTTTGCCTGGTGTCTATTTCAAAGCTTTTTATCCTCTGTTCCTTCAGCATCACTTGGGGAGTTTTTTTTAACTACAGGTTCCCAGAAGCCACCCCCAGAGATATAACTGTATCTGGTCTGGACAGGGACCTAACAGGGCCTCCACAGGGAGTTGTATAGGCTGTTCACTGGACAAGCATGCCCAGGAATGGAGACAAATGGAGTCCAAAGTCCAGCCTGGGCTTTTGGAATAAGCTAAGTTTACCCAGAAGAAGGAATTCTTTTTTTCTAATTCACCTAAAGATGTGACTGATGGCCAAGTCATCAGGGCCCTGGGATGCATCTTCTCGGAAGTCATACCTTTTTCTAATCATGCAAAGATGCAGCATACTACCTATAGCCCTGGGTCCAAGCATCAGAATTTTATTTAAAGTTCCCCCAGGTAAAATGAACAAACCATTATGGTTGATAACTACAGGACAACATCAACTATTGCCAGTAATGAGCTCAAATTCTTTCCTGCAGAATCTGGTTCCTATGTTTTCCCAGTTTATAATTGTCCCTGTCTAATATCTGAGCTTCCCTTCCACCTGCACTCCTGTCCCCATTCTCACATACATACATCCCATTCCCACTCTCTGCCCACATTGTTTCTATGAACTATGGGTTCTATATACTAACCGAGTTCAGAGTTTGGAATCACATGCTACATCTTGTAGGAGAATGGACCACCAAGCTGCAGGAAACATGTCAGTTGAGATCTGGAAGGCTGTGGCTTCCCTCCAGCCCCGCACTTGTCACAATGACAATGCTGGTGAGTCTGGGGAAGGTGATAGGGGAAGAATCAGCTACACACGACTTTCAAAAGATATTTCATCGTCACTAAAATTTAGATAATGATATTTGTTTCAATACAATCAAATATAACATATTTTATAGCCTTCCATGTATTAGGAAATCTGGGTAATAAAAATACGAATAAGACATAGCCCTTACCACCAAGATCTATACAATCTAGAGGTGCTCAAAAGGAAGTAAAGGGCAATGTGATACCTCTATTTAGGAGCTCCCCTCAGTTCCTCATCACCGTACCAGGGAAGGCTCAGAAAAAAAAGACAATATCAAAAACTGGGAGAAATATGAATATATACCAAATGTAAGATAGAAGAAAGAGCAAATCCTCATAGAAAACATCCAGAAGGAGGGAGGAAAGATAGTACAGAAAATTGTCATCTGAGTAATGTCAACTGGAGGAAAGAACAGAAACAGGAAGCATTGTGGTGGTTGTACACACTGGGTCCTGTAGATTTCCAAAACTCATTTTAATAAAAGTGAGGGAAAGAGAAAAGCAAAGAAAGTATCCTTCCATCAGTCATGAGCATGCCAAATATGTTTCTTCAAAACCGTGGAACTTGAGCTAAAAGCTGTGCACATCTACCTCTGGGCTATATCTCTCAAGAGGATTCTACATGCATCCATCCATATTCTTGGAGATATCTGGTGTTTACCTGTATAACTCAGCAACTTGGCTTTCTGTCCAAGGAAAAGGAAGTGATCTAGAGGGACTTGTTTATAAATACATGCTCACTTTCTGGGATTTTGTTTGAAGCCATTTGAAGAAAGCCTCCCACATTGAAAATGAGCAAAAGTAAGAACTGAAAAGATCACTTCTGAATTCAAGATGAGCATGTGAAAAGTTTAAAAATAAATGAAAACATGACAATAAACCCACAGGTAAATAATTTTAAAACAGTGTGAATCAGAGGAATGAAACATTATCTTACAGCCAAAAAAGAAAATACTACCTCTGAATAAGTGTGATACAGGAAAGAGAAGAAAAACACTGCAGTAAGATACACTATCCACTAAAATTAAAAAGGCTGACAATACAAACTGTTGATAAGAATGTGACACAATTAGAACTCTCATCCATTATTAAGGGAGTGTAAAATGGTACAGCCACTTTGACAAAGATCTGGCAGTTTCTTGTCATTTTAAACATAAAAGTGCCATATGACTCAGCAATTCCACTCCTACATCTTTAATCCAGAGAAACGAGAACATGTTTCTGTAAAAAGACTTGCACTGGATTGTTTGTGGCAGTTTTGCTCATAGTGGCCAAAAACTGGAAACCACCCAAACATCTATCAATAGGTTAATAGATTAATTGCAATCATAGTGTGGGAAACTACTCAGCAACAAAAAGGAACAAGCTGCTAATGAAAATACATGGTGAATGAATATCACAAACAGTACACTGAATGAAAGAAGCCTCACAAAAACAGTACATGCTATATGGTTCAATTTGTACTAATTTTTCTTTTTTTTTTTTTAAATCGAATTATTTATTTATTTTTGGTGTGTTGGGTCTTCGTTTCTGTGTGAGGGCTTTCTCTAGTTGCGGCAAGCGGGGGCCACTCTTCATCACGGTGCGCGGGCCTCTCACTATCATGGCCTCTCTTGTTGCGGAGCACAGGCTCCAGACGCGCAGGCTCAGTAGTTGTGGCTCACGGGCTTAGTTGCTCCGTGGCATGTGGGATCTTCCCAGACCAGGGCTCGAACCCGTGTCCCCTGCATTGGCAGGCAGATTCTCAACCACTGCGCCACCAGGGAAGCCCTGTACTAATTTTTCTAACAGACAAAACCAATCTGGGATCAGAATAAAGGTTGTCTCTGGGATGAGGCAGAAATTGACTAAACAGTGTTATGAGGAAACTTTTTAGGATGATGATAGATAAGGATTTGGGTTACTTGATATATGTATTAGTCAAAACTCAATGAATGGTTTACTTAAGATTTTCACATTTCATTAGATGTAAGGTTAGCCTCACACAAAAAAAGAAAGAAATGTTAAATTCTATTTAATTAGTTCTATGCATGTTGAAGTGTTTAAGGATAAAGTACTGAATTAGATATCTATTGCTCTATAAAAATTATCCCAAAATGTAGTGCCTTAAAACAACAAATATTTATAATATTACAGTTTTTATAGGTGAATAATTTGAGAGTTGCTTAGTCAGGTTGTTCTGGCTCAGGATCTATTAGGAAGATGCAATCAAGATAGTAGAAGAAGCTGTAGTCACCTGAAAGCTTGACGGATATTGGAGAATTCTATTATGAGCTCACTCACATGGCTGTTGGCAGGAGGCCTCAGTTCCTCATCATGCAGGTCTCTCTGTAGGGCTGCTCATGACATGATACCTGGTTTCCCCTAGAGTGAACAGTCCAAGAAAGATTGCAAGGAGGAAGACTTGGTGCCTTTTGTGATCTAGCCTTAGAAATCACACACCATTTCTTCTGGTATATTCAATTCTACCAGTCACACAGACTAACCCTGATACAATGTAGGCAGCACTACACAAGGGTGAAAATATCAAGATGTGAGGATCATCTCAGAGGCTGGCTACCACAAGGGTAGTGATGTCTGCAACCCATGTTAAATGCATTCAGAAAAAGACAAGTTGATAGATGGGTAAATGAATAAATATATTGATAGACATGAGATAAAACATGTATAGCAAAATACTAACAATTGTGGAATCTATGTGTTAGGTGTATGTGCATTTGCTGTACACTTTCAATTTTCCATATGTTTGAATTTTTTATAATTAAGTAAAATTTGGGGAAAATCCCTTCATCCTAAGGAGATATGAGAAGACATGGCCTCCTCTAAATAAAAAAGGTAATGTTTAAGAGGAGATAAGTCTAATTTGAAGGCAAAGATGTTGAAGAGCAGTAGTTAAAATAAGACATAGATGCTGTTCTAAGGGATTGGATTGGAAGAAATGTTTGCATTGGGTGACCGGCAGACAAGCCTGAGAAAGCCGCAGAGTGAACACCTCCATCTGCCCCCAAAATATCATGGTGGACAGCAAGTTACTTCCCATGTCTGTAGGTGACACAGATTGTGGCAAAATGGAAGCTGCTTTAGGACTGGGATTCAAGAGAAGACAGCAATGGCCTGTGTGTCACTGAAAACACATCCAAAGACAAGATGGGAATAAGAAGACTTCAGTGGATGCTGGTGCAGATTAATGACAAACACCTAAATTACATACAAACCCAAACTCACTCCTGGATCCAAGCACAATCCCAAGGAGAAAAAGGTTGTGAGTGATATTGAGGAAGGAACTGAGGAAGAATGGCTAAAAATATAGGATCTCATAATTAGTGGTTAGTGGTTTTCTCAGAACATTGGTGTCTTAAATACCTTTATGTGGTTTTCAAACTTTCAAAAGGAATAAGAAATATTTTTGGCATTGAAAATAATTAATGTAAGGGACATGATAGAAAAACTTGTACACAGAGGGAGTGCTCCTCACTTGCAAATTACTATCTGTGTTATTACAACCATAGTTCTTTTTTTAAAAGGTAATATGACTTTTCCTCAAAGAATATATCTCAAATGATTTTCTTAGGAATAAGATAGTTCGTACATAAAATAAAACACACAATGAAGTGCAACTCCAAGGTCTATATTTGACTCTGAGTGTCTATTATTAAAAAAAAAGTAAAGTGAATCATTCCATATGATTAAACCACGTATTAATAGAGACAAACAGAAGCTCAAAAGCACATACACCCGCACACAGACTCAGAGATTGAAATGGGAAGAAAACCAAGCCCAGAACTGCTGAGAAATGGGGAGGGAGCTGCAGAGACACAAGCTAAAGATAGCACTTGGGCTTTTGTTCTGGTTGTGTGTGCCCTGCTCCCATGGCCTCTCCACAGAGTCTACACAAGAAATCTTGGGGACAGACAGCAGGAAAAAACCATATGCAGACAGAGCAATTCAGAACAATAGGTACAGGACACTGTGGAGACTTGGACAGCCCCTCCCCTCTAACTGTTAGGAACTTATATGAAACATCATGAGTCTGGGGTGATGGTAATTGGGGGAGGGAGGGGATGTCTCAGGATACCTCTAAGTGGCCAACCCAACCCCCAGAGGTCTGTCTGTCACTCCTCAAGGGATTCAGGAGGATTTGGTTACCTCAGTCCAATGCACTTTCGGGAAAGTATAAACATCAAAGGAAACACAACAATCATTGAGTCTGTGTTACTTTTTTAGATAGCTATTTACTTTTTAAATTTTGTTTATAAAATACTTTACTTCTCTTTCGGCTTTCACTTCTTTCTTGTCAAGAGACCTGCATTGTCTCTTTCTGATCAAGTAGTGGAACCTCAGAGGCTATCCTTTCCCTACGGTACCTTTGATAAAGTGCAGAGCAAGATGGGGTGGGAGGGAGAAGGTCAGCCTGGTACTGACCAGAGGGCAGTGTGCCCACGCAGCTGTGAGAAAATTCAATCTCCAACTGGATTTGTTGTTCTCATAATCCATAGTCCCAAGAGGATGGCATTACCCAGGTGTGGCAGGATTTATCAGAGCCCAGTGAGCGTGTCCCTGGAATAACTGAGAGAAAAACAAATCCTTACCAATTAAATTAGTCTGTGGAAACAGAAAGACGTGAACTATTTTAGAATCTCTTTTTTGTTGTTAAAAAGTAGATTCTTGTTGTAACACAACATTCTGGCTTTCATGTGATGGGATTTCTTAAAGCAGGGCCTGCCTGTAGTTAATGATGCCAGTTGCTACAGGCAAATCCCACTTTCTCAAACCAAGACAAAAACCAGATCTCCCAAGGAGCATCCCAGCTATGAACTCCAGTGTCTGAGGACACATTAAGGCAGCTGTCTGTTCAGAAGACAAGCAACAAAATATTCTATAAAGACACCCAGTTAAATTTCCAATTAAAGTGATTTAGTGCCTTCAGTTTTTAAGTTTTCCCAAGGTTTCCTGATGACTAAAATTATGTAATGAAGCTTTCAAGGTTTTAAATCTGCTAATTAATCTCTGCATCTTTACAATAACCCAGAGTAATAAAAGGCACAATGAAAAGGAGCAGATTAATGTCTGAGTAGATTAACCCTTAGGAGGCTGGTCTTTTTCAGGCTTGCCGGCTGAAGGGTTGAAGTGGCTCAGACTATTATTTGGTTCTGCGGGGAGGGAGCAGAGTCATGAGCAGTCTCTCCTATGGCAGAGGTGTCAGAACTGATTCTGCTTCTACCAAAATCCCTACCATTATGCCTGCTGTGATTCAGGTGGGAGAAAAGGCAAAAACACCGTGGAGTCCTGAAAGGTAGAACTTTCAGAAACAGAGTTCAGTAAAGGATTGAAATAATTCTGAAAAAGTTCAAGGGATGAAACTCTCTAAGGGAGAATTCAGGACACCCTAGTTTGTGTGATGAACTAATGCAGATGTAAAGTGGAAAGCCACTGTTAACTAGCCAAACAGGTCTGCGGAGTAGAGAGAGATACTTCAGGCAAAAGAACATTCAATGTTTGTGACATGAAGCTGAGTTGTACCCAAAGGGAATGTTTATTATCCTGGATTAGAGTTAACAAGGGACTCAGGTATATTTGCTCAACTGTGTTACTGTAGTTCACAATGGGTATTTACATTGAGTATGTTATTTACCTATTTACCTACCTGCTCATTATTTACCTGTTGACTCTCAGCTTTGAGACCAGCTTCTATGTTGCTCTGGCATGCTGAGGCTGGAGCCTGCAATCTGTATTTCTCAAATTATCTTGCTAGAAGCTACTGGCTTCTGCTTAGGGTCTGCTAATGGAAGCTACTGAAAGGAGACTGAAAAGGGGAAGTAACGGAGGAAGAGTTCCTTTGCATTTTCCAGTTTCCATCCACATCATGCAAGCAGCAGACACAAGCTACTTATGAATTAGTCTTGATAAGAGCCAGAGCTAGGACAGAGACGTGGTTCTGTTTGACTACAAATGTTATATGCTTTCTTTGATCCTACTTTGGCTCTCTGGTAGGAAAACTGGGAGAGACCAACATCAGAAAACCCTAAGAAGGATCAAAATAGTGGTTAGCAGTGCTTTGTGCCACAGAGAGTGTGAGAACTCAGAAGAGGTCACTGGACTTGGCAATTAGGAGGGCGACAAGGACCCCAGATCTTTGTCCCATGGTGTTACAATCTTGGTTGCTGGTTAGAACCTGTAATTTGCTTCTGGCCAATAGAATGTGGCAAAGGTGGAGAGACTTTGCAGATGTAATTAAGGCCTTAGTTGGATTTGAGTTAATCAAGGAAGTTATTCTGAATGGGCCTGACCAAGTTAGGTGAAGCCTTTAAAAGAGAACAAAGCATCAGAGATGCTGATGCCTGCTGGCCTGGAGGAAGAAGCAAAACTGCCATATTGTGAACTGCCTTTGAAGAGGCGTGGCTTCTAGGAACTGAGTGTCTCAGTCCTACAACAGAAGGAACTGAATTTTGCCAATAAACATGTGAGTTTGAAATAGCTAAAAACCTCAGATGAGATGATAGCTCTGGACGACACTTTGATTTCAGCCTGATGAAGTCCTGAGCAAAAGACCCAGCTAACTTGTGCCCAAAACTCATGACCCATGGAAACTAAGATTTAATAAATTTACGTTGTTTAAAGTCCCTAAATGTGTGGTAATTTGTTATGCAGGGATAGAACACTAACACAGGGACAGAAGCCAGACTTCAGGCAAACACCCACACACCCACACTGTTCCTCCAGTCACTGGCAGAACAGCATCCTGATACCAAACAGATCCATTATTTGGAATTGTGCTGTCATTGCCCACCTGCCTAAAACAGCCTACCACTAAAACCCAGCCAGCAGACTGGGTCCCATTAGATAGCAATCTTATCCCAGAACATGCCTAGGTTTACATACCCTTTTGGAAGTTTGTGTTGAATTTCTGGCTCAACTCTCTGTGTTCCAGGCCCATGTTCTTATTACAGTATCTTAAAAAAAAAAGGCAGTGTGATCTGGTTATTTTTATTGCTGTTGTTATTTTACTATAAACAAAAGAAAGACTAAGGGAGTTTTTAAATTCAGTCATGGTATAAAGACTCTCACTAAACAATAACAAAATAAAACCTGTGAAAAGAGAGGCAGCAATAGCAATATGGAAACAAAAGGTCACCATTATGATTCTGAGGTCTCAGCAATTGAAATGGAAATGAATGTTGTTCATGAAGCTTTCCTAGGTGACTGGTTATTTTGCTTTCCCTACCAGGCAGTACTTCCCCATGCTAGACATGATGACAAAAGCATCCATGACAAATTCACAAAGGGATACACAGCTACCTCTATAATAAACAAGCTGAAATAGAAACTGGTAGCATCATCATGTACAGCTGAGCTGAAACGCCTTTAAGAAAGCAAACTGAATAACCTTGTCACATCCATTCTCCACACTTTTCCTTTGGCAAGTGCTCGATGTTCCCGTGAAGCCTCATTTCCCAATCTATTACCAAAGGCTACCATTTCATATCACACATCAAAGTGTGAGAAATGTCAAGGTAATGAAAACTGACACCGTGGCAAGGAGGTGAGCCACAGCCATTGTGGGGAAAGCTGGGTCAAGGTCCTTATCAGAGAGCACTGCATCATCCAGGCTCTCCTGCAGCTGTGCTCGCCCAAGAGCTGGACTCTACAACAGGAATACGCCTCTTGAATGAAAGCCACAAAATGCAAGCTTGGGATTCATGATTAATTCAATGGCAAGATAGCCAAAATGACTTTTATATTCAAAACCAAAATCAGTCTTGACCTTGAAAGTTTGTTATGCCTCTGAAATATCCCTGGCTTACCTTAATAAACTGACTACTGAGCTTTTATCCACGCACCTGGCCAAACGTATTTAAATCTTTCTCAAAGAAAATTATATGTTAAATCATGAATTTGGCTTACAAGCCACCTCTTGTAGAAGCAGATACATATAATTAAAGACTTTGGGAGTCTGAAGGATTTGGTTCTTGTACAGATCAAACACTGATGTACACTGGGTCTTTGGCCAAGTCACAGAATTTCTTTCTTCAGTTTTCAACTTCAAAGAGTGAACTTTATTTCAGACCTTGAACTTATTACTAGCCTGACTGCCAGGGATCCTCTTTTGCAAAGAGAAATGTTGGCACTGAGTCCCAAAATGACACCAGGACTAGTGATGTAATCGAGGTAATCAGAGATAGTTATTTGGAATTTACTAATTTCAACAGTGAATTCACACCCTGCTACAAAGCCTTCCAAGGCTGCACAAGCACTCAAAACCACTGGTTAGATAATTTTGTTTGCTTAGAGTCAAAATAACTCTGAAAGAAAGATAATTTTAAGACTAAGAAGGTTAGTATTTTTATCTGGAGTGAGAAATGCCTCCTGATGGAATATGTAGAGGTTATACCTGGATAAAACAGCATGCAGTAGCAGTAGTAAAGATAAAAAAACTAACCTGCCAAGGAGTATGTGGTTTTTAAAAGAGGGTCCCCTGCCATCCTTTTCATTAGTCTTTTCTTGCAATATATTATTGGTACTCTGTTTGGATTGTAAATAGTACCAAACTCCCTGTCTTGATGCATTCCCTTGTCCTGACCTGGGTTAAGTTGAGACCCACAATCCTATATCCTTAGTACTGGATGTAGAACAGGGCACTGGAGAATGCTCCATCCCTTATCATCTATACCGGTTCACCATTTCTATGCATGGTCTATGACTTCAGCGCTGCCATGCAGACACGTTCATCACATCCCTTCCGATTCTGAATTAGTCCCTTTCACCAAACACTAAGTTCTTTTTATTAAATTAAGAGTTTATTTTTACATTTACAGCAAAATTGAGGGGACGTATAGAGGTCTCCCATATGCTCTCTGCCCCCACACATGCACAGCCTCATTATCAACATCCTCCACCAGAGAAGCATATTTGTTACAATCGATAAACCTACATTGGCACATCAGAAACACGTGAAGTCCACGGTTTACATTACGGTTTACGCTTGGGATTGTGCATTCTATGAGTTGGGACAAATGCATGACATGTATCCATCATTAAGGTCTCATAACAGAGTATTTTCACTGTTCTAAAAATCCTCTGTCCTCTGACCATTCATCTCCTCTCTGATAACCTCTGGCAACCACTTATCTTTCACTGTTTGCACGGTTTGCCTTTTTCAGAATGTCATATAGATGTACTCATACAGTGTGTGGTCTTTTCAGATTGGCTTCTTTCACTTAGTAATATGCATTTAAGGTTCTTCCATGTCTTTTCAGGACTTGATAGATCATTTCTTTTCACTGTCGAATAATTTTCCATTGTCTAGATGTACCATGGTGAACTCATCCATTCACCTACTAAATAATATCTTAGTTGCTTCCAAATTTTGGCAATTATAAATAAGGTTTCTATAAACACCCATGTGCAGATTTTTGTGTGGAATTAAGTTTTCTAGTCCTTTGGGTAAATACCAAGGAGCACAATTGCTGGATCATATGGTAAGGGTTTGTTTCATTTTATAAGTAATCATCAAATTGTCCTCCAAAGCGACTGCTCTATTTCTCATTCTTACCAGCAATGAATGAGAGTTCCTGTTGCCCTCTTCCTTCCCATCATTTAGAATAGTCAGTATTATGGATTTTAGCCACTCTAATAGATGTATAGTGATATCTTATTGTTGTTTGAATTTTTATTTCCCTGATGTCATATAATGTCAAGCATCTCTTCACATGCTTATTTGCTACATTTCTATATCTCCTTTGGTGAGGCATATGTTAAGGTCTTTGGCTCATTTTTTTAATTCGGTTTTTTTGTTTTTTCATTTTTGACTTTTAAGTGTTGCTTGTATATTTTGGATAACAGTTCTATATCAGATGCATTTTTTGCAAATATTTCTCCCAGACTGTGGCTTGTCTTTTCATTCTCATGACATTGTTATTCACAGAGAGTAGATGGTTGTAAGTTAATGAAGCCCAGCTTATCAATTATTTCTCTCATGGATCATGTCTTTGGTGTCATATCTAAAAAGTCATCACCAACCCAAGGTTATGTAAATTTTCTTCAGTGTTATCTTCTAGGAGTTTTATAGTTTTGTGTTTTACATTTAGGTCTGTGATCCATTTTGAGTTAATCTTTGAATTTTTGTGAAGGATGTAAAGTCTGTGTTTAGATTTTTTTTTTTTTTTTTTTTTTTTTTTGGCATGTGGATGTCAAATTGTTTGAGCAGGATATTTTGAAAAGACTCTCTTTGCTTCATTACATTGCCTTTGTTCTTTTGTCAAAAATCAGGTGCCATATATATGGGTCTATTTCTGGGTTCTCTATTCTATTCCATTGATCTCTTTGTCTATTCTTTGACTAATACCACACTTTCTTGAACACTGTAGCTTTATAGCGAGTCTTAAAGTTGGATAGGTCAGTCCTCCAACTTTGTTCTTCTACTTCAATATTGTGTGTGCTATTCTGAGTCTTTTGTCTCTCCATCTAAACTTTGTAATCAATTTGTCAATAGCCATAAAATGAATTGCTGGGATTTTGATTGGGATTACAATTAATTTACAGATCAAGTTTTGAAAAACTGATATCTCAACAATATTGAGTGTTCCTACCCATGAATATGGAATAGCTCTCCATTTATTTAGTTCTTATTTGAGTTCATTCATCAGAGTTTTATAATTGTCCTCAAATAGTATTTATATCTTGTTAGGTTTATGCCTAAATATTTCATTTTTTGGATGCTAATATAAATGGTATCATGTGTTCAATTTCAAATTCCATTTATTCATTGCTGTTATTTGGAAAGTGATTTTTTTTTTTTTTTTGTATATTTACCTTGTATCTCATACTTTGCTATAATCACTCATTAGTTCCAAGAATTTTTTGGTTGGTTCTTTTGGATTTTCTGCATAGACCATCATGTCATCTGAGAATAAAGAGTTTCATTTCTTGCTTCCCAATCAGTATACCATTTATTTTCTCTTATTCTCTTATTAAATTAGCTAATACTTCCAGTACAAAGGTTGAAATGAGGTGGCAAGAGAGGGCACTATGAATTCTTGATCAAATGATCAGGTGTTCTACCATAACTTACAGAAATTACCACTCTGATCCATCTGGCCTATGAGTGTGTTTGCTTCTTGGGTTCTCAAGTATTCCTTCTGCATTTGCTAGTGTTGTTCTTTCTCCATGGCCATAATACCATATGGCTGCTGAATGGCCCTCTCCCCCTACCATCCACAGCAATCCTCTTGCTGCCAAAACGACTATATCTTTTACTACATCAGTTCACTATTTGCTCTTTTATCTCTTGGCTCAGTGAACTTCCTATGTCTCACCCACATGATCATATGGGGTTTCTGGTACTTTTTATTCAGCATTGGACAGAAAAAATACTCATCCTAAACATTTTTTCTTTAAATGAGACTCAAATAGGTAGTCTCAGATGCTCACATAAATGGCAGAGGAGTAAGCTGAAGATAAAATGGAGTACAGAAGAATGACACTAAGGATAAGTGTTTTCATAAGGTACATATAGGAATGACCATTACCCAAGTAAACTTTGTAAAGAGTGGAGGCCACACAATTGAAGGAAAGAAAAGTGAAGCCTGGAGGCCAAAGCAAGCCAGAGGTTACGTAAGCTGTTAATGACTACCTTGGCTAAAATTCTCTACTAGAGATTGTTTTATTAATTTTTCCAATCCATGAACACAGAATCTCTTTTCATTTATTGGTGTCTTCTTTAGTTGCTTTCAGCAAGGTTTTTAGTTTTTAGTGTACAAGTCTTTTTCCTTTTTAGTTAGGTTTATTCTTATTTTTTTTTCTTTTTAGAATTTTATTCTTTTTGGTGCTATTATAAGTAGAATTGTTTTCTTAATTTTCTTAATTGTTTTCTTACTTTGGATTGTTCATTGTTAATGTATAGAAACAACTGATTTTTTTGTGTTGATTTTGCATCATGTAACATTGCTGAATTCATTTATTTATTTATTATTTCTAACAGTTTTTATGTGAAAAAAACAGTTTTTATGTCATCTGTGAACAGAGATAATTTAACTTCTTCCTTTCCAATTTTTATGCCTTTTCTTTCTTTTTCTTTTCTGATTGCTCCAGCTAGGACTTTTATTACTATATTGAATAGAGGTATCAAAAGCTGGCATCATTGTGCTGTTTCTAATATTAGAAGAAAAGCTTTCAGTCTTTTACTATTGAGTATGATGTTAGCTATTAGTTTTTTAATGTGGTTTTATTTTATTATGTTGAGATACTTTTATTCTATTCCTAGTTTATTGAGAGTTTTTGTCATGAAAGGGTAGTGAATTTTACCAAATGCTTTTTTTGCCTCCTTTGAAATAGTCATATAGTTCCCCCCCCCTTTTTTTTGTTAGTGTAGTATATTACACTGATTTTTGTACGTTGAACCATCTTTGCATTTTAGAATAGATCCAACTTGGCCATGATGTGTAATCCTATCAATATGCTATTGAACTCAGCTTGCTAGAATTTTGTTGGATATTTCTGCATCAGTATTCATGAGACATAGTGGTGTGTAGTTTCCTTTTCTTGTAGTGTCTTAGTCTAGCTTTGGTATCATAGTACTAATAGCCTAATAGAATAAGTTAGAAAGTGTTCCCTCATCTTCAATTCTTGGGAAAGTTTGAGAAGGACTGATGTTAATTCTCCTTTAAATATTTGGTAGAATTCACCAGTGATTTGGTCCTGGGCTTTTCTTTTTTGGGAGGTTTCCGATTACTGATTTCATCTACTTACTACTCACAGGTGTAATCAGATTTTCTGTTTCTTCATATTCAGTCTCAGTAGGTTGTATTTTTCTAGAAATTTGTCCATTTCATCTAGGTTATCTAATTTGTTGGTGTACAATTGTTCATAGTACTGTCTTATAATGACTTTTATTTCTATAAAATTGGTAGTACTGTCTTTCTTTCATTTTTTTTATTTTAGTTGCTTGAGACTTCCCTCTATTTTCTAGTCATTCTAGATAAATACTTGTCAATTTTGTTGATATTTTCAAAGAACCAACTCTTGATTTATTTGATTTTCACTATTAGTTTTCTATTCTTGATTTATCTTGGCTCTAATCTTTATTATTTCCAAATAGGTTTATTTTATTGTATGAAATTATATCTCAGTAAAGTTTATTTTAGAGTAGAAAAAAATCACCATATCACTATTCACTAGCTGTATCTAGCTCAGGTCCAGTACACTATTTTCTGTGATTGAGTAAGTGAATGAGCAATCAAGTGAGCAAGTGGCTTGTATTTAGTAACAAGACTTTGTCCTTCTCTGTTCTCAATGGCAAAAGCATTTTCAAGTGTCCCTTGCCCCACTGGTTGATATAACTGGCATTGTTTTATATTAAGCAGCTGTTAAATGGCATGTATCATTCTAGATGCTTTACGAACATTAGCTCATTCAATCCCCTCTGAAGCAAATGTTACTGTTCTCACTTTGCTCACAGGCAGAAAAAATAGATCTGAGATGATACATGATCTCAAAAAACTTATGTATGACAGAGGCAAGAATCAAATTTATTTTTGTCTGTTCTTCTCCATTCTACCTTTTCTGACTTTTTTGTTTCAGGAAATAAAATATCTAGCTATGTGACTCAGTTTCAGAATTTTGAGAGAGAGAGAAAGAAAGATTACCATTAGTGATGCAGATTTATAACA
This sequence comes from Balaenoptera acutorostrata, assembly GCF_949987535.1. Taxonomy (NCBI): domain Eukaryota; kingdom Metazoa; phylum Chordata; class Mammalia; order Artiodactyla; family Balaenopteridae; genus Balaenoptera; species Balaenoptera acutorostrata. Next base: position 21,852,367 of record NC_080075.1, on the reverse strand, counting down.
GGATACCCAGAAATGTGGTTATAGAATACAAATGTGATCTCACCAACAACAAGGTCACCTTGGTTCTACTATCATCCCAGGTTGGGAACTAAAAAACCTCTCAGTGTCACTTAGCATAATAAATTGAGCCCAAATGGCCTATTTTTCTTTCTTTACCTAGCAAACACACTTCCTCAAAACAATGCTCCAACAGGGCAGGATGATGACTGCTATTCAACATGGAATTCCTTTTCGGGAGGAGTTATCTCTAAGCCGCACCATAAGTGACTGAACTCTCTAATCTCAGACCACATATGGCTGCTTCCACGATCTAAGTTACTCTGGCTTTGATATCCCAGAATTCACCTTATGCACAAAATGCATTGCTTAAATTACAGCAACTAGAGCCTTGGAAAACTGATAGTTGCTTCATTTCTAAGGGGCTGTACGCCCTCAGTAGTCAAGGCTAGCCAGACCAGTACACCAGTTGCTAGTTCAATGCTTCCAGAGACCTGGCGGCAGTGATCCCTGTTCTAAGAAATTCCAAAGTCACAGAACTAAAAAAAATTGAATCTAAGAGAGTAGTATTAATGTTCCCTTGAGGGATGTGCCCTATTTTTGTAAACTCCAACTAACTACTTAAAGATTTAATTCATTAGTCCGTCAAAATATTTAGTAAACACCTATCGTCAAACTGGAAGAAAATACTTTCTATTCATGAAGAGATAACTGGCTCCTAAAAGAAATAAATGATATGTGCTTGGTGAGGGACACCAACCATAAATAATACATTTGTTCAGAAGATTAAGCACTTCGAGTTGGAGTGTTCAGAGAGTGGGAGGATTTTGAGTATAAAAGGAGGACTGGGGAAAGCACTCCATGAAAGGCAGAGTGGTATTTGCAAAGACAAAGGATGAGTCAATTTGGCCATGGATCCTCTACTAATCTTTCTCATACTTTCCTCCCTGCTTAGCATTTAACAGCTTCTGAAAACAAATCATTGCTTCTCTCTGTAGGTAGGAGACACAAATCAAGCACCACTTACTAGCTGCATGACCTTGGGCAAGTCATTTAACCCCTCTGAGCTTCGGGTGATGAATTTATAAATTGAGGGTAACATCCGCTAGCAGTTTGTTCTAGGGGTTAAAGGACTACATGTGTACAAAAGAAACAAGTACAGTCAAAAAAATATGATGTCCTTTCCTTTTGCCTTTTCACCTATTGCCAAGGCATTGTAAATGTAAGGAAAAAAGAGTACCTGAGTGGAAGGAAGACCACATAACCCGCAGTGTGGTCCAAGGTGAATAATGGTGGTTTGCTTCAGTTGCTTTCTCTGTGAAACAAGGGCACTAGCCATGAACTCTACGGTTCCTTCCAGCTCAATGATTCACGACTTCACACTGCTGGGCAAAACCAAGGGGATGTCTTATCAAAAGCAAGAAGAAAGATGGGCAACACTGTTGGAAGCCTTGTGTTCCCCAATCAAACTTTTCATTACCCTTAGAGAGCTTGGAAGATGCTGCTTCTCTGGAGAGTACACACTTCAGACTGGAATGGCTCTGACTCAGGCGTCAGACTGGTAGTCTCTCAGGCAGGGCTTTCCCAAATTGGCCCCATGAGACTGCAAGGGCACAGCGTTCCCATCCCGCCCCAAAGCCAAGGACTCTGGTTGTAGGTGCTTCGCCAGTCCTCTGCAGCTGTGTGGAGAAAAGAACATGGTTGATGGATTTCCACCCTTCACAGAGCAAAGAAACATTTTCCTGTTGCTTGTTTGTAGCCTGCGTGGGGGCTTGTCTTGAAGAGGAAGGCTCCCCTCACAGGTGGGGACACACTGCCACCTACTGGCTCTCTGCCTCTTTTACACCAAGGAACGCTTTCCAAGGCCAAAGCAACGGAGACTTTCCAGACAGCCTATTCAGACAAATCCGAAAATACCAATAGTCTCTAACCTATTAATCCTATGAATGTATGATCAAATCTTGAGAGCTTTATGGAGAAAAATTTCAAAATAATTCCTCTGTGGATATTCAAGGTCACACACCTGTGACGAAAATTAGTAGCCAAGGATATTTGAGAATTCCTTCAACAACAATTTCAATTCATTTATGTGTATTAAGCATTATTTAACATGGAGGAGTATTGTCAATATTTTATGCCATGTGATATTGTTGAAAGAGTTCTCTTTTATATTTACAAATTCAACAAGATACAATAAAACTACATTATTTTTAAACACTTCTGGCATTGGTACTATCAGTAATTCAGATTTGCCCTCATTAATTCACACTATTAGGCTCTCCGATTAATCTTCTACTATTGGAATGGTGCGGAGGTTAAAAGTTAATACAGATATAAATGGAACAAGCTGTGTAATTTTAGCAGGAAAGTGGTACGAGGCTGAGTTCAGGAGCATTTTATTTGAAATGGCTTTTGTGTTTCTCCATCACAGACAGTGTTCTTTGAGTCTGGGACCGCTAATTGGTTCTATCTACCCCATACCCCCAGTTATTCAGTATGTGTGTCTACCTTAATGCATAATAGTTAGTAGTGAAGTGGCCATCTTCCCTTTTCACCTTGACATTTGGTCCATGATAGAAATATTTAGATTTTTATATAGGCAAACTATTTAGTTCCACATTGTCTTGAATTTCTCCATTTTGAAGCTAGATTTTGGCTTTGCATTTTCATAACCAAAAGGTCCTTTAAAGTGTTATGTTTGGCTCTGTTTTTTGCTCCATCCCTAGAGTAACAAGAAGAAAAGTAAAAGAACTTCTTGGCATTTCCAGCCAACAAGGCTTTTAAAAATATTGATGTCCAGTCTCAGATCTCCCCATCTCATAAGCCTAATGGGGCAAGAAATGAACATAGCCACCTCTAACTCACCCTCCCCTTAGTGTGCTCTTCCCCTCTCTTTCAAGACACAGTATTCTCCAAAGTTATTGCAAAATAAAAAAGGCAGAGAGATAGATGCTCCTGAGAAGGATGAAGAGGAGACCAGTGGTGTGAGACCCCACTTTCTCCATGGCAGCGCCTCCTCTGAGTGTCCCAAGAAGGTGAGAACACTCTCAGAGGAGGTCAAACCACCCACTGGACTCATTTCCTATACACTACCTTGTACCTGTCTCCTCTTATTTATCAGACTAGGCTGCATGCTCTCTAGTTTTGGGAGGGGAAGCCATAAAGTAGAAGGGACATAGCCCCAGATTCTGAAGAACTGCACAGTGATAGGTACTCCTTTCTGCCAACTACTGGCTCCACAGTCCTGGCGAAGTCTCTTAACCCTTTTATAAAGTGGAGATAACAGTACCCACCTTGGACAATTATTCACGGCACAAAGGTAATGTAATAATAACACATCCCATCTATGAGACACCTGTGTGCTAAGCCCTGGGCTAAAAACCTGTTAGTTTAACCAACAGTCACAATGACCTCTTTACAGATAATATGACCATATTACAGATAAGGGACTGAGTCAGAGAACAGGTTAAGTCATTTCCCCAAGGTCACAAAGCGCAGATATGGGAGGGCCCCACACCGCAGCAGATCTGACTCCAGAGGTGGAGCTCAGCTTGTGATGTGAACTCCTCACCCAGGAAGTGCTTGGCAAATAGTAAAGGAGAAGTAAATCCTGAGCCTTATGCTGGCCAGGCACAGAGCCCGAGCTTCTGAGATCTCAGTTTCCCATCACTCTTGATGTTGTGCTCTGTACGGAGTAGTCTTTAGGGACTATGTGTGCCTTGCTTTAATAGATATAACAATAATACACACACACATACGCACATACATAAACACTTAACCCAAGAGTTTCCTAGGTTGACTCTCACAAAGTACCACAAACTGGGGAGCTTAAAACCACAGAAATGTATTGTCTCACAGCTCTGAAGGCACAAAGTCTAAAATCCAGGTGTTAACAGAGCCATGATGTCTCTGAAACTTAGTGGTTTGTGGGCAACCTTTGGCTTTCCTTGGCTTATATGATGTATCACTCCAATCTTCTACCTTCACACAGCATTCTCCTTGTGTCTGTCTTCACGTGGCCATCTTCTTGTAAGGACACCATTCATATTGGATTTGTGGTCCACCCTACTCCAGTATGACCTCATCTTAATTAGCTAATTACCTCTGCAATGACCCTATTTCCAAAGAAGTTTACATTCTGAGGTACTGGGGGTTAGGGCTTTAACATATCTATTTGGGGGGGATACAATTCAATCCATAACAACAACCATCTCGCCTTACCCAAACCTGGATGATCTCAGCTGAGCAACTGAGCCCTGAGAACCGAAAATCAGAGACACCTCAGTTCAAATTAGGTGTGTGTCCTTGGCAAAGTTACATACGTTTTTTTATCTGTAAAGTGAGGCAATTAACAGCACCTGCCACGGAGAGTTGCTGCGATCTTTAAATAAGATGCATAGAACCTTGAGCACTACACCTGGCACACGGTAATTCTTCAATCCCACTAGTAGGCGTGGGTGCATTCTGCCCAAGGTCTCCAGGAGGAAGCGCCGCTGCTGAAATGGCTCCAATCCCCGGTGTAGATGACACACACAGCCCTCATATTCCAGCCCTTCCTGCAGTTTCCTCTGCTCTCTTTTGAAAAGCAGCAAATGACACTCACCCGCACATAACACAGAGTCAGAATAATCACTCTGATTTAAAAGTTAGAAGTTTCACTAGCTTGGCATTACCCTTGGAGATTTAGCAGCCCAGACTAAGTCGACTTTGCATCTCATCATTGTCACGTCTGACTTCTGAGCACCTCACCATGTGACACAGGAACTGGCTGCAGCATGAAGGCATCACTGGAGCAACTGCGAGGCAAGGGAAGTGAAAAAGAGTGGCTTCAGATATGCCTGCTGCAGAAGCCAGCTGGTGAACGTTAACCCACCTCTTTAAGCACAGTTCTGCATCCCAGAATCTTCAGCTGTCAGAAATGATTATCATTTGGTTCATTGATTCTGGGATTAATCACTGAAGTTAATCTTGGCATGTATTGATTCCATTTCTGCTGGCTATAACTAAAGTGTTCAAATTACTTATTCCAACTCTGACAGCAATGGCTTCCCAAAACAAAGAAAGTCAAAGATGAGCTATTACACCTGACAGCTCTGCACAGCACCTAGTGACAGCACTGACTACCCCAATCCTCAGCAACAGGAGGCCCTAATAAGGAAGGATCAAGCATCTGTTCTCGCTATTAGACACTGGCATTTTATAAAGTTGATCCATCAGTGTCTAGAAGAATTGAAGGCAATTTTACCTCAAAGAATCTGAACTCAAATTTGACTGCAAAGGCACGCAAACCATGTAGGTAACCTAGTAAAATAAGTCCATTTCACCAACTTGACTTCTATCATGAAACACCAGCATCTATTACCTTGAAGCCCTCCAGAGTATCATGGCTCTGACCATTAGCCAATACAGGCTTCATTGCAAAAGTTCAATTTGCAAAATGACAACACACTGTACTCACCCCTTCCTTAACCCGTCATGTGAACTTCTGGTCTGATGGAAGCAACGGACTGTTAATTATTAAGCATTTTTTTGCATGGCCTTCTGACAGAGATGCAAGGAGACTTCCACCCTGGTGCTAGGGCTGACTAGGGGTTCCAAGTAACCCTCCCACTACAGCACAACTAAAGTCTAGAAAGGATACAGTATTTGTGGCATTCCTGGTTTCACAAAAGGTAAAGAAAGTCTCAAATCTGGTAAGAATAAACAAGGGCCATAGTGATAAAAATGACGGAGGTCTAAGTGGATAATTCTTTGTATTAAAGGGCTGTCCTTTGCATCGATTTTTACCACCATCTCTGTCCTCTAGCCATAAATGCAAGTAGCAAATACCCCACCTAATTTTAGCACAGAAGATGTTTCCAGACATTGCAAAATATCCTCTGAGGTGTGGGGAGGGGTGTGGGGAGGGGAATTACCTCCAGTTGAGAATCACTATTTAACTTTATACTTTTTAAAAGTTAAACATATATGGTAAAATTTCAAGGATAAATACCAACTACCAAAATACACCATATAAATTCCAAACAAATTGAGAGAAAACAATCAAGTAAGAAACAATTTTTAAACTCAAAATAAAGAAAAGCATGTATAAAGATTGGACAAATATACAACTTTAAAAATGATGACAGAAAACAAGTCCAAATATGCCCCTTATAATATAGAGTTCCACTTCCACAAAGGTTGCATGAGGAGCTCTTTTCTGCAGTAAAACAGCCATAACTAGTGAAGCTTATTTGAAAAAGAGTAAAAGGAAACATTCAAAGTCTCTGAAAAGTATTTTAAGAGCATACAGCAAATAAGAAATACTTATTTGATAAAATCTACTAAACCTCGGTGAAAACAGTGAGAGTCTGTGGCACTTGAGCCACCATATGCTTCCTCCTTCCCCCTCACCACCAACTCAGAAGATGGAGTCAGGGAACTGGAGAGCAAGTTAAATAACACCCGGGGATGCAATCAGCCAAGTCCAAAATGTTAGAAATATATAGGACAAATGGCATTATTTCTCCAATGTATACATGGAAAGTAAAAAAAAGAGAAAGACTACTGCCTAATGTCCCTGCCTGATACATATCATTTCAAGGAATTTGAATCCATTCTCAACTGCCAGGATAGAGTCTTCAACTTTGGCTAAGCCAATGCCCCCAGTCCTTTCCTCTGGTTCCTGTGGGTGGTTCACAAGTGATCATGTAATCCAAGGATCCTAAACAAACAGAGCCAAAAAATTGGGGGACTTCTGCTGGGAAATATGTCAATGGCACACTTTGTTCACCTGGATATTTCATTATGCACATGTAAGATTTGGAATTGCTGCAGAATTTTGAACCATAATAAAGACAGATCTGAGGAATAAGCTAATAAGTACAGAAACAACAGAGCTGAGAGCATCACAGAAGAAAGGAGCTGGAACCTTGAATAAACTGCCTTGAAACTCTTCAGCATACCTCTTTTCAGTTATGCTAGCAAATACATTCCCTTTATTTCACAAGCTGGTTTGACAAGAGAGGTCCAGTACATTGCTGAAATCTGGCCACTGGAATTTGAACATAGGTAGTCTCTGGAAGCAGAGAGACTGTTCTCAAAACTGCTAGGCAATACCACCTTTCCAAGGAATAGATCAAGTATGCCATTTATCAGATACTTGTTTTCCTAACTAGTCATTCATTAATTTTAAGGAGGAGGAGAAGAACGCACATTCAAAGGCATGAAAAATATAGCTAAGTAATCAGACTTTAAAGTCGTTGTTTTATTTGTTTTTAATTAATGCATGTGTTTGATAACTTTTACATCCTTGGTACTCTTATGATTATGTTAAGTTACTGTATCCATTTTTCCTGGTACTTCTGTTTGTTTGTTTTGTTTTGTTTTTTTAACATCTTTATTGGAGCATAATTGCTTTACAATGGTGTGTTAGTTTTTTCATTGCTGTTTTCAGATTAATTCAACTGTGCAGGGCAGTTAATGTGGATGGCTTTCCTACAGTGAGGAAGTCAATAATATTCAAAGTGCTCATGGCTCAAAGACAAATATGACTGGGCTCTTCCCTAAAGGAACACATGGTCTAAAAGAGGACAGAGACACCATATCCAAAAAAAAAAAAAATCCTCAAACTGTATCCTAATTTTCATGAAAGAGTTACACACAGGGGAGAGGAGGCAGGGATCCTGACAAGTGTCCATCACTCAAGCCTCATAGTTGATGCCAATATTTTCCCACAAATTGGACCGTCAGCTGATCCCAACAAAAAGCACTAGGATAAAAATATAACACATATTACATGTCACTTTTTCATTTGGATGAGAGTAGCCTGCACTACTCATATTAGACACTATCTAATTAAGCAAAATAAACCTCTACGTTAAAAGAAGGCAGGAAAAAGGAGAGGCAATGATATAAAAATTTGGCATTAATTTCCAAGTTTTCTTTGGTATCAATATCCTCTCTGACCATTTGGACTAAACTTCTGTGCTTTGCCCTAAACCTTGCTATAGTTTCAGTTTCTGAGTCTTAGTTTTGGCTTTTAGTCCCCTGAGATCAGAAGAAATGTATTTCTTACATTTTTATTCAATCTAGTAATAATGCTAAACTTCACCCCATCTTCTGAAAAAGAAGGGCCCAAGTGGATAGCTATCCCCACTCCTCTATGTTTGTCTATTCTTGAAACTCCTCAGTCATCACATAATAATCTGTTTTGCAGAGGTTGATCAATTGATTCACTGGTTAACATTTTCTAATAATTCATTTTTATAGTTTCCTATTCTTTGTGTCCTCTCTCTAATATATTCTAAATTATTTCTCAAACATTTGAAAGCTACAATAGGATATTAATTTTACATCACAACCCTATATAAACACACACACACAGAGACAAAATCAAAGTGTCATAGAATATTTTCTCTTACTACTTCTGATGTGTACTGTCTTATTCAATGTTTTTAAATTCTGGTTGCAAAAAAAAAAAAAACAAAAAAAAAACTGATTTCTCTACCCATGATGTTTTGATAACAGAGCTTTAAATAATCTAATGAACTACAAAATTGTAGATCACTTCCAAGATTTTAGTTTTCAATTTCAACTTTGTCATTACTTTTCTCTAATTCCTTCTATTATTAACAAGGTGGTATGCAGGGAATTCCTCAAATAGTATCTAAAATATCTATCAAATAAAAAGATGTGGTTGTAGTACTGAGTGCTCCCTACCCTGAAATATTTGGATATACGCTCTCTCTATATAAATTAGTTGATTCTAATAATTTTCTACAGTGTTTCTACTGATTTCCAGTTACATGTTACTCCCAGTTGTCAACAATAAGAATTCGCTGTCCCTTGCTATTTAATCATTTTACATTGTTAGTTTTCTGCATGCATTTCCCCAATGTCCACATGTCATTAGTGACATGGGCAAGGAACCCAGAGGGTGCTTTTCATTTTAATAATCATTGCCTACACTTCCAAAGCATTGCTGTCATAAATTTAGCTTACAAATATTTCAGAAGCTCTCCAATCCACAAAGTGGCTGCCCTTTTCTTTTTGATTTCATCTAGCTAGATGTATATATAGTGCATAAATCTGACAAAGTGCACAGAATGAAATATACATTAGAAACTCAAGGAGTGTGCCAAACTTTGGTTTTCAGCCATATGGTCCAAGAACTCTAACTTCTTTAACATTCTAATCTTCATGTAAATTCTAATATTCTATCCAAAGAAATATACCAGTCTATTTCTAAATTAAATTTAAAAATAAATCAAAAGCTGTCTCTTGGCTCCTAGTCCTGCAGAGTAAACAACAGTCAAGCCGACTTGTAGGTGATTGGCTAATCAATGGTTCAAAACGTTATTATAAACACTAAGAGTCAAATAGATCCCAAGACTCTGGTCCCTAGAGGAGGCCAGGGATCAGGTAGTGTCCAAAAGCAGGTTGAGATGGCATCCCTGCCCCATCCAGAACTCATTCCTGGAGGAATGGCTTTTCTATTCTCAATAGCATCTTTCTAAAATTTTACCTTTTCCTTCCAGCCCCAACTATCTTTTATCAATAACTCTCAGCAAATGATCTAGTCTTAGATCTTAGCACCAGTGCTTCTAATGGCAGCTAACATGTATTGAAGGCTTACTATGGTTAGGCTCAGTTTTAATTAACTTACATGTATTAATTCACTGAATACTCCTGACAACCCTAGGAGGTAGAAACTCTTAGTATCTTCCTTTTATTGTTTTTTGTTTTGTTTTGTTTTATTTTATTTTGTTTTGTTTTGAACTTTTCATTTTATATTGGAATATAGTTGATTAACAATGTTGTGATAGTTTCAGGTGTACAGCAAAGTGATTCAGTTATACAAATACATGTATCTATTATTTTAAAATTATTTTTCCATTTAGGTTGTTACATAATATTGAGCAGAGTTTCCTGTGTGATATAGTTGGTCCCTGTTGGTAATCCATTTTAAATATAGCATTGTGTACATGTCAATCCCAAACTCCCTAACTATCTCTTCTGCCCACCCTTCCCCCTGGTAACCATAAGTTCATTCTCTAAGGCTGTGAGTCTATTTCTGTTTTGTAAGTTCATTTGTATCATATCTTTTTAGATTTTGATTATAAGCGATATCATACAATATTTCTCTTTCTCTGACTTACTTCACTCAGTATGACAGTCTCTAAAAATGAGGAAACTAAAGCACCTTAAGGTTAAGCTAATTACCCAAGATCATATAACCACTATGTGGAAGAACAGAGATGTAAATCAGAAAATGTGTCTCCAAAAGTAGCATTCTGGACAATGACATTAAAATAAACTCTCCAGTCAAGAGCTTATTCAATCTTTATCCTATTTATATCTCTATATATCTAAACTGTACCAATTATTACATCCCACCTATACCTGGCTAAGATCACCCTTCAACTTCTGTTCTAGAATCGGGCCCCTCCTACAGCCTCTTGTCCTCCTTTCTAACCATTCCCAACACTTTCTTAACAGCTCTTCAGTGTAAAAGGTAAAGCTATCATTTTGTTAATATGGTATATTGCATTGATTGATTTGGGTATGTTGAACCATTCTATCATCCCAAGGATAAATCTCACTTGATTATTGTGTATGATCCTTTTAATGCATTGTAGAATTTGGTTTGCTAGTATTTTATTAAATATATTTGCACCTATGTTCATCAAGGATTTTGGCCTGTAGTTTTCTTTTCTTGTGTTTCTTTCTCTGGTTTTGGTATCAATGTGACCACATTAGAAAGAAAAATAAGACATGATCATCTCAATAGACATGGAAAAAGCATTTGACAAAGTTCAACATCCACTCATGATTAAAACAAAATAAGTATTGAAGGAACTTACCTCAACACAATAAAGGCCATATATAAAAAGCCCACAGCTAATATCATAATCAATGTGGTAAAGCTGAAAACTTTTTTCCTAAGATACAGTACAAGGAAAAGATGCCCACTGTCACCACTTCTATTCAATACAGTACTGGAAGTCCTAGCCAGAACGGTTAGACAAGAAAAAGAAATAAAAGGAATCCAAATCAAAAAGAAAAAATTAAAATCATGTCTGTTTGCAGATGACATAATCATATATTTAGAAAACTCTAAAGACTCAACAACAACAACAACAACAACAAAACCTGTTAGAACTAATAACCAAATTCAGTAAAGTTACAGGATGCAAAATCAACATACCAAAAACAATTGCATTTTTATTCACAGACAACAAACTATCTGAAATGGAAACTGAAAAAACAATCCTTTTCACAAGAGCAACAAAATAATAAAACATTTAGGAATGAACTTAACCAAAAAGGTGAAAGACTTGTACACTAAAATTATAAAACACTGAAAAAGGAACTAAAAGAGACACAAATAAATGGAAAGATATCCAGTGTTCATGGATTGGAAGACTTAACATTGTTAAAATCCCAATACTACAAAGCTATCCATAGATTCAATGCAATCCCTCCCAAAATCCCAATGGTATTCTTTACAGAAATAGAAAAAAAAATCCTAAAATTTTTATGAAATTCATAAAGACACCAAATAACCAAAACAATCTTGAAGAAGAATAGAGCTGGAGGCATCACCTTTTTTTAATTTCAAAACATACTACAAGGCAACAGTAATCAAAATAGTATGGTACTGGCATAAAATCAGACATATACACCAAAGAAATAGAATAGAGAGCCCAGAAATAAATCCACACATCTATGATAAAATGATATTTGACCACGGTGCCAAGAACACACAATGGGGAAAGGATAGTCTCTTCAAAAAATGATGCTGGGAAAACCAGATATCCAAATGCTGAAGAATGAAACTGGACCCTTATCTCATCCTATATACAAAAAACAACTAAAGGGAATTGAAGACAAGTATAAAAGTGGAAAGTATAAAACAACTAGAGGAAAGCATAGGGAAGAAGCTTATGAGCATTGGTCTGTGCAATGATTTCTAAGATATGACCCCCAAAATACAGGTAATGAAAGCAAAAATAGACAAGTGGGATTGAATCAAACTGAAAAGCTTCTGCACAGCAAACAAAGCAACCTACAGAATAGGAGGAAATATTTGCAAACCATATATCTGTTAAGGGGTTAAAATATGTAAGGGACCCAAACAACTAATATATATATATATATATATATATATATATATATATATATATATATCCATTAAAAATGTGAAAAGGATCTGAATAGTTATTTATCAAAAGAAGACAAGAAGACGTGAAAACAGCCAACAGCTATATGAAACAACATCACTAACCATCAGGGAAATGCAAATCAAAACCACAATGAGATATCATTTCATACCTGTCAGAATTGCTATTATCTAAAAGAGAAGAGATAACCAGTGTTGATGAGGATGTGGAGAAAAGGGAACTCCTTTACATTATTGGTGGGAATGTAAATCGGTATAACCATTATGGAAAACAGTATGAAGTTTCCTCAAAAATTAAAAGTGGAACTCCCACTTCTGGGTATGACACACACACACACACACAGACACACACACAGACACACACACACACACATGAAAATTATTCACCCTTAAAACAGAAGGAAATCTTGCCATTTGTAACAACATGGATGGACCTTGAGGATATTATGCTAAGTAAAATAAGACAGACACAGAAAGAAAAATATTGCATGATCTCACTTATATGTGGGATCTAAAGAAGTCAAACTTATAAAATCAGAGAGTAGAGCGGTAGTTGCCAGAGGCTGGGGGATGAGGAAAGAGGAAATGTTGACCAAAAGGTAAGAAGTTTTAGTTATGTAGGATGAATAAGTTCTGGAGATCTAATATACAGGATGGAGACTACAGCTAATAATGCTGTATTGTATACTGGAGCTTTGATAACAATGTTGATCTTAAGTGTTCTCACCACACTAATAAATAATTGTAACTATGTGAGGTGATGGACATGTTAATAAGCTTGACTGTGGTAATCACTACACTACATATACATGTATCAAAACATCACACTGCACATCTGAAATACATACAATTTTTATCTGTCACCTGAACCTCAAAAAGCTTGGGGAGAAAAAAATTACCTTCAACCCTACCTAACTCTGAACCTAGAGATGCATCCTTCTTCCCTTCAAAACTGAACTTCTTGGGGAAGCAGTCTATTCCTCAGTCTTCATGCTTACATTTATTTGCCTCAAGTTTACTCCTAAATTTACTGAAGGCAATCTTAAAAAGGCATAAAGATCTCTACCTTTCAAACCCAGTGTTCATTGTCTTGTTCTGATTTTTTTTTTTAAGATAGTAGTCATCTTTTCTTTTTTTAAAAATGTATTTATTTATTTATTTTTATCTTTGGCTGTGTTGGGTCTTCGTTTCTGTGCGAGGGCTTTCTCTAGTTGCGGCAAGCGGGGGCCACTCTTCATCGCGGTGAGCGGGCCTCTCACTTTCGTGGCCTCTCTTGTCGCGGAGCACAGGCTCCAGACACGCAGGCTCAGTATTTGTGGCTTACGGGCCCAGTTGCTCCGCAGCATGTGGGATCTTCCCAGACCAGGGCTCGAACCCATGTCCACTGCATTGGCAGGCGGATTCTCAACCACTGCACCACCAGGGAAGCCCCTGAATTTTTAATACAGTATGCAGAGTCAGGCACAGTTGAGTGCTCCCTCCTAAGAGTAACTCCTTTCATTTCTATGATTCTCTCTGGTTATTCCCTTTCTATTTACCAAAGAGTTCATTATTAACAGATTCCTCTTGCCCATTTCACTCTACTCATTCTTAATATGTGTGGCCTCAATGGCCTATACTCAGCCTCTTGTCTTTTCCACATGAATAATGACCCATAGTCTCAATTGCCATTTTCAAGCTGCTAACTCCAAAAATATGAATTTCCAGCCCTGATCATCTACCTCTGAAACAAACCCATGTGGATATTTTTCAAGAAACTTGAATCTCAAAGCTAAAAGCAAATTCTCTCCCTTCTCCTCGCAGTGGCTGTTTCTCCTGAATTCTTCATTCGGCTAATGAAACCATCATTAATCACCATCCATCTTAAGTCAGTAACCTCAGAGTTCTCCTACTTCCTTCTCTCTCTTACTCTCTGTTCCCCATTTCTAGACAGGTTTCATCTAACCTGTCTCTTGAATCAGTGTCCTTATCGCCAAGAAACCGTCAAGTGAAGTAAGTGATGGTGCCAGGAAGAGACACTAAGTTTCCAACTCCTACTGTTAACACCCTTTTCACAACTCTACATTCTAGCAATAGAGGTCCTTATCATGCGCCAAGCACCAGGCTGACCACTTTATACACTTTATCCAGTTGAAGCCTACAAACTGTTATTATAAAACAGAAAATTGAAGATAAGAGAAGTTAAACTAGTTGCCCCAAATCACACGGAACTCGAATTTCAACCTGGGGCTTATCTGACACCAAAACCATTCTCTTGGTCACTGAATGATACTACCTCCCACATGCTAAAGTTTTCACTGTCTACCTAAACTATTGAAACAGCACCTCAAGTGGCCTCCCAGATGCCAGGCCCTGCTCCACCTCATCCCTAAATCCATTCTTCATAGTACCCTAAGATTTCATAAAAGAAATAAATAATAAAGCATGGCTAATTATGCCCTCCAAAAAACTATTGGTTCCCTCTGCCTTTAAGAATAATATCAAAACACAGCCACTTGTATCTTTTCAACATCATCTCCCCATCTTCCATTCCTGCCCTCTCTCTTGCATTCCAAGTTCTAGTTCTAATGAAATACATCCCATTATTTGTACCAAGTACATATATTTTCCTCTTATGTGGTATTCCCTTTCCTGGGAAGTGCCCAGCATCAAACCTTTACCCACATTTTATTTGTTTTATTCATCCATCCTTCAAAATCCAATTAAAAGTGTCACTGTATCACCAGGTCCAAGTCATACCTCCAAGACAAATTAAACTCTCCCCTCCTGGACACCTGGCTTTATTTGTACATGTCTGTGCTGATTCATGTATTACACCTTACTTACTGCAATTAGTTTATACATCCATCTCCCTCACTAGTTTTCTGACCCTGACCCCTAATTCACAGAGCCTCAATATTTTAAAAGTTAAAGAATAAATAAATGAAGTGACCCCATTTGAAGGAATTAAAATGTCAAGGGCCAGGATGTTAAGCATGCAAGAATGATTGCCATTTATCCTAAATTTACAGAAAACAGTGAGAGACAGACTGAGATGCCTCAGGTAGCCCAGCACAGCACTACCTCACCTCTGCAGAGTGAATCTCTGGGTTTCCAGATTCTGCAGGGAGGACAGTAAAAAAGGCAATGGATTAAAATTCAGAAGAATTAGGGGTCTAGTTCACAGAACATCACTGATAATTTTTGTCTCCTTAAGAGTCATTTAGTCCACCATCCTCAGTTTTTTTCTTTTGTAATGTGGAGCTTTAGAGCCTACCCCATGTGCCTGAAGGGTCCAGGGGTAAGTAGTAAGGGTGGGCAATGATGCTATGGCCTCAAGTCATTTTTACGTGGTCCTCAGATAGCGACCAGGAGGAACAGCCTAGAGCTCCTCACCACTGACACACAAAGTGAGCAGAGAAAGGTAATTAACTATTGGATCAACACTGCAAAGGAGGAAGTTACCCACCCCGCCTGGGTCCTCCTCCCAGGGCCGAGTTCCCCAGTCAGTGCTGCCTCCTCATCTCAGAACTGTGTTCTCTTTGCAAACCATGGCCCAGAGAGAAACTTCTTTCTCAAACTATGCTAGAGGGAAGATGCAAGTTACCCCTAGCTTGAGCCCTGGACTGTATTTGGCCAAAAGTTATTTGAATAAAAGAAAGCCAGCTGGTTAACACCCGTAATTTAGTTAAAGTGGCACTTTCGACAGAAATGTAAGTCCCCACTAACTTGCTTTACTGATATTACACTTTGGGTGTCCATTGGGGTCTTGGGAATGGGGTGGGTTTTGCAACTCTTTCTAAGCTTTGGGCTATTTTTCAGAATAAGTACTTTGTTTTCTTTCTTAAATTTCTAATTCATTTTTCTGTTCTGTGTAATAGTTACAGCTGGGAGCAACATATCGGAGTGTGTCCTTGCAGTTCTGTATGGGGGGTGGGGCGTGCTGTGTGGGATCGCTGACCCCCAACCTCAGTTTCATCCAGCCCAGCCCCCAGCCTGTCAGCCTCGCAGTAAGGCAGGCTGGTCGCTTCCTTCGGCTTCAGAATAGCTCCTTTCTGCAATTTTCTCTCCTATTTACCTCCCAGACTTCTTTTCTCACTTCTTATTCCTTACTCTCCATCTCTCTTACCCTGTATTTGCCTTTAATGGGCGAGTATTGGAAATGATTTTGCGCTCATCCAAACTGCCACGATGGGGCGCGCTACACCCCGCGGTCCGGGCTCCGCGGCTCTGGGCGCCCTAAACCCACCGTGCTCGAGGCTCTAAGCACTTTCCTGATTCTCAGTTCCCTAAATTTCGTTCTCTCTCCGCCCCAAGAGCCTACTCTGCTGCTTCGCTAAGCCTCACCAGTATTCTGTCCCCCAGTCCCCCACCTAGAACCCCTTGCTTTCGGCTTCATGGAGCACCCGCCCTGCAGGACCCACATCCCCTACTCTCTACTCTCCAGCCTCTGATTCCAGCTTCCCCGTCCCTACCACTACCGGCGCCAACTCGCCAAGACGATGTCCTTGACTGCCGTTAAAACCCACTTCGGCGGCCTCGGTTCTGTGGCGCTGAGACCCCGCCCCACATCCCTGTCCTTTGGGGACCGCTCGACCTAAAAGCCGGGGCCTCTCCTCCCGGGGAGGTGGCCGAGGACCACCTAGGACACACCTTGATCGACTGACTCTCCCTCCCTGCGCTGAACCCCCTATACCGCCAGGTGTCGCGGCCCACCCGCGGCTCCGACCTCGGCACCCGGGCCCCTCCGAGACCTCCGCACGCGCCCCTCTGCGCCTCGGGGCCTCGGGGGACCCCCCATCTCGCAGGCTCCAGTCAGCCCCCCACGGTCTGCTGGACACCCCTCCGATCCCTCCTGACTTCCGAGCTGGCCCGGGCCCTAGCAACGGACGCCCTCCCGCTCCGGCTGCAGCAGAAACCCGGCCGGAGGCGTCTTTTCCGCCTGAGGGCTGCGGGGAGCCCTGAGGGGAGGGTTCCAGGCCCCAACCCCTGCCCTCCTCTCTCTCTGACCGCCGCCCCGACTCTCACTCTGTGGTCCCATCTCGCGCACCCTTTGATGCTGCACCCAACTCCCTGCTGATCGGTGATGCTGCAAGAACCCCGCTTCCCCCTGCTTGTCGCACTCAGTCTTTCCGCCCAAAACCCGCCCAGGACGCTCTAACCTTCTCCTTCCTGGAGCCCCAGCCCCCGTTGGCGTCCGAGGGTCCCAGCCTCTTCCCCTATAGGGATGGAATTGCGCTTTGCACCCTTCCGATTGTAATGCAAATAATCTCGTTTATAGATATGACCCAAAATTCTGTTGGGACAAAACTTCTCCCCTAAATCATTTGTAAATACACCGGTTTTGCAACCATTTGCAAATTCGTTTCAGTGTTCTTAATCTATAAACAGCTATTCTTTTTGACTTCTTTAAAGTTTTTGTAATATCTTCTTGGTTCCCTCAATTCATAATGAGTTAAAATATTGCACATGTTCACTTTATGCCTGTAATCACGATTTTACCTGTTTTAAATACACTGTTTAACAAAACCTGTAAGCCCATTACTATTAATTTTTCCTTTTAACGGAAGATAAAACAGAAATTATAATTCAGTCTGAGAAGAAACCCTAGTTGGCCGACCCTAACGGAGACTTTCCCCACGTGCTTCTGCACAAGACCAAGCCTTCCCCTCTTAGCACAGCTGCGTGTAAAGGAAGCCCAGTGATGCTCAGGTACCTTGCTGCCCTGGCTGCTGGGCAAAGGCCAGCGCTTGCACAGGTACTCTGTGGCCCTCCTAACCGCGCAGAGGCTTCCGCATAACCTGAACCTCAACCTAACTTTCCCCAAGGCAGCCTTGCATCCTGGGTTGCTAGAAGAAGCCTGCTCTCATTCAACTGGGCGGCTTCAGCCCCAATCCGCCCACCTCCTGTCATCAAAAGACTGTGTGGATCTGGACCCCCAGCAGAGGGCGCCCTAGACCTCTGCTGTGAGAGGCCGCAAGCCAGCTACAAAGCACCTTCTCCGCCTTTCGCGGTTTACAGTTCTAGAGCCGCTCCTTTTCAGCTGCTGTGTCACCCACTCCACCTCCTGGTCACTGACTCCTGTGTTCCAGACCAGCACCCCTCCCCCGACATTACATCCCGTGCTGTCTCCTTAAACCCCATCGCATTCTCTCCAATCCACTCCTGCCTCCGGTTTGAAACCCAGGTCTGACTCCTGTTCCTGTGCTCTTTTCTACTTTCTGACGTCTAAAAGCTGGGGACTGTTAGGGTTTGGTGAGTGGAGCCTCTAAGATAGTAAATGATAATGATAATAGTAATAGAAGAGCAGAGCTTCACCCTGTCCTGGAGGGTGTAATTGGATAAGATCAGACAATCCCAACTTTATGACTTTTATCAGCATCCAACAATTGTGTGCCTGTCTCACACCAGTGGGTAGAAGTGGGCATTTCTCCTCAATATTAAAAGAAATAGTGAATACAGTATTTTTGAAAATTACTAATAATTTATTCAGGAGTTATTCATATTTGGAAATATATTCTTATAAAACGGATTCTCTCTTCTCCCCACCCTTAATTCTTCAGTTGCCAACAGTAGGGAGTTGGAATAGAAACAAAGCCAACTCTCCTTTAAATACTTTAATATAGAGAGAAAAAAAGCAAGCCAATTAAATAAATAGGTAAGAGAAACAAGTACATTTGGCATATTCGATTTTAGCAAATTGACTGGGTGAATTGCCTTTGCCAGCCACAGGAAGGTGCTGAGCAAGAGTTGGCTCTGAGCTAAATTGAAGGGAGTGCTGTGTATGTGTATTCTAATGGCTATGGAGGTTCAAAGTTTGGTGGTTTCTCATTTTGAGTTCTTACATCTACATGCCTCATTGATTTGGGGGCTGAGGGGCAGGTTGCATTATTTTGCTATGAAACAAAGGGATCACAACATCTTAAATTTGGGAGGCTCTCTAAGAAGCAGTGAGTTTAGCTGCACATCCTGGTGAGAGCCTTATTGCAGAGTCTCCTCTAGTGGTCATCTGGTCATCCAAAGTCTGAGGACCCAGGGTCAGGGAGTTCTCTCTCTGGACACCGACAGTCTCAGAGGTAAAGAATACGTGGCTAACATAGGCAGTCAGTCACACCTATGTGACCAACCAAGAAAAACACTAGAAACCAAGGTTCAGGTAGCTTTGCTGGTTGGCAATATTCCAAGCAGGCTGTCATACACTGTTGCTGGAAGAATGAGCACTGTCCCCATGACTACTGGGATAGGACAACTGGAAGCTTCTGCCTGATGTCTCCTGAACTTTGCCCTATGCACCGTTTTTCATTGCTGATTTTAATCTTTATCCTTTTGATGTAATAAACTGTAACCATGAAAAAAAAAAAAAAAAAAATACGTGGCTAAGCCTATATCCATGTCAGACCCTGGGCCAAGCGTGGACTATAATTCTTAGAAAACCATTTCTGGTAAATCAATAAAACCAATAGTAAATGTAGAACAAAGATTTACTATTAGATTAAAAAACATAGATATGTGAGAGGAAGTTAAAGGCCCGAGGAGACAAGTCAATAAAACCATCCCCTTCATCCTTAGCCTGGTCCTTCCTTTGGATAACAAGGATGTTATTATCTTCAGCTCTGTCCCAGGCATGGCCAGAATCCCATCCAAACAGTGAACAATGTCACTGTAATTAATCTGAATTACAAGCCTTTGGCCTGCTGTGCCTTACTTGGGTAATTAAAGAAATAGAAGATAATTTGCATGAGCTCAGACCGGCACTGCGGTCAATCCCAGTCACAGCAACTCCCTGGCAGCTGTCATATCTGTTTACTTCCGGCTTGACCCTGTCACATCTCTGAGAATCACTTTCCTCATCCTAAAACAGATGGGTCAGACTAGACCAGGAATTAGCTCACTTTTCTGTGAAGGGCCAGATATTAATTTTTCTTTTTTTTTTTGGCTGCACCATGCAGCTTGCAGGATCTTAGTTCCCCAACCAGGGATTGAACCCGGGGGCCTCCTCCAATGGAAGCACAGAGTCCTAACCACTGGACCGCCAGGGAATTCCCAGATATTAATATTATAGACTCTGTGGGCCATACAGTCCCTGTTGCAATTCTGCCTTGACAGCATTTAACAGCAGCCACCACAATACAGAAGTGAGGGAGGCTGTGTTTGCTGGCCATAGTTTGCCCAGGCCTGGACTAGATAATCTCTTAGCCTTTATATCCCAGAGTTCAAATTAACAGAGCCCAGCAGACCTTGGTGGTCTCCAGTTCTGAGAGCCTATGTTGGCTCCTCCACTTCCTGCTCTGGCAGCCTGTCTGGACCCAGTGTCTCACAGAGACTCACAGCTTACTGCTCTCCCACTATGTCTCCTGCCCAACCAGAGGCAGGAGCACTGATACTCATCCAGTGCCACACATGTATACCTGACCCCATCAGGAAATAAAACTGGTAGCAACACACTCTGTTCACCCTGGAATCAGCTCTACCCTGCTCCTACACCCACCCAGGGCTGCTGGGACCATTTGCATCTGGGTCCCTCTGCTTGGAATGAAAGTGTCCCCTATACTCCCAGCCTCAGCTCCGATAGCCAAACCGGACCATCTCTCAATACCACAGTTGTTCTATCTCCCTCCCCTGACCTGTCCCAGAAAGTGCTTGTTCTAGATCTTGGATCCTTATTCTCCTTCCCCCATCCACATGAAAACAGGCCGCCCTGCCAGGGGGCCTGTGGGGCTGTGGCTTGAATCCCAGGCCACAGGCCTTGGAAAGCAGGAAAGGAGGATGGGCAGTCAGTCTAGTTCAAATGGACAAGTGTTGCTGAGGTGGGGGAAGGTCACTAGACCTTGCCCAGCCAAGTCTTAAGATGTGTCAACTATCAGGACAGAGATTCAGATACATGAAACAAGATAAGGATTTTGGTTCTAGAACCGGAGTGAAAGAAGAGTTCTTTACACCAGGCAAAAGACCACTTATTAGAATTATTTTGCACAAGGTCAGAATCGGACTAAGAGACAAGCTGACATACTCCTGATAAGCTGCCCCATTTTAACCCCTACACGGAGAATGTCAGTGAAGCTGAGTGGCATAGAAATTAAAATCAGGTATTAAAATCAAAAGATTCCTTAGCCTGGGTATATGGCGTCCTCTAATGTTTGCTTCTGAGAAGTGCAGGCTTCTGTCTGAACTGAGTTATTTTTTCAGATCTTTTACATTCCCTCCTCCTTTGATTTTTTTGTTTTTAATTTAAACTGTCTGTTTCATTCCCAGTGGGAATTGTGAAGAAGGAAAAAATTTGTAACAGTGCATCTAAATCCCAGATCAGTCTGAAATCTATATATTATCTCACTGTATTTTCAAAATGTCCATCTGAAGAAGGAGGCCATGCATGTATTGACTCCATCAGAAACAGTGGAGGCAAAGGACCTTGACTGAGATCACAAAGCTAATCTGTGACAGAGGAGCCAGGACATCACCCAGGGCTCCTGGCTGCACCAGGCCTCATACGCTTCACTGGTTAGTTCTCAAGACTTTTCAGGTTGACCACAAACATCCACAGTTCCCATCTCTTCTGGGGTCAGGACATCACCAGAGCAGCCAGGAGTCAGTGGTTTCACAGAGTGTGGAGCTTCAAGTAGAAAACCAGTGTTAAAAAACAAAGCCAAGCCAGAACTGGAGCCGGGCAGGTGGATTTCTGCATCCTTGCCTACCTGCCTCTCCTACCTGTGCTGGGTAGCTGGGTAGCAGTGCTCTCCACAGGCAGGGACAGAGTGGGGCCAGCATTTGTGCTCTGTGAGGCTGAGGGGCCAGGAGTCTGGAGCAGGGACTCCACCACTGAAAGTGGAGGAGACTGCAACCCGTTGGACCTCATCCTCAGGCCCCTTAACCATGCTCCCTGTGTTCCAGCCGCCCTCTGCTTATCAGCCTCAGGTGCATGTGTATGTCCATATTATACACCTTTATTCACACTGTTTATGCTGCCTGGCAGTTTCCCCTGTTCCAGCCTTCAAAATCCTACTCATCCTTCAAGGCCAAGTTCAAATGGCATCTCTTCCCTCTGGCTCTCCCTAATCATCTGTTCATCTTCCGTTACCCTTTCCCATCATAAACACAGCTCTCCTCTTTGCACCTCTTTACAAGGCAGGCATTGCTCTATAGTTATTTTTCTCCCCCATAGTCTGTGAGCCTCTTGAGGGCAGAGACCATTCACTCATTTTATTTGGTGTTGATAGAAATCCACAGAGAACAATAGTAGAAAAGTGCATGAGCTTTGTACCAGGCAGACCTGGATTCAGATCTGGACCTAAGCCCCTGGGGTAGTCATTTAAACTCTCTGTGGTCAAGTCTCATGTCTTTAAAATGTGATAACAACACCTTCAGGAAGGTTGTTATGAAAACTAAGTGAAAAAATATGCCCAAAGCCCTGATACACAGAAAGCATTAGCTTTAATATCTTTCAGTTCATATCATTCATTTAATATCATTCAGTTCAATCTCTTTGTTATAACAACAAAGAAATAAATCTAGAGAGGGGAAGTGACTTGCTCAAGGTCACATAGAACTTCTAGGACCTGAACCCAGGGTATCTGATTCCCAGGTCAGCACCTTTTAAACAAACTAAAGTCCTGTTCATCTCATTTACTATTCTGATTCCAATAACAAATAAAATTGATGCCAACACACTCCATGTGTGGTTATACCCTATCTTAGTCTATTTGGGCTGCTATAGCAAAATACCACAGACGGGGTGCCTTACAAACACAAAAATTTATTTCTCACAGTTCTGGAGGCTGGAAGTCTAAGACCAAGGCACCAGCATGGTCAGTTCTGGTGAAGGCCCTCTTCCTGGTTCACAACCAGCGCCTTCCTGCTGTGTCCTCACACAGTGGCAGGGGTGAGGGATCTCTTGGAGCCTCTTTTCTAAGGCACTCATCCCATTCATGAGGTTCCCCACTCATAAAATAAGCATCTCCTAAAGGCCCCACCTGCTAATACCATCACATCAGGCATTAGGAGTTCAACATACGGGGGGACATAAACATTCTGACCAGAGCAAACTCTATACTAGATCTCTACCTATTGTCACTTTCTTCTTTCAAAGTCGAGTTTTCCAAAATCAGAGACTGGCTGTCCCCAGCCCTGTCCTCTCTGTGGCATGGCCTGACACAGGAGGAGGCCCCGGTAGGAATTGAAACATATTTGCAAAACTGGGACGTAACCCGAGCTTCTGCAGTTTCCTCAGCTTCAGTATCTATGCCATCATCCTCTCCTAACCAACCCTATATTCCCCATGCTCCCCAAATCCCTTCCTCTCTTCCTCATTCTTGTGGGCACTATCTGAGTTCATGCCATTCACTTCTCACCTGCACCCGTTTGATCCCCTGGAGGTGACAGTGTAGCAGCAGAGATACTTGGGGTGGATCACTAGGACAGGGCAGGACACAGGAGGTACTGTTGTAAGTGGCCAAGGGTTGGGCCATTTTCTAAGGCCAGATCTGTGGGCTAATGACATGGCTCAGAAAGAAGAGCAAAGTCCATTAGGTTTAGAAGCCAAGGTGACACAGACAGAGAATAAAGCAAGTGGAAGGCAATTGGTACAGATGAGTCTAGGGAGACAGAGGTCCCCTTGTTTGTTTGTTTTTTTTGCTGCTGTCCAGTTGGCAAATGAGTGAACTGGCTTAAAAGTTGCACAGAAATGTCTCTGTTCTAAACATTGCCAGCAGAATCCAAGCACTACCCTGTCTGAAGACGTGGGTTTCCAAATAAAAAGACCTCCACCTTCCTTTGGTCATGAGAGCAGAAATTACCCCAGGTCCAGCTTCCTTATCACTTCAGCTCCTTTCTTTTCTTTTCTTTTTTTCCCTTAAATTAATTAATTAATGAATTTCTTTATTTATTTATTTTTGGCTGCGTTGGGTCTTTGTTGCTGCGTGCAGGCTTTCTCTAGTTGCAGCGAGCGGGGGCTACTCTTTGTTGCAGTGCACCGGCTTCTCTTTGTGGTGGCTTTTCTTTGTTGTGGAGCACGGGCTCTAGGCACGCAGGCTTCAGTAGTTGTGGCACACAGGCTCAGTAGTTGTGGCTTGCGGGCTCTAGAGCACAGACTCAGTAGTTGTGGCACACGGGCTTAGTTGCTCTGTGGCATTTGGGATCTTCCTGGACCAGGGCTCGAATCCATGTCCTCTGCATTGGCAGGTGGATTCTTAACCACTGCACCACCAGGGAAGTCCCACTTCAGCTCCTTTTTGAGTCAAGGCTCTGGGGCTACACTTTGCTGGCAATGCAGCTGGACCACTCTTTCCAACCACTCTTCTCAGTGTTTGTGCCTTATGAGACAGGAATGTTCCTAAAGAGGGCTACTGTTCGGCCACCTCTCTGGACACTGAGCACAACCCAATACAAGCAGTTAGGTTGGTCCCTAAGCCCAGGCCTGACCTTGCAGCCAGGATTCCATCCATGGACCAGGCTCAGAACATGAGCCTCTTTATGCCTAAAGTAAAATTCCTGCATCCTGCAATTTCCAGGATGGAAAGATGGCAGGTAAGTGGCGACCTGTGGCAACTTCCATAGCTGGATACCACCTCCCTGCTGCAGAAGCTCAGTGTGCATCCCCCATAAGTGGATGTGGCAGGGCCTCACCATGGCAACTGGGGGCCCTGGGTCCAGACGTGTGAAATCCCCTCATTACCATGAGCACCTGGTTTGCTGTTGTCAGTCTGTCCAAGCCTGGCCTCCTCTAGCCCATGAGACGACCAAGTCTGTGACCTAATTAAAAAGTGTGGTCCTAGAGGAGAGATCAAGATGGAAGAGTAGGAAGACACTGGGCTCACACACCTTCATGAACACATCAAAACTACAACTACATATAGACTGGCTCTTGGTGAAATCTACCTGGGGGCTAGCAGGACAGCTTTTGTACAACCAAGGCTGTAAAGAATGATCCATGTGGAGTCTAGTAGGAAGGGAAGAGAAGCAATCTAGTCAGGACCACACCCCTAGCAAGGGACACAGAAGAGGAGGTGTTATCACAGGCTAGTGAATCTTCCCCAGGGAGAGTGGGGTTCAAGCCACATATTAGGCACCCCAGCCCTATAGTCTAATACCGGGAAGATGAGGTCCCTTAGCTGGTTTGAAAACCAGTGGGGCTTACCCGAGGCCTATAAGAAACCAAAAATTCCACTCTTAAAGAGTACATGCACAGTCTTGCTTTGCTTACTCCCAGATGTAGCACAGAGGCAACACATTGAAACTGTTTGGGGCTTTGGCTAGCTTTGCAAGAGAACCCCAGAGCACCCCCAAGCCTGCACCAGACTCCTGCTCCAGATGCTCTTGCCCACACTAAGGCAGAGGCTGCTTTTGACAATGGGAATGCATAAGCTTGGAGGGAGCAGAGGCAGCTCAGACCCTGGCCCTGCCTCTGATCAGGGTGGAGGCAGCCATGGCCAGCATCCTACAAACACTCTGGAGGGAGTAAAATTGTTCCAGGGTGGAGACCATGATCACAAGCGAGCACATCCCTGTACACACTTGAGAGGGGGTGGAGCCAGCTCAGTGGTGTGGCACCAACCCTTCTGGCCCAGCCAGCCTCTAATCAAGGCATGCACACTGGGGAGAAAGTGAAAGAAGCACAGCAGTGCAGCCACAAGCCCTTAGGCCCTGGCCGCATCCCAAAACAAGGTGGAAACTGCCATCACATATGGGAAAAGCCCAGTACTCTCAGGGCTCCTCCTCCAGCCCCTTAACCCATCGTCAATAGGGTAGTGATGGCCATTGAGCATAGGAGAGGCCCCAGCTTATACCTGGCTCTGGCTCTAGCCCCTCCACCTCCAGACCTACTTCACACCAAGGTGATGGCTGTCAGCATACCCTGAGGGAAGACACAGCCTATGCTCCACTTCAAAGTTACTGGGCACAAGTAGATTGCATAGGGATGATCCCACACAAGGATATGCACTCAAGACTGAGATAAGTAACTGTTTCACCTGAATTCAGATACACAGAAAGTTAAACAAAATGAGAAGACAAAGGAATATGTTTCAAATGAAAGAACAAGAAAAAATGCTGAAAAAAACCTTAATGAAACACAGATAAATAATTCAGCTCATAAAGAGTTCAATGCAATAATAATAAGAATGCTAACTGAACTTGGGATGAACACAGTGAGAATTTTAACGAAGAACTGGAAAACTTAAAAAAGAACCAGTCAGACCTGAAGAATACAATAACAAATAAAATACATTAGAGAGAATTAACATATTAGTAGATTAGGTGATACAGAAGAATGCACAAGCATTCTGGAAGACAGATTAATAGAAATCACCAGAAAAGCAAAAGGAAAAACAGATTTTAAAAAATGAGAATAGCTTAAGAGACCTCTCAGACAATATAAAACATACTAACATTCACATTATAGGGATCCCAGAAAGAGAAGAGAGAGAGAAAAGGGCACAAAATATATGTGAGAAAATTATGGTTGAAAACTTCCTGAACCTGGAGAAGGAAACAGATATCCAGGTACAGGAATCGCAGAGTCTCAAATAAGATGAAGCCAAAGAGACCCACAGCAAGACATATCATAATTAAATTGGAAAAAGTTAAAGAGAAAAAGAGAATTCTAAAAATAACAAGAGAAAAACAAAGAATCATGTACAAGGGAACCCCCATTAGGCTATCAGCTGATTTTTCTGCAGAAAATTTGCAGACCAGAAGGGAGTGTTATGATATATTTAAAGTGTGAATGGAAAAATTCTACAACCTAGGATACTTTACCCAGCAAGGTTATCATTCAGAATTGAAGGAGAAATAAGAGCTTTTCACACAAGCAAAAACCAGAAGAGTTCTTCAATACTAAACCAACCTTACAAGAAGTGTTAAAGGGTCTTCTTTAGGTGAAAAATAAAAGCCTACAATAAGAAATAAGAAATCATAGGAAGGGAAAAAATCTCACTGGTAAAAGTAAACAAATACTAAAGGCTGTGGAACAACCACATAAATAAGCTAATAAGAATGTTAAAAGGTAATTAAATTGTAAAGTTAACTAGAACTACAATAAACACTTAAGGAACATACATGAAGATATAAAATATGACATAAAAAACACAAAACGTTGCAGTGGGGAGTAGAAAACGTAGTTCTTTTAGAATGTGTTTAAACTTAAATGACTATCAGTTTAAATTGGGTAGATATATTTATAGGTCAACATATATGAACTCCATGGTAACCACAAATAAAAAGCCTACAATAGATGTACAAAAACTAAAGTGAAAAGAAACACAGATATAACACTAAATAAAATCATCAAGCCACAAGAAAAGAGCCTAAAAGAAGAAGAAAAGAATTACAAAAACAACCAGAAAACAAATACCAAAATGATAATAAGTGCATACCTATCAATAATCACTTTAAATGTCAATGAACTGAATGCTCCAATCAAAAGATATAGGGTGGCTGATTGTATTTTAAAAACAAGACCCATCTATATGTTGCCTACAGGAGACTCACTTCAGAGCTAAAGACACACACAGACTGAAAGTGAGGGAATGGAAAAAGATAGTCTATGCAAATTGAAACAGAAAGAAAGTTGGGGTAGCCTTATAGCAGATGAAGTAGATTTTAAAACAAAGTCTATAATAAAGGACAAAGACAAGCATTATGTAATCATAAAAGGATCAATAAAAGAACAGGATATAGCGTTCATAAACATATATACACCCAGTATAGGACCCCCAAAATATATAAAGCAAATATTAACAAACATAAATGGAGAATCTGACAATAATAATAATAATAGAAGGGAAATTTAACACCCCACTTGTATCAATGGACATGCTATCTGCTCCTGCAAACATATCTTGACTTTCTCAGAACATACACCCAGAATATTTTGTAGAGTTTGTTCTCAGAGCAGCTCACAAGTAATAGGAATTCAGAACTTAAATGACAGGACTCTGGTGTGGCATCCCCTGACATCCACTGAGGGGGGCACAGGAGGTCATGAGAGAGCAAAATACTGGAACTGGAGGCCAGTCATCACTCCAGCATCTTGTCCAACTTGAGAAGTGGTAACTAGAACAGCAGAAGTCTTGCTCATCCAGGCCCTGCACTTGAAACCTGACTTTTGAAGAATGCCAAAGAGATGAAGACAATTTTGCAATAGTAACAGCAATAAGCATATATTGAAGGTTTACTGTGAACCAGGCACACTCTATTAAAATACTATCTTATTGAAGATCATGCTGAGCCTGTGAGGTACGTATCCTTTCCCTTTGCTACTAAAAGGCAGAGACAGTATGCAAACATCAACCTGACAGATTGAAAAGTTCATGCTTTTAAACAAAGCGTTATATTATCTCTCATATAATAGTATTTATATAAGAAAGGACTAAGCCAGCATGAAACCAAATACACACACATTTAGACTCATCAACTCCCTAGATCATAAGATGGATCCATGATGATAGATAGATAGATAGATAGATATCATTACCTATGACTTAAGCCTCACCAAATCCTCAAATCCTCACCATTCGGTTGGGTTTCAATTTTCAAAATTCACAGTAAGATATTTATCACAAAGGTGGTTCCCTTCTAGAGAAGTTTTCTATTGGATATCTGATGAAACTTTACTGGCAGGATTGCAGAGCTATATTCGTTGACTTCCATGTAGGGTGGGGGATGCACCTTTTTCTGGATATCAGCATACCTCGGGATTGGGGACAGGCAAAAGTTTCAGGATTCTAAAATAAGTCACCAAATTGCAAATCCTTCCTCCTTGTTAATATGATCCCTCCACAGTGAATTTGAACTCGTTTATCATCAAAGTTTTCCAGTATCAAATAAATCTCTTTCTAGAGTCAAGTTTCAAAGGAAAAGCTATCAATGGAATTCCCTATTTTTTTTTTTTTCATTTTGAAATGACATTATTCTTTGCACTAAGGCAGTTCTTTTCTAGTCCTCAAATTAAAAAAAGCAATTGTCCATTTGATTACAAGTAAGTATTTATCTCTTTACAAATAACAAAGCCATGAATCAAATGAGCTTTGCCTTTTTTGTCTCCCTTCTTGCTTTGTCCTTCATTAAAGGAAACACATTATGAAAATGTATAATTTTCCCACTTTGTTCTTCATGCTTAATTGATTTTCAGCATGAAAAAAGAAAAAAAAAAAGAGTATAAGTCTGGAAAAGGAAACCTCAAACCTCATGAGTATCCTCTTTATAACCATTTAATCTTAAATTGTGTTCACAAATGCTAATTATAAACATCTCTAATTATACATGTCACCCACCATGGTTGAGTGCAATTCCATTTCTTGGACTTTGACATAATGCTCTATTACTATCACCAGCCAAGGAACTGGCAGTAACTAAGCCTTTTTACTTTCTACCTGAGGAAGCAAAATTGGTCAGCAGTTCAAGCCTCATAAATGAGCATCCATCAGTGAGTAACATGTGTTTAGATTCTGGAGCCCTTGCCTGAGCATGGGATAGGACCCCCTGCAACAATAGCTCAGTATTAATTAATAAATTAATGGAATTAATTAATTCAATTACAATGTGCAGAGAACTGGGTATAGTTCTGCCCACTCAGAGGTAAGATACAGTTCCTGACTTCAGAGACAATTCACATTAGAAAGAGACACTTTCCAACTGACCAAGGCAAACTTTGTGAAGAGCTATGATACTGACTCAATCAAGCAGTGGTGGAGAGCAGAGAATTCTCCAGGCAGAAAATAGGCATGAAGAGAGGGGCAGGCCATTCGAGGCAGAGGGAACAGCACGGCCACAATCTTGGAGGTGTCAACTGGTTCAGGGTAGATCTTCATCAGCTTACAATGGGGTTACATCTTGATAAACTCATCCATTGTAAACTGAAAATATGATAACTTTTTATGATATGATAAATGCAGTTAAGGCACCTAACCTACGGAATGTCATAGCTTAGCCTAACCCACCTTCAACGTGCTCAGAACACTTATAACAACATACAATTGGGAAAAATCACCCAACACAAAATCTATTGTACAATAAAATATTAAATATCTCATGTAATCTATTGAACACTATGCTGAAAATGAAAAACAGAATGGTTGTCTGGGGAATTAATGGTTGCAAGTTCCTATTGGTTGAATGGTTCCTATTGGAACAACCAATAGGTTGTTCACCCTGCTGATCTCATGGCAGACTGGGAGCTGTGGTAACTGCTGCTGCCCAGCATCATAAGAGAATATTGTACCAGGTATCGCTAGCTTGAGAAATGATCAAAATTCAAAATTCCAAGTACAGTTTCTTAAATGCATATCACTTTCAAACCATTGTAAAGTCAAAAAATTTTAAGTTGACTATCTTAAATCAGGGACTGTCTGTATTTGGGAGGGGACTGTATCCCTTTGGGGCTGTCCAGAGGACTAGGCCAGGGAGAGTCACTGAAAAAGCAGGGTAAGATCCCAGTAGATAGGACCAGCAGTGTTTTCCTGCTGGAAAACAGGAAAGGGGTCTGGAGTTCATCACTTAGAGAGGGAGTCACTGAAGTACCTTGGAGATGAGAAATAATCTTACCTACAATTTGATAAGATCACACTCCCATTCACAGATGTTTCAGACTGGCTGGTGGCTCAGTTGTGTAGGTGATGCTTGTCACTGAAGCCTCAAGGCTCTTGTTTACATCTTCTCCCATTTTCCCTCAGACCTGGCACCACTGCTTCCTTGCAGGAGTCCAGCTGGGGCCCCTGTCAGAATAGGCAGGTTCTCAGCAGACCCTGGCTCATCACCCAAAACAGCAACAGAACACAGCTCAGGGAATCCTTACCTTTTCCCTTTACAGAATGCTTTCATTTTGGAAATGAAATTGGAGTAAGTCAACAGCATGGGCAGCAGGTGCCTGTGTGTGAAATCAGAGGGTCTTTGTCCACTCTCCATCTCCAGGGAAGAGTCAGAGGTGAAGCCAGAACTGCTGAGGTCCTGGAGCAGGTGCTGACTGTCTTCAGCACAGTGAAGGGTGGAGGCAGATGCAATAGACTGAGCACAAATCGAGCCCTGGATGAGGAGAGACAAGGGACCTCAGAGAAGCAGAGGAGCAGAAAAGGAGGCCATGGAGCACAATAATCAATTTCCTGGATACTGTTCTGCTCTGCAATATGTTCCAATGACATTTTATGAACTAAAGCTCAGAAGTAGAAAATCAAATAGCTTTCTTTGTCTGTAAATCTTCTCATCTTGCTCTTGATTCCCAATGATGGCGAAAAAAAATAAAGGAAAAGATTTACCATAAAGGAAAAATAAAGGAAAGCTTAAACATCCCAAAGATATTGCATTTATTCCTAGTTTAAAATTTTTCTTTGAGGTAAATTGGCAACCAAGTTGTTATGACGTAAAAGTGTGTTTGCTTTTAGCAAACATTCATTTCTTTTTTTTAAAACTGAAATATAGTTGATTTACAATACTATGTTAGTTTCAGGTGTACAGCAAAGTGATTCAGCTTTTCTGCAGATTATATTCATTTCTAAAATTAAAGATGAATTTCCATAAGACATTCATCTTTGATAATAGAAATATTTTAAGTTAAATATAGATAATGGTTGATAAGTAGAACATGTGTGTGCTAAACATAGATAGGAAGAGATGAAGAAGCAAAAGATACCTAGCAGTTATGAGGCACCTGGGTACTAAATGACTGCTGTACACTAAATATGCACAAGATTTATAAGATACTAAATATACAGAGACACTAAATATATATTAACCCTTAATGTACATAAGGTTTTAATTCAGTGGCCCATTGGAGACTCCCATTCTGGATCTATATGTCCTCTTCCCAAGAAACACAAATAAAACCAATTAGCCAACTGTTCATCTGGCTAATTGCCAAGCTGCAGCTGTCAAACAGGTATACTTGTCCCTAAATTTCTTCACTAGAGCAAATCTTTTTTGTTGGCCCAGGGCAACTTCCATCTGTGGGCCTCTTACCTGAATGTCAACTCTGATCCTTGTAACGATGTCATCAGTGGGGGAGGCTGAAGCTGTAGAGAGGAGAGGAGATGCGGACATCCTGGGTCCCAAGATACAGGTAGCGTGGTTGGTCCTTCCGTCCTTCCTGCAGCCTCTCTGAAGTGTATTAATTTGCCCCATCTTTTCCCTTTGCTTCATTCTCATTGCGAGTTTCCATTGATTTAGTGAAGACTGTGATTCCAGCATTTAAATTTGTGTTGAAGTCTTTCTGTTCCATGGCCTCGGGGATAGCCTGCTGGTGCATGAGCTTACCGCAGCATGAAGCTAATTTCCCACTCAGTGCAGGTCAAAGTTTAAACTAACCATATCTTTTAATACTGTCTCAAGAAGTCACTTTTTATCCTCCATCACAGGTGTAGGCAAAGACTGAGCAGTGCCATGGCTTCAGAGGGAGGGTCGCTTGTTTACACATTGCCTTTGGATCTGCCCTGCCCACCTTGTCTGGACATAGAATGTTCTCTCCCTGGGATTGAAGAGGTGTGGCTGCCCCTGCAAGGTTTCTCTATAGTTAACATTGTTCCTGCTGATAATGACCATGTTCTGGATTAGCCATTTGCCTCCAGTCTCCAGGTTGTCACATGCTGCAACATCCTCATCCCAACCCCAGGCCTTTCCCATCCGCCCAGGCCTCTCACACATCCTGTTCCTTCCACAGACATACAGAGGTGCACCCAATGGCATCCCTGTGTGCCAACACAGGCTGAGAGCATCAGGGATACCATATGAGGCTCACTCACCTGGACACCTCCTCTTAGCGAGACTGTTCCTGGACCACACAGAGCATGGCAGGAGAGAGAGCACCACATTGGATAATCTCATATTACTTCTCATCTTCCTGTGTTTTCCCTCTGAAATATCATCTTATTCCTAAAAAGAGCCCAGGACAAGATCTAGGGGAATAGGGTGCTATGTCTCTTCTCAGGACTCAGACGTCATAGTAACTTAGTCCCTCCTTAAAGATTTAGTCCACTTTTTGATTTTGGAGAATCCACTCTGATGGTATATCTTGTATTTCCCTATGTTATACCTTAGAGTCAAACATATCATTAGGACATCCAAGCTTTGTTTTTAAAATATTAAGTTTTGGAAACCCTTTTCTCTTACAATTAATCTTGGACTTCAAGACTACTGGATTGCCAGGGAACTTGAGCCTCAAAATAAAGCAGTGGTCTCCCTAGTTCTCGACTGAATTCATCTGCCCCATCGACCAGGGGATACAGTACTACTAAATATCCTGAGTAGATACCTAAACAGAACCAAGGACTAAATCAGGTAGGTAGTTGTTGTTTTTAGAAATGAGTTAGACAGTGGGCTGATCTGATTTAAATCCTTCAGAGATCATCTCAGTTTCTGTATAAAAAACAGAAGAGTATGCGTAGAACCAAAGGACTTGATGGGTGTTACAGCCCATGTTGGAGGTGATGTTGGCCTGGACCAGGATGGTAGCACTGGGGATGGAGAGCAATAGCCTGATTTTGGATCTACTTGGGATGTGGAGCTGACAGTGGTGGAAAGAAGGGGCCTCAAGGAGCCTCCTCAGGTCTTGGCTTGGGCAACTTAGGTAGATGTTGATGTCACTTAGGGAGATAAGGAAGAGTTGGGGAGAGACAAGTTTGAAACCACAGGGGTGGTGGGGGATCAAGAAGTCTTGGAATGACATGTTTGAGGTGACCTTTGGACATCATGTGCTGAGGAGACATTGTGTGAGGGACCCCTTCTCAGTTGGGACCCCTGGAGGCCCCTCCAACCACTCTGCTCTCTACTTCCTCTGAGGGCAAGTCCGTTGGCAGATTACACAGATGACCTCTCCTCCAGTGGCTTCTCCTGAGCTTGCCCACCACTTCCTGATTACCTCACTTTTCCTTTGTCTTCCTAAGAGGGGTCCATCACCCATCTGCCAGCCTAGGAGGCAGGGAGACCCCACATCTTCAGTCTTTCAACTGAAAGCAAAGGCAAACAACAGCAATCTGAATTGCAATCCATTCCTTACCATCTGCAAGCTGGTCTCCTGCCATCCAAAGGGCAGGAGGCTGGGGGCTGGCTGGCCAGCTGCCCTACCTTGCCTGGCCCTGTCCAGGACAAGCTGCTAGCAGAGGATTCAGTTTACATTTTAAACCTAGGGCCGTTTTCTTTGTTTCCTTCCAGGATCTGGGAGAGGGAGGGAGTGATTCTGTGATGGAAAGTGATAAAGAAAAATTGTTACACACCCTGTATTTATTAGCTTCCTCCAGCCAGGAATTCCCACAGAAGGTTCTCGTCTCTCTTTAAGTGACCCCTTATGATCTCAGTGACCCAATGGGGCCATTCACCTGTGTCAGGAAATGTGTTGCTAATTAATCTTTGATTATTTCCTAGGTGAATACTTTCATTTGTTTAAATATATTTACTGAGTGTCAGCAGGTTCAAAGCAAACAGTTTGTGCTAATGACACTGAACCCGTCAGGCCAGGATCTAATCTCTTGGAGTTCTCAATCTGGCAGGGGTCAGACAATAGACAAAGGAGCAAGCAAACCAGCAAATAAAAGCAATCCTGGATAGCGATGAGAACTACCAGGAAAATAAGGCAGCAAAATGTAAAATCGACAGAGGGTTGGAGCGGGGAGACGGGGGGTGTTATATAGAGACGATGGGAAAAGGTTGCTGAAGTGAGATTTGGATTGAGAAGAAATTAGCAAGCACAACTCTGGGCAAGTATGTTCCAAATCATAGATCAGCAAGGGCGAAACTTGTCAGGAGAGGTTAAATTCAGAAGGACGGTCTGCATAGCTGCAGCCTGCTGAGTGTGCAGACTGCAGTCTGAGGTCTGGTCAGAGCCCTGACCAGCTATAACCTCTGAACTCTGCATGTGCTCAGGGCATCCTAAAGCAGAAATCACATCTCATGTATTTGCCATTTTCCCCACAAAGCTGAGCATGTGATTAAGCTAAGAGGAAGCATAAAAGATACAGTTGGGAGGGAAATGAAGCAGGTCTAAATGGAATTGGAGAGTACTGAGTTAGGGTTGAATAGCAAGTTACATTAGTTGCCTCTCCTGGCTTCATGGTTATAATGCAGCTTCACCAGGCAGCTTGTTTCCCCCCTCCACACACCCACTTGGTTCTTAAACCCATGATGTCCTGTCCCATTGCTGTGGGTGAACCCAGAGTATGGGACAGAAAAAAGTATGGGGCTGGGATTAAAATGCTTGGCTCAAGAGATCAAGTTTCCCATCATGGAATGTACTTAGATTTTACATAGAGTTGATTTGGGTACAATTTAGGGTATCTTCCAATCCTAAGATTCAATACATTTATGGCAAGGGAATTCTGCAGAGGGAAAAAACCCTTTCAAACTTCCAGTTGGTAGCCCCACCCATTCCCCACCCCTTCTGCCTTTGGCCATTGCTGTTGAGATGACCACCCCACTGCCGTTGAGGTGTCTCTTCCTGGTTCCGGGATAATTGGGTCTCAAAGGCTGAAGATAAAACAGCAACTCAGGCTGATAAAAAAGTAGTCCTGATAATGCAGCTCAATGGAGATAACTGTGCCAGGAAATATTATGTGTTGAATGTAATTTCAAAGGTCAATAAATATGCCAAGCAGATGCAGCCTGAAACTGAACTCACCCTGATAGCAGGATGAGGGACCAGACTGTTTTCCCATCTCTCTTGCTAAAGAGTTAAACAGTGTACCTTCAAGTTATTATTGTATCTCAACATTTAAACTTATGCTTCTTTCCTTTTTTTAATAATTGAAGATTTTCTTCAATGTGTCACAGAATGTGACACATCACATGCTGTGATGTGTCACACTGTGCAGCATGACAGGAGTAATAAATCACACAGCCTTGATATTTATTTACATTATTTTACTTGTCACAGATATTTGAGGCTAGAGAATTTCCAAGGACCAAGTTGTTATCAGGATGCCTATTTCCCTCTCACTTTGAAGTCCTCTGTACCCAGCCCTGTGCTAGGCACTACGGTATAAGAAAAATAAGGTAAAGACACAATTCCTGCCCTTGAAGGGCCTTGATATGGTTGGAGAGACATGTGCAGGTGGATTTATGAATAGCACAGCATCCATGTGGGAAAAGGGGGGTATTTGCCCTGCTTCCACCTGCACTGCTGTCTTCCATTCCTTCTCACCAACTCTCAGGCTCTGGCCGTTTCACCACTCTAGGTTAGTTCTTTCCTTCAGTCACCCACACCAATGGATTCAGGAATCTTATCAAGTAGATACTCCACTGAGAAATCTAAACCTGACCTTGTTTCTGACCTTCAGTCTCACATTTCCTCTTGGAATTCCTACCAAAACCTTAAACTAACATGTCCAAAATCAAAATCCTCTCCACTTTCCCCAATCGTAATTGTCTTCTAGGTGTATATATTACTGTTACCTAGACTCTGACCAGGCTTTATATCTTATCAGGTACGTGCACTTGTATAGGTCATGTCTCCTCTCTGAGATTCAGGTTCCTCACATGTAAATTTGGGTTACTAATATCCATCTGACCCTTTCCCTCCTTTGATCCATTTTCTAAGGAACCAAAGGAAAATAATAAAACAGTGAAATCAAGTGCAAGCATCACTACTATTATTGTGATGGTAGTTTAGGTACACATTTGTCCATACAGCATTTTTAAGCCCCTAACTGGTCTCTCCATCTCTAGCAGCTCTGTCACATTTTAACTTCTATTCATACCACTCCTCTACCAAGGTAAACATATAAAATTTATCCTGGACTCTTGGTTTCAGCTTTATTTCCCAAGTATAAGACTATACATTAGAACCTAAGTTGTTCATAGATCTTGGGTTCAGATATGTTTCAGCATCTATCTGGAAACGCTCAGGCCAAACAGAATCTTATTTATTTGTAGAAGGTTGAGGAGTGTTTTGAGAAAGAACTTACCAAGAAAAGAGGATCAGGCAGGCACATCTGACTGTCACAAAGCCTGAGCCATGAGAGAAGAGGATGGATTCTTAATACAGTATCATGACCATCACACAAAACCTGCCCCAATCCCGTTGCTTAGATCCATGTCTGCTCCTCAGGAGAGAGAGAGATGACTGTCTAGCCAGAAACAGAAACAGCTGGTATGGTAAAAAAAAAAGCACTGGAACAGTAGGGCTTAAGCATAAGGGATCCCAAAGTACTAGTGGCCTTGGCACTGCTTTGGAAATCCTCTCACAGGATATAAGATGAAGTAGAGAGGTCCACCTTCCCCTCATCCTCCCCACACACACTTTTTCACAGTCTACTACCAGATCTATAGGGCTGTCATGTGAGCACTGGTGACTTTGCCCATTTGCAAGCTACACATCTGTGGTAATGCCCAGTAGGAGACTTCAGTGGAGACAGTACTGGAAGTTGGAATTGCAATATCAGAAGACCTGCCCACAAGCACTTGTGAGGTACCCCTCAAACTTGCAGACACTCTTGAGGTAGCATGAAGGATAGAGAGTTTATAGAAGGCCCTGCATCAGCAAGGGTGGTCAGAAGTCAGTGAAATTCAAATTTTTTTATTTCTAAGGGGAATCCACAATTAGAATTTGAATCCATAATTAGAGAAATTCAGGTTTTAGTTACAGGTCCCCCAGGTATGTCCGGAAATTCCCACATACAAACACACCTAGTTTAAATATGATGAGCTACCCATACATTAGCCAGATAAATGTTGAATGAACTCCAAATTTCTGGTGTCATATAAGCATTTCATGTGGCCCATTTTGAAGGTCCATGGAAAACCATCCCCTTCAAAACTACCAAAAAATCTAAATACACACACACACAGAGAAAGAAAAAGAATTTCCAGGTTGCTTGCCATGGAGCATAAGATGAGCACACTTTGAGATTGTTCTTCTTGCTTAAAGACTGATGTCTCCATAAAGAGCTTTTAATATTTTTAGCTTTATAATACCTTATTAGCATTTAGCTTGAAAGATTACTTAATTTTTATCTCAAAGAAACAAAAAGGGGTCTATAATCGGGACAAAGAATAAACAAATTCTGGTCAGAGACAGATGGAATTCAGCTGGAGAAGTTTGGACGAAACAGTGGATGTGACAGATGGCTATGGGCTTCAATGAGGCAGCACAAGCACCTAACGTTTATGGTCAAAAGAGGTGTAGGAGGGAAGAGTAGGCAGAGAACTTTGGAAGATGGATCATGGTTCCAAAGCTGTCAGGTAGCAGCAAATGTTTGTTCACCCTAAAAAGAAGCCTGGATGGTAGATGTTATCATCACCATTTTAGAGTCTGTCATACAGTGGGAAGTAAGCCAGAAAGAGAAAAACAAATATCATATATTGACGCATATATGTGGAATCTAGAAAAATGGTACAGATGAACCTATTTGCAGGGAAGGAATAGAGACGTAGTCATAGAGACCGGACATGTGGACACAGTGGGAAAAGGGGAGGGTGGGACAAATTGGGAGATTGGGTTTGACATAAATACACTACCATGTGTAAAATAGATAGCTAGTGGGAACCTGCTGTATAGCACAGGGAGCTCAGCTCGGTTCTCTGTGATGACCTAGATGTGGGTGGGGGGGAGGGAGGTCCAAGAGGGAGGGGACATAGGTATACATATGGCTGGTTCACTTCATTGTATAGCAGAAACTAACACAACGTTGTAAAACAACTATACTCCAATTAAAGAAAAAAGAAAACAAGTTGAGATGACATGAGAAGCATTCAGACACACAGTCAGCAGGGGAGTGGACTAGTATGTGAAATTTGGAATAGTTGGATCCAAAGGGCTGTGCCACCTCAGCACACCTTGTGCTGTGCCAGGAAAGTCAATGTTTCCCTTTAATTCTCAGGAGAATCTTGAGATATTGTCTCCATTTTATCACTGATGAAACAGATGCAGAGACATTAAGTCAATTGCCTTATCTCACATAACCAGAAACTGGCAAAGCTTACATTTAAAACCATCCTTGACCTGAAAAACTCAGTTCTTTACTCTTCCTCAAAACTTTGCTGTAGGTAAAACCTGGTGTGGATCAGACTGCTCCCCTAACACCACATGCATGGCAACCACTTGTTGGTGGGAAAAGTTTAGTGAATAAACTTTTCACTAAAATAAACTCCAGCCAATAAACTCCCCTATGGCAGCTTTGCTTGCTACATTCCTGATTTTATGAGGTGAATAAAACAACCTTAACACTTTATTTAAAGCACATATAAAGTGTATAACCAGAGGGACAAAAGTACTTAGTTTATCACAAACTATCCCCCGTGAGAAAGTTCAAACACATTTAGAGTATCATTGAGACATTGCTTATGGTGGTGAGAAGGGTGATTAATGGTTATAATCACTGGTTGGAGGATCTCTGCTCTTGCCTTGAGCTTAAACCAAGAACACCAAGGTAAGCATGATCTGCTAAATAATTCAAACACCTGGAGTTTTTCCTGCTGCCTTCTCCACTTGAAAGCAATGTCCCTGATCACTCGTTAGTCCCCATTTGTAGTGCTGAATTGTGAGTCCTCTCCTTGGCAGAGGAGAAAGTTTACTGATGCTCATTCCCTATAAGTTGAAGACCTGCATTTATGAGTCACAGATGGAGTTCAAGGTCAAATTCTTGACTTTCTTCAAACCAGATGTGCTAAGACATAGTGGGCTAGAGAACAAACACTCAAGGGTGCAAGTTCTTATTGGACTTTCCTCTTAATAAAATAGAGCAAGTGGAGCTGTCCACATCTTTAACTTAGTAGAAAAATATAAATGTTCACCACATTGAACTCGACTAAAATTTTATATAGGAAATATTGTTTTGAAGGAATTAGAAGCCAATTTCAGTTCTGCCACTGAACTTGAGTGAGTCATGAATTGTTTGGACAGTAGTTTGTGTGTGTGTGTGCATATATATATATATATATATATATATATATATGTGTGTGTGTGTGTGTATATATATGCATATATATACACACACACACACACATATATATATATGTATATATATATATATATATATATATATATATCTCCCAGTCCAACTGACCTCATAAAATGCAGTTGAAACTTGAGATGTAAAGAACTTTGAAAAGGATAATGTCAATATCATCTATATCCTTGAACATGGTTACACCATAGTCTCCTCAAAGAATTTTTACACCATAGGTCTCACTAGGTTCTCATATCATTCCTCTGAACTAGAAAAGGTCATGAGAGCACTATTTCTCAAGAACGGACAGTTGACACCAGAGCAGTTAAGTCCAAATTCATTGCTCATCCATGCAAGCCAAATAGTGTTCTGGATTTAGAACACCAGTCTTCTGCAGAATTCTTTTTGCTATCTAGACTGAAACCCAGTAGATAAGAAGCCAGAAAACCTGGGTTCTAGCTTCAGCTCCAACAGTTACAGTCATATAGCACTGGAAACATCTCTGAACTTATGAGTGTGGCTCAGACTCGAGCCAGACCCAATGCTAAGGACCGAGGTATAGTAGTAAACAAGAAAACTATAGTCTTTTCCTTCACTGGTCCTATAGCCCAGAGGGAAAAATAGGTATAGAGTAAATAATTGCAATAAAGTGCAAAAAGCCAAAATGCTATGGGAAATACATAGCAGAAGAACACTATCTAGACAAGACTTCAGGAAAGGTCTTCCTAAAAAAGTGATGTTTAAGGTGGGACTTAAATGATAACTAAGAACACATTAGAGAAAGTATGAAGGAAGGAGCAAATGAATATTGCATAAGGAAGGAAAAACCTGTGTCAAGTACTTGAAGCTAGAGAGAACATGACAGGTTCAAAATATCATTTTCTCCACACTGATTCCTTCCATCTCAGATGCACAACCAATCTTAACAAACGTATCCAGTTTTTCAGTAACTCTACCCACTATCTTATGAAATCTGAATGTACTCTTCCAGCTTCCAGCCTAAAAATACTTGCAATAAATCCTCAGATTGCCCTTGAGACAAATTGCCCTAACTCATTCCATTAGTCTATTATTAGGCTTGCCTGAATTGCAACCTTTGCTTCATGATTTGCACCTGAGTTCAACAGGGATTCATAATTCAGTTTTGAAAATCTACCCTTTATGACTGACAACACCATTCCCCAAGACTGCTTTTACTTCCTTACGTTATCTCAGATTCTCCAAATTCAGCACAAATGCATTGGGCCTAAAACCACTGCAGCTCCCAGAGTTGACATTTATCCTCAATCCATCCCGTTGTATGAAGAAAGCTGAATCTAATGGACGTCTCTTTGCACCCATCCCTTGCATTTACTGTCCTGGGTTTGGAAGCCTATCCTCTTAGTGAGTTTTCTCTGTGTTCTGTAAGCATGCTGATTCTCATACATCCCCACTCCAGAAGGATTCCCTGGAATACACCACAATCAAGTTCTTGTATTACCTAGAGCTGGAACAATTATAGAAAAATGTACTACTTGAAAAAAATGGAAAACTGTGTCTTAATTTTAACAAAGCATAACCACCATTCTGAACCTATGTCTGCAAACATGTGCACCTAGATTCACACATGTGGGCACCTATACTTACAAGAAATCCCAATGACATTGATAAGGTTCATGTTGTAACTACAGACAAGAATAACTTAGAGCAATTCCTAGTTGCTCTCAAAAATTAATTAGACCAATATTCCATGCAGTAAATATCTTTGCATAAAATGACATTTAAACTATGCATGAGGCTTAGAAAAGTTAACTAACCAATCATCTGCTGAAAATTCCATTAGCAGAAAGCAAATAAGATGTTCTAAAATTAATGAATCCATCAAGCGAGGAGAAACCTTTCAAAAATGTATCACATCAGAGAGCAATTAATTGGATCATTTCAGAATTTAAGTCTTTGCTGCTGAATACCTGAGTATTTTATTTTATTTTTTTTTTATTTTTTTATTTTTTTAATACCTGAGTATTTTAATTCAAGTGAAATAGTGTGGAGTTTAGTACTGACAAGGAAGAATTCAGAGGTAGAATTCAGTTTTTATCCTGACTTGGTCACAAATGAGCAGTGTGACATAGACTAAGTTGGGCTCCCTCCCTGTTCCTGAATTTCCTCATTGTAATGTGGAGTTAATTAACAGATGCCCTGCCTAACGTACAGGGTAGTTTTGAGGATAAAAGAAAATAATGGACGGTATTGGAAATTTGGACAACTGCCTAAATCAGAGGGAAGTTGTAACTTACAGCATCTGGATGACTTATTACAGGGAGAACAGGAACAGTAGCAGTCCTTTTCTAGAAAAAAGGAATTGATGGCATTGTATTTGAGTAAGTAAAGAGAATCTGATAACTCCACTGAACACATTCTTTTTCTTAGTGTCCATTAGGTTAATGTAGCTTAACAAAGAACCACACGTCGTCCTTAGTCACAGATTTTCCCTAGTGTTTTCAACCCCCTCCATGTATATCAGAAATCAGATTTTCTGGGCTTAGGTCTTCTAAATGTCAAGTTCATTCCAATGGTAAGTTAAATATCTTAGAAAAAATATTTCCTCTTTCATGGTGCAGAAGTGAGTAGCCTTGCAGCAAAAGCCAATACTCTACTTCTTTTTTATGAGAAAAAAAAACCTCTTCTCTCCACAAAAGTGGGTAACAGAGATTAAGAGCATAGCTTTGGCTTTGGGAGTTTTAATCCTCATTTGGTTACTTTTGAGGAACCATGACCCAATTATTCAACTTTTCCAAAGTTTCATTTTCTTGTGTGAAAAATGAGGGTAAGCATAGCTGTCTCATAATGATGATCTGGGTATTAAATCGATCATTTATGTAGAGCTCTTATCACAGTGCCAGGCACAAAATTAGTGCCGATTAAATAGTAGTTAGAATCAGATGAGCTTCTGCACAAATTAGTTTGGCAATTCTCTGATAACACTGAATTTATGAGTAAAGTGCTTTCCTAAGTTAGTAATTTCTGAATACCTTTAAAAAATAAATATCATTTCATTGCATTTAAGGATATAGAGAAAATACAATGGTAAGCTACAGAAATGATTCAATGGAGTCACTTCTCCATAACCTGTATCTGCAGACTATATGTATGTATTTATGTCATTCCACTGAAAATTATTGAACATCTGTTATGGTACTACCAGGCACTGAAGATAACATTATGATTAGCTGCCATTTATTATGTGATTACATGTATTAGGCACCATGCTTAAGGATAGCCATACATTATTTTAATTCCCACTGTAACCCCAAGAGATGGGTCTGTCTGATTTGAGAGCTGAACCCTTAATCACTATGCCTAAGTGAATGTCCCTTCCATTAGCCCACTCTCTGGGCTGGCATGGGGGCAAATGTGCATAGAAATAGGTATCTGGATGCCCAGGGGAACATTATGAGGTAGGAAAGAGAGCACCACAATCTTAAAGCATTCATATTATCCCAGATAAATTCCAGCCTAGAAATCCTATTAGGAATCTCAATCCCATGTCTCCCCCCATGCCACACACCCAGGTTCCTTACTTTGGTGGAGTCACCTAATTCCAAGTACTGTCTGAGGGCTGGAGCTGGCTCTTCTCACCATATAGTGAAAGTACTGTCCACTTGAATTTGTCTTAGGAGTCTTCTGCTCCTGGAGGAAACACACTGCTTTCCCTTGACACTCCTCAGTTGTCTGGGATCAATCCCAGATTTGAGTCACGCCATTCTTTTTCTACCTACAACTTAGTTTGGGGTGCCTGGTTATTTTACCTTACTTACTTCATCTCTATCTAATGCTCAGGCTGGTGTCACCATTTTGCTTCTGACCTATCTCTTGGTCCTCCCTTCAATTACAGTGGAATCTTACGTCTCCATTCTCCCCTAAGCAAGTAAGGTAGATCTATGAAACTCAGAAAGAAGAGGAAGGAGGAAGTGTGAAAAAGGAGAGCCTCCGATGTTATGCACTGTGCTTAGAGTAGAATTTTCTATGAAATTCCTTTCCTCCCTATTTTTCCCACTTCACGCCATGAAATGTG
This sequence comes from Balaenoptera acutorostrata, assembly GCF_949987535.1. NCBI lineage: Eukaryota > Metazoa > Chordata > Mammalia > Artiodactyla > Balaenopteridae > Balaenoptera > Balaenoptera acutorostrata. The sequence continues at coordinate 21,808,320 of NC_080075.1, read as the reverse complement.
GGGATAAGGAGCAAAACTTTCCTTTAGTCTGAGTTCTTAAGTCCAGCTAATCCACAAGATCAGATATCTTGAGGGATTTCAGATTATCTGAACTGATTCCTTCCTGCTCTTAATCCTTCTATTTTCTTTTCCTTTTTTCTTTTCCTTTAGTAAACTAGTCTCTAAAATTGACCTTCAGAGCACTCTCTTCCATAGAACTTACTTATGCATTGAGCTGTAGTCCATATTGCTCTTGATTTAGCCCAAATCCCAGTGTCTTGATGTATATAATCAGTCTCCTTACTGGACTCAAATTAACTCCTAGAACAGGAGGGATTAGAAACAGACAGCACCTAATAAGCTCTACTAATTTTTGAAATATTTTCTGAAAGAATGTGTCATTTTAGTAATCAGAGTCTTCCCTGGTAATTTTTTATATATATGTCAGTTGCCATGTTAAGTTCTTTAGGCAAAGTTCTTTAGCTTTCTTCTAAAGCTCCAAGGCAGTTGAGCTCACAGAATTTAACAAATTAGTACACCTTGAATAAAGTTATTTAGTTGAAAATACTATGTGACAATTATTTAAGTATATTCTATTTATACAAATATGCAAGGAGAGCCCAGCAGATGTATATTTCCATTTTGGAAATAAGTTGTTTGTAACAGTCAATACTAAATAATAGAGTGAAAATGATCTGCAATGGCTCCATTTCCAGACTAGTATCATGATAGTGTAATTTTCCCAAAGCTTGCTCAAAAATTATTCCTCTGGTGCAATAAGGTAAGAAGATGGCTGTCCTAAAGAGTACCTAAGGTTTTAATATGAGAACAATAAATATTTTTCAGTGGGTCCCTTGATCCACATTCATGGTATTTACAGCATTCCAGCCAACAAAAGGAGAATTATAGAATGTACCTCAGAGTCCACTTCATCCAAAATCCTCATTGGAAAATTGAGTAACACAGATCCAAGAAGGGGAGGATTAAATTACTTCCGCAAATTAACATATTAAATGAAAGAAATAAAATTAAAATCCAAGTCTTCTAAACCTGTAAGGCATTATGAAATTAAATGCAGCTGCTGTAATTATCAAAATCATTATGAATAAATCTATTAATTTATTCAATAAGCATCACTGAGTGCTTAAAGTTCTAGATGCTGGGAATACAAACGCATGCTTGACCAATAGAGTATGGTGTACATGGCATAATGTCATTTCTCAACCTATTCTAAGACAACTGGTCACTTCTTCTTTGCCCTTTAAGAGCCCTGATCAACAATGAAAGTCCTGCTATCCTGACACATTTATGCTATAAGAAGTCCAAGCCACATAGAAAGGCCCCGTGTTGACACACTAATTAACAGACCCAACTGAGCTCTCAGCCAATAATAGTCAGCATCAAGTACACTCCTGTATGTGGTCATCTTTGAGGTTCAGTCCTCCATTTGATCCTTCATATGACTCCAGCTCCAGCCATTATCTGCATGAGAAATCCCCAGGAAGAACCATATAAGTATGCCTAGTTAACTCTCAAAACCATGAGAAATAATAATAAATTGTTTATTTAAGCCATTAAATAGGGATAGTTTGCTGTGCAGCAATAGCTAATCACAAAAATATATAATGAAGAAATTATTGAAAGATTTTAAACAGGAGAGGAATGATAAATTCAGTTTATAACTGAACATTTTGAATAGGTAGGGCCTTAAGCATCAGATTCTGTAATTAGCAGGAGATAAACACCCTGTCTCCTACTCTCACACACACCCGAGTTTATTTGAAGTTTGAGGGATGCTGAATGGAATTGAGTGAAATTTCTCCTCCCATATAAAAATGGTATATATTACATACATTCAGAAGGATCTCCGAGAGGAGAAAAAAAAAAAAAAAGGACCAGCCTTCTTATATAGGACTTCTGACTTCTGACTGATAAAGTATCAGGTTCCAATTCTGGTAGCAAGCTATTATGATAAGACCTAATGATCCCTGCCTCCTGGTATTTACATGGTCATATAATTCCATACCATATTGGACTGAACTGACACGTGTAACTAATAAGATATTACAGAAATGACCACGTGCAACATCTAAAGCTATGTTTTAAATGACATTGCAGCTTTTGCCTTGCTTTCTCTTGGATCACTTGTGCTGGAGGAAGCTAATCACTACATTGTAAGAACACTCCAGAAGCCCTATGGAAAGGTCCACGTGCTGAGGAACTGAAGCCTTCTACCAACAGCCAGCACAAATTTAGCATGTTAATGAGTCATCTTGGAAGTGGATAGTCCATCCCCAGTCAAGCCTTCAGATGACTATAACCTGACAACTATCTTGATGAAACCTTTGTCTGAAGTTCAACAATTGTTTTAAATTGATTTCTGTGGGCTAACTCTAATAATTTAAAGACCATTTAAAATTATTTCTGGTCTTCTTACATTACTTAATTCAATTTTCTTTAACTTTTAATACCATATTTTATAGAGAGAGGACAATAAAAGTATTATGTATATGATTAAAAGAACATTTTTTTAATTCAAGTAACTACCTCTATACTTAAAAAGTATATAACTGCTAATATATTTGAAGCTTCCTGTGTCCTCATTCCAACAATTTCCTTCTCCCTTCATTCAGAGGTAACCATTCAGAATTTTGAGTTTAACATTCCCCTCCTCTTAATATAATTTATTATGTATAAGTATGCCTCAATGATATAGAAGCCTTTTTCAAATTTTGTTTTTGACCTTTTAAACAATGAAATTACACAGTTTATAATCTTTTGTATCTTGATAAATTTTCCTCAACATTATGTCTTTGAGGTTAAGCCATACCGATTCTTGTAACTGTGGTTCACTCAGTTTCACTCAGATACATTGCTTATTTAAACCACCAAATGTTTATCCAGTTTCCTGTTAATGGACATTTGGTTTGTTTTTGGCTTTTTTGCCATTATAAATAGTGATGCTATTAACATCCTGTGTATGCATACTACTTGGCATTTATATGCAAAGTGTATATTCCTAGGAGTGGAATGATTATCAGGCTGTAAGAAAATGCCAGTTTTCCCAAAGGGTTCTATCAATTTACACTACTGCCAGCAGCAATATGGACAATTCATTGCTCCAAATCCTCACCAAAATTTTGGAAAGTCAAAATTTCTTTTTTGTCATTCTGATAGGTGTGAAATTATATTTCATTTTGATTTTAATTTCATTGATTGCTAATGAGGTTGACATATATGTATTGATCACTGTGCTTCTTCTTTACTGAAATGCATGCTCATGTTTTTTCACTCTTCTTTCTTTTTTTTTTTTTAACATCTTTATTGGAGTATAATTGCTTTACAATGGTGGGTTAGTTTCTGCTTTATAACAAAGTGAATCAGTTATGCATATACATATGTTCCCATATCTCTTCCCTCTTGCATCTCCCTCCCTCCCACCCTCCTTATCCCACCCCTCTAGGTGGTCACAAAGCACCGAGCTGATCTCCCTGTGCTATGTGGCTGCTTCCCACTAGCTATCTATTTTACATTTGGTAGTGTATATATGCCCATGCCACTCTCTCATCCTGTTACATCTTACCCCTCCACCTCCCCATATCCTCAAGTCCATTCTCTAGTAGGTCTGTGTCTTTATTCCCGTCTTACCACTAGGTTCTTCATGACCTTTTTTTTCTTTCCTTAGATTCCATATATATGTGTTAGCATACTGTATTTGTTTTTCTCTTTCTGACTTACTTCACTCTGTATGACAGACTCTAACTCCATCCACCTCACTACAAATACCTCCATTTCGTTTCTTTTCATGACCAAGTAATATTCCATTGTATATATGTGCCACATCTTCTTTATCCATTCACCCGATGATGGACACTTAGGTTGCTTCCATGTCCTGGCTATTGTAAATAGAGCTGCAATGAACATTTTGGTACATGACTCTTTTTTAACTATGGTTTTCTCAGGGTATATGCCCAGTAGTGGGATTGCTGTGTCATATGGTAGTTCTATTTTTAGTTTTTTAAGACACCACCATACTGTTCTCCATAGTGGCTGTATCAATTTACATTCCCACCAACAGTGCAAGAATGTTCCCTTTTCTCCACACACTCTCCAGCATTTATTGTTTCTAGATTTTTTGATGATGGCCATTCTGACCGGTGTGAGATGATACCTCATTGTAGTTTTGCTTTGCATTTCTCTAATGATTAATGATGTTGAGCATTCTTTCATGTGTCTGTTGGCAATCTGTATATCTTCTTTGGAGAAATGTCTATTTAGGTCTTCTGCCCAGTTTTGGATTGGGCTGTTTGCTTTTTGATATTGAGCTGCATGAGCTGCTTGTAAACCTTGGAGATTAATCCTTTGTCAGTTGCTTCATTTGCAAATATTTTCTCCCATTCTGAGGGTTGTCTTTTGGTCTTGTTTATGGTTTCCTTTGCTGTGAAAAAGCTTTCAAGTTTCATTGGTCTCATTTGTTTATTTGTGTTTTTATTTCCATTTCTCTAGGAGTTGGGTCAAAAAGGATCTTGCTGTGATTTATGTCATAGAGTGTTCTGTCTATGTTTTCCTCTAAGAGTTTGATACTGTCTGGCCTTACATTTAGGTCTTTAATCCATTTTGAGTTTATTTTTATGTATGGTGTTAGAGAGTGTTCTAATTTCATGCTTTTATATGTACTTGTCCAATTTTCCCAGCATGACTTATTGAAGAGGCTGTCTTTTCTCCACTGTATCTTCTTGCCTCCTTTATCAAACATAAGGTGACCATATGTGCATGGGTTTATCTCTGGGCTTTCTATCCTGTTCCATTGATCTATGTTTCTATTTTTGTGCCAGTACCAGACTGTCTTGATTACTGTAGCTTTGTAATATAGTCTGAAGTCAGGGAGCCTGATTACTCCAGGTCCATTTGTCGTTCTCAAGATTGCTTTGGCTATTCGGGGTCTTTTGTGTTTCCATACAAATTGTGAAATTTTTTGTTCTAGTTCTGTGAAAAATGCCAGTGGTAGTTTGATAGGGATTGCATTGAATCTGTAGATTCCTTTGGGTAGTAGAGTCATTTTCACAATGTTGATTCTTCCAATCCAAGAACATGGTATATCTCTCCATCTATTTGTATCATCTTTAATTTCTTTCATCACTGTCATAATTTTCTGCATACAGGTCTTTTTTCTCCTGAGGAAGGTTTATTCCTAGATATTTTATTCTTTTTGTTGCAATGGTAAATGGGAGTGTTTTCTTAATTTCACTTTCAGATTTTTCATCATTAGTGTATAGGAATGCAAGAGATTTCTGTGCATTAATTTTGTATCCCGCTACTTTACCAAATTCATTGATTAGCTCTAGTAGTTTTCTGGTAGCATCTTTAGGATTCTGTATGTATAGTATCATGTCATCTGCAAACAGTGACAGCTTTACTTCTTCTTTTCCAATTTGGATTCATTTTATTTCTTTTTCTTCTCTGATTGCTGGGGCTAACACTTCCAAAACTATGTTGAATAATAGTGGTGAGAGTGAGCAACCTTGTCTTGTTCCTGATCTTAGTGGAAATGGTTTCAGCTTTTCACCATTGAGGACAATGTTGGCTGTGGGTTTGTCATATATGGCCTTTATTATGTTGAGGAAAATTCCCTCTATGCCTACTTTCTGCAGGGCTTTTATCATAAATGGGTATTGAATTTTGTTGAAAGCTTTCTCTGCATCTATTGAGATGATCATATGGTTTTTCTCCTTCAGTTTGTTAATATAATGTATCACGTTGATTGGTTTGCATATATTGAAGAATCCTTGCATTCCTGGAATAAACCCCACTTGATCATGGTGTATGATCCTTTTAATGTGCTGTTGGATTCTGTTTGCTAGCATTTTGTTGAGGATTTTTGCATCTATGTTAATCAGTGATATTGGCCTGTAGTTTTCTTTCTTTGTGACATCTTTGTCTGGTTTTGGTATCAGGGTATGGTGGCCTCGTAGAATGAGTTTGGGAGTGTTCCTCCCTCTGCAATATTTTGGAAGAGTTTGAGAAGTATAGGCGTTAGCTCTTCACTAAATGTTTGATAGAATTCACCTGTGAAGCCATCTGGTCCTGGGCTTTTGTTTGTTGGAAGGTTTTTAATCACAGTTTCAATTTCAGTGCTTGTGATTGGTCTGTTCATATTTTCTATTTCTTCCTGGTTCAGTCTCCGCAGGTTGTGCATTTCTAAGAATCTGTCCATTTCTTCCAGGTTGTCCATTTTATTGGCATAGAGTTGCTTGTAGTAATCTCTCATGATCGTTTGTATTTCTGCAGTGTCATTTGTTACTTCTCCTTTTTCATTTCTAATTCTATTGATTTGAGTCTTCTCCCTTTTTCTCTTGATGAGTCTGGCTAATGGTTTGTCAATTTTGTTTATCTTCTCAAAGAACCAGCTTTTAGTTTTATTGATCTTTGCTATTGTCTCCTTCATTTCTTTTTCATTTATTTCTGATCTGATCTTTATGATTTCTTTCCTTCTGCTAGCTTTGGGTTTTTTTTTTTTTTGTTTTTGTTCTTCTTTCTCTAATTGCTTTAGGTGCAAGGTTAGGTTGTTTATTCGAGATTTTTCCTGTTTCTTGAAGTAGGCTTGTATTGCTATAAACTTCCCTCTTAGCACTGCTTTTGCTGCATCCCATAGGTTTTGGGTTGTCGTGTCTCCATTGTCATTTGTTTCCAGGTACTTTTTGATTTCCCCTTTGATTTCTTCAGGGATTACTTCGTTATTAAGGAGTGTACTGTGTAGCCTCCATTTATTTGTATTTTTTACAGATCTTTTCCTGTAATTGATATCTAGTCTCATAGCATTGTGGTCGGAAAAGATACTTGACACTATTTCAATTTTCTTAAATTTACCAAGGCTTGATTTTTGACCCAAGATATGATCTATCCTGGAGAATGTTCCATGAGCACTTGAGAAAAAGGTGTATTCTGTTGTTTTGGGGTGGAATGTCCTATAAATATCAATTAAGTCCTTCTTGTTTAATGTATCATTTAAAGCTTGTGTTTCCTTATTTATTTTCATTTTGGATGATCTCTCCATTGGTGAAAGTGGGGTGTTAAAGTCCCCTACTATGATTGTGTTAATGTCGATTTCCCCTTTTATGGCTCTTAGTATTTGCCTTATGTATTGAGGTGCTCCTATGTTGGGTGCATATATATTTACAATTGTTATACCTTTTTCTTGGATTGATCCCTTGATCATTATATAGTGTCCTTCTTTGTCTCTTGTAATAGTCTTTATTTTAAAGTCTATTTTGTCTGATATGAGAATTGCTACTCCAGCTTTCTTTTGATTTCCATTTGCATGGAATATCTTTTTCCATCCCCTCACTTTAAGTTTGTATCTGTCCCTAGGTCTGAAGTGGGTCTCTTGTAGACAGCATATATATGGGTCTTGTTTTTGTATCCATTCAGCCAGCCTGTGTCTTTTGGTGGGAGCATTTAATCCATTTACATTTAAGGCAATTATCGATATGTATGTTCCTATTCCCATTTTCTTAAATGTTTTGGGTATGTTATTTTATGTCTTTTCCTTCTCTTTCGTTTCCTGCCTAGAGAAGTTTCTTTAGCATTTGTTGTAAAGCTGGTTTGGTGGTGCTGAACTCTCTCAGCTTTTGCTTGTCTGTAAAGGTTTTAATTTCTCCATCAAATCTGAATGAGATCCTTGCTGGGTAGAGTAATCTTGGTTGTAGGTTTTTCTCCTTCATCACTTTAAGTGTATCCTGCCACTCCCTTCTGGCTTGCAGAGTTTCTGCTGAAAGATCAGCTGTTAACCTTATGGGGATTCCTTTGTGTGTTATTTGTTGTTTTTCCCTTGCTGCTTTTAATATGTTTTCTTTATATTTAATTTTTGATAGTTTGACTAATATGTGTCCTGGCATGTTTCTCCTTGGATTTATCCTGTATGGGACTCTCTGTGCTTCCAGGACTTGACTAACTATTTCCTTTCCCATATTAGGGAAGTTTTCAAATATAATCTCTTCAAATATTTTCTTAGTCCCTTTCTTTTTCTCTTCTTCTTCTGGGACCCCTATGATTCGAATGTTGGTGCGTTTAATGTTGTCCCAGAGGTCCCTGAGACTGTCCTCTGTTCTTTTCATTCTTTTTTCTTTATTCGGCTCTGCAGTAATTATTTCCACTATTTTATCTTCCAGGTCACTTACCCGTTCTTCTGCCTCAGTTATTCTGCTATTGATCCCATCTAGAGTATTTTTAATTTCATTTATCGTGTTTTTCATCATTGCTTGGTTCCTCTTTAGTTCTTCTACGTCCTTGTTAAATGTTTCTTGCATTTTTTGTCTTCTATTTTCAAGATTTTGGATCATCTTTACTATCATTATTCTGAATTCTTTTTCAGGTAGACTGCCTATTTCCTCTTCATTTGTTAGGTCTGGTGTGTTTTGACCCTGCTCCTTCATCTGCTGTGTGTTTTTCTGTCTTCTCATTTTGCTTATCTTACTGTGTTTGGGATCTACTTTTCACAGGCTGCAGGTTCGTAGTTCCTGTTGGTTTTGGTATCTGTCCCCAGTGGCTAAGGTTGGTTTAGTGGGTTGTGTAGGCTTCCTGGTGGAGGGGACTAGTGCCTGTGTTCTGGTGGATGAGGTTGGATCTTGTCTTTCTGGTGGGCATGTCCACGTCTGGTGGTGTGTTTTGGGGCATCTGTGGCCTTATTATGATTTTAGGCAGACTCTCTGCTAATGGATGGGGCTGTGTTTCTGTCTTGCTAGTTGTTTGTCATAGGGTGTCCAGCACTGTAGCTTGCTGGTCGTTGAGTGAAGCTGGGTCTTGATGTTGAAATGGCGATTTCTGAGAGATTTTTGCCATTTGGTATTATGTTGAGCTGGGAGGTCTCTTGTGGACCAGTGTCCTGAAGTTGGCTCCCCCACCTCAGAGGCACAGCCCTGATGCCTGGCTGGAGCACCTTTCATCCACATGGCTCAGAATAAAAGGGAGAAAAAATAGAAAGAAAGAAAGAAAGAGGATAAAATAAAATAAAACAAAATAAAGCTATTATAATGAAAAATAAGAAAAAAATTATTAAGAAAAAATTTATTAAGAAAAATGTTTTTTAATTTTTTAAAATAAATTTATTAATTTTTTATAATAAAAAATAGGAAAAAATTATTAAGAAAAATGTTTTTAATTTTTTAAAATAAAAAATAAGAAAAAATTATTAAGATTTTTTTTATTTTTGAAAATAAAAAATAAGGAAGAAATTATTAAGAAAAATTTATTAAGAAACAAAAAATTTTAAGTAAAAAAAATAAAAACGGATGGACCGAACTCTAGGACAAATGGTGAAAGCAAAGCTATACAGACAAAATCTCACCCAGAGGCATACACAGATACACTCACAAAAAAAAGGAAAAGGGGAAAAATTAATATATCCTGTTCCCAAAGTCCACCTCCTGAATTTGGGATGATTCATTGTCTCTTCAGATATTCAACAGATGCAGGAAAATCAAGTTGTTTGTGGAGCTTTAATCCGCTGCTTCTGAGGCTGCTGGGAGAAATTTCCCTTTCTCTTCTTTGTTCGTACAGCTCCCGGGGTTCAGCTTTGGATTTGGACCTTCCTCTGTGTGTAGGTCGCCTGAGGACGTCTGCTCTTCACTCAGACAGAACGGGGTTCAAGGAGCAGCTGCTTCGGGGGCTCTGGCTCACTCAGGTGGGAGGGAGGGAAGGATACGGATGCGGGGCGAGCCTGCGGCAGCAGAGGCCAGCATGACGTTGCACCAGCGTGAGGCGCGCCGTGCGTTCTCCTGGGGGAAGTTGTCCCTGGATCACGGGATGCTGGCAGTGGCGGGCTGCACAGGCTCCCAGGAGGGGCGGTGTGGGTAGTGACCTGTGCTCGCGCACGGGCTTCTTGCTGGCCAGAGCAGCAGCCTTAGCGTCTCATACTCTTCGCTGGGGTGGGCGCTGATAGCTGCGGCTCACACCTGTCTCTGGAGCTCGTTTAGGCGGTGCTCTGAATGCCCTCTCCTTGCGTACTGAGAAACAAAGAGGCAAGAAACAGTCTCTTGCCTCTTCAGCAGCTGCAGACTTCTTCCCGGACTCCCTCCTGGCTAGCTGTGGTGCGCTAACCCCTTCAGGTTGTGTTTACGCCGCCAACCCCAGTCCTCTCCCTGCCATCCCACCGAAGCCCGAGCCTCAGCTCCCAGCCCCCGCCCACCCCGGTGGGTGAGCAGACAAGCCTCTCGGGGTGGTGAGTGCTGGTCAGCACTGATCCTCTGTGCGGGAATCTCTCTGCTTTGCCCTCCGCACCCCTGTGGCTGTGCTCTCCTCCGTGGCTCCGAAGCTTCCCCCCTCTGCCACCTGCAGTCTTCGCCCACGAAGGGGCTCCTAGTGTGTGGAAACCTTTCCTCCTTCACGGCTCCCTCCCACTGGTGCAGGTTCCATCCCTATTCTTTTGTCTCTGTTATTTCTTTTTTCTTTTGCCCTACCCAAGTACGTGGGGAGTTTCTTGCCTTTTGGGAGGTCTGACGTTTTCTGCCAGCGTTCAGTGGGTGTTCTGTAGGAGCAGTTTCACGTGTTGATGTATTTCTACTGTATCAGTGGGAAGGAAGGTGATCTCCACGTCTTACTCTTCTGCCATCTTGCCCAGACCCCTCCACTCTTCTTTTCTAATGAATGTATTGTTCAATTTCTTGTTGAATTTACTGTTATAAACATAGTCTAGAAATCAATTCTTTGTCGGATATATATCTATATAAAGTATTTTCTCTCATTTTTCCCTTCACATTTACTTTGTTATTTTATTTTTATTCTTGTTTTAAAGTGGTCATATTTAGTAATATTTTTACTAAAATATTCTTACCTTCATTTATTACATACATTGGTAAAATTCTTTGGCTTAGTATTTTGTTCGGGAATTTTGCAGCTATATTCTTGAGTCAGACTGGTCTTAAAATTTTTTCTCAACAATTGTTGAGTCTCAGTTTTTCTTTTTTCCAGAAATTTTCCCCAATATGTTATGAAAAAAATAATGAAAGAAACCCAAAATGAATAGTACGATGATCCTCTAGGTATCTATCACCAAGCAATGACAATTATCCCACATGGCCTTTCATTTCATCTATATTCCTTATCTTACCCTTACTACACTGGATTACTTTGAAACAAATCCTGAACAACATATTTCAACTGTAAGTATTCTATCATCTATCTGTAAATGATAATATCACTTTAAATATAAGTACAATATCATAATCGCACCTAAAAATAATAGAACCCCTTAATATTTTCAAATGTTCACACCAGTCAAGTGTCTCAAAATTATTTTCTCATCTGATTTGTTCAAATCATGATCTAAACATGAGCCATACCTTGTATTTGATTAATACATCTCTCAAATGTTAAGAATTTCATATTGCTTTACTTCCTTAAATTCATTTGCTAAGGAAATGGAGTCATTTATCTTGTAGAGTTTACCCCACCTTCTAGACTTTCCTGATTTTATCCCTGTTTTGTAACATAAAATTTGTCTCCATCCCCAATATATCCTGGAAATTGGTATCTCGTTGTTAATCAGAGGTTATCAAACCATTTTGATCTCAGGACACTTTACACTCTTAAAAAGTATTGAGGACACCAAAGAATTTTTATTCATGAGAATTATTGATATTTATAATAAATATTGATATTTATAATACTATATGTTAAGCAAGGATTTTAAAATATCATTTTGATCATTTTTTGAATGTCAACAAAACGCCCATATGTGATTAGCAAGTTTGTCTCTCAGTCCATCTTTCAAGTAAAAATTGTCTTCCACGAAAACAGGGGATTACAAAGGCTTTTTTCCAAGACAACCATTATACTTTAGTACGCAGGCTTCCTACTTAATCATACAGAATTTTGAAGCAATGTATTCAAGCGTTAAGATTGGGAGTTTCGGATTGACATGTGCACACTGCTATATTAAAATTGATAACCGGGCTTCCCTGGTGGTGCAGTGGTTAAGAATCTGCCTGCCAAGGCAGGAGACACAGGTTTGAGCCCTGGTCCGGGAAGACCCCACATGCCACAGAGCAACTAAGCCCATGCACCACAACTACTGAGCCTGTGCTCTAGAGCCCATGAGCCACAACTACTGAGCCCACGTGCCACAACTACTGAAGTCTGCACACCTAGAGCCTGTGCTCCACAACAAGAGAAGCCACCACAATGAGAAGCCTGCACACCTCAACGAAGAGTAGCCCCCGCTCGCCACAACTAGAGAAAGCCCGCACACAGCAACAAAGACCCAACGAAGCCAAAAATAAATAAATAAAATAAATAAAAATTTATTAATAAATAAAATAAAATAAAATTGATAACCAACAAGGACCTACTGTGTGGCACAGGGAACTCTGCTCAATATTCTGCAATAACCTAAATGGGAAAAGAATTTGAAAAAAAATAGATACATGTATATATAAAAATGAATCACTTTGCTGTACACCTGAAACTAACACAACATTGTTAATCAACTATATTCCAATATAAAATAAAAATTAAAAAATATATTTACTAAAATGAGTTATCTTTACTGCTTCATCAATGTCATTTTTTTTTTTTTTTTTTTTGGAGGCGCCATGCAGCATGCAGGATCTTAGTTCCCTGACCAGGGATTGAACCCATGACCCCTGGAGCAGAAGCGTGTAGTCTTAACCACTGGATGGCCAGGGAAGTCCCAAAGGACATTTTAGAGTGAACATATTTGTTTGTTTCTTGCAAGTGCATGGGAGTGAAGAACACAGGTTGACACCCTTACCTTGGTGAATGCTGAGTACCCCGAAATTTACCCACAGTTGCCTTTGCCCCATCAGTGCAAATGTCAACACAGTGAAGAAGGCAAATAATATTTTAGTAAAGTTATGAAAATTGAAATATTACAGTCCCCCTGAAATGGTCTTGAAGACCCCCAGGGGTCTGCACATCATGGTCTGAGAATGCCACTCTGAGGTATCAAATCCCCGGCTCGGAATTGAAGTGAACTGAGGAATTATTTCTCAGTCTTCCCACACAGAGTTGGCCAGAAGGCAAATCTACCTGATCCTGGTTTGTCTATTGCCTTAGAACACTCCATGCTTCCTTCACACCTTGTTCCAATAAGGAGAAAGCAATGCTGAAACATTGCTCTTTCCCATTGCTTCAATTCTTTTGTTTCCCTCAACTAATATCTTGCCCTCAGCAATATTTTTCAATGTTATACTCACCCAACTTTTACTTATTACTAGTTTGGTTTTCTTTAACCTTAAAAGACAGGGATTAATGAAATTCATGTATATGCCAACAAGAGTCAGTTCTTGACAGATTTCCCAAAAATACACTTTTAGTACTTCTTTAACTATCCAATGTCACATATTTTCTAAACTATGAAACAGAATTCAAGCCACCAGGCTGCCTTCATTTCTATAAGTTTTTCAGACCAGGTACCTGGACAAGGATGGCAAAAGCGTAAACTTCACCCGTTCCTGAGAAAGTACTGGTCTGCTCAAGATAAAGAAGTAACAGCTGTGGCAATTCCCAGGCTTTGATGGGAAGGATCTCCTCCCTGTGGTGGAAATCTCCTTGAATCAATGCCAGACACTTCCCCATGACCACTTTCATGCCTCCAGTTTCCTGCTATTCATTTCAGCACCCCTCCTTCAAATCCTCTTATAAAAACCCAGTCTTTTCTGCCCTGACCAACCAGTGCAGATCCCTGCAAGACAGGTAAGTGGGAGCTGAGAGATGATGAGACCCCTGACAGGGGTTTCACCTCACACATTTCAGGGAAGGTATACAAGGATCCCTGTCTGCAGAGAACGTAGGAGATTTGAGACCAGGTAAAGGCAGTCCTGGGAGGTCTCAGGTGTAGTAGTATGTAGAGATTTTCCAATTCTTTCCAGAAGTATGGAAGGGGATGGATACTATCCAGATGGATTTATTCCTAGGGAACTAGACAGAGGAAAAGACAAGAGATACAACAGGGGATTTCTCATGCCCTCTCCCTGACCACCCTTCCTTTAGTTCTCTGGTTGTCTCTGAACATCACAGACAAGATGATGCCTTCCCATGGGCCTCCCCAGCCTGTCCTGGATGCTGCTCTCCTGCCTGATGCTCCTGTCTCAAGTCCAAGGTGAGACTTCTCTGCCTCAATCACTGGTTCCCAGTGTTTGCTCAGGGCCAAGAAGAGGAGGAAAGCTCCTGTGTGCCTCCCATGGTAATGGTGCATCCCCACACAACAACATTGCCTGAAATTCCTGTGTAATCACTCCTTCCTTCAGGGTAACTAGTGGTGGGAGTCTCCCCAGTGGTCCAGTAACAGTGGGATGAGATGATTTCCATTTTCTCAGTAGAGTCTAATTTATGTGGGTGATTAAGGAGGGAAAGTATAGAGTGTTTTTAATGAGATGAATAGAAGGAGAAAGACTGAAGGATCCAGTAGAAGAATAGTCAGCCCAGAAGAGGAGAAAAGTTGGACTTTTGAATAAAGAAGATGAATAAAAAGAAAACAGACCATCTCCCAAGTACTAGGTTTAGTTCATGATAAAAAAAAAAAAAAAATCCTGGGAGTGTTGGCAATTGTGACAGGCAGTCAGGAGTGTGATGTTACTGCCCCAAGCACTGGCCTCATAGATATTATTCAAGGTCACCTCCCCACTCCAATATCCTCTCTCCATTTCACTCCATCCTTCTCCTTTATTTTTTCCTCCTCAGGGGAAGATTCCCAGAAGGAACTGCCCTCTGCACGGATCAGCTGTCCGAAAGGCTCCATGGCCTATGCGTCCTACTGCTATACCTTGTTTATAACACCCAAACCTGGATGGATGCAGACATGAGTGCTGGGATTTGCAGTTAGGGCTGATAAGGAGAAACAAATTAGAGACAGGGTTTGGGGGCTGGGAGTCTCCATTCTCTAGAGTTTCTTGAGGGTGAGAATGAGCACCTCATCTTTTGCAAACACAACCCCTTCTCACCTACCTTGTCCCTGCCCTTCCCTCAGTGAGGGTCTCAAGCTTCTCCTCAGTCTCTCCCTTCTCCACACAGATGACCTGCCAGAAGAGGCCCTCAAGCCACCTTGTGTCTGTGCTCAGTGGGGCTGAGGGATCCTTCGAGGTCTCCCTTCTCAAGAACAATTTGAAAATCTTCTCAGACATCTGGATTGGGCTCCATGACCCCACAGAGGTACACTTACATCCTCTTTAATCTGTTACCTCCCAAGATGCTATGGCCACCCAGGCCCCTCCCTATCCCCTGCCCCTGCCAAGAAAATATCCTAGAGATCCCTGGAGCTCAGGGGATGATTGGAGAAAATGGAGAGCCCCGAGGCCAGCTGAAGAGCTGAGTTCTGTGCAGGTCCCTAGCCCCAGCTAAAATTAATCTGCCTCTTGTCAAACTTTTATACAATTCACACATCATGCCTTGTAATTCAGTTCTCTGAGCTTCCCTGAGTCTGCACATGCTGTGCTTAGCAAATGGTAAATGAAGACTTAGGATTGACACAGTTTTCCCTTTTATAAAACAGACATTGTCTCGGAGGTTCTGAGGGTAATCACAAATGCACCACCAAGTGCAGTTCACACAGTGACACATTACTCGTAGGGATTCCATTGGTATTTGTTATTATTTGCTTTGGAATTTGCCAATAAGAGCAAAGAGTTCGGGAGAGTTTCCCAGAGGAGAGCTGTGGGGAATCACCTGGAAGAGCAGAGCAAATTCCGTGATGCTGGGGAGGGGATCTATCGTTCTAGCTGAGGGAATCAGGCCAGGAGAACTCTAAAGACCTTTCCACCTCACCTGACTCCGTCCTCTGCTCTATAGGACTCTGAGCCCAATGCCAGTGGATGGGAGTGGAGTAGTACTGATGTGCTCAATTACGTTGCCTGGGAGCGAAATCCAGCCACCATCTCAAACCCTGGCTACTGTGAGAGACTGTCAAGAAACACAGGTAAGAAACAGAGGAGATCACTTCTGCTCAGCCTTTTTCATCCCCTCATTCCCCATTTATGGGCCTGGTGTTCAGAGAATCCTCCTGGGCTGGAACTGTAATATTGGCTTATCTGTTCCCATCCCCTCTCTTTCCTTTTTTTCTGACTCTTTCCCCTGGACTGGGACCCTTGTGAAGATAACAGAGGGCCTTTGAGTCCTAGGCCAGAATCTGGGATGCATCTCCATTGGGTTCTCAAGCTCCACCAGCCCCATTTACTTGAGCTCTTCTGTCTCTTCAGGGTATCTGAAGTGGAGAGATTATAACTGTTATGTGAACTTACCCTATGTCTGCAAGTTCACGGATTAGGTCAGATGGGAGGTCAGCAGTTTGAGTCTGGTGTGCAGCTCATCATGGACTTGGAACCAAGTGTGAAGAACCATCCCAAAGGGGGATATGCTCCCCATACCCACAACCTGACCACCTTATTCTGACCTTCCCTTCTCCCCAACCTAATTTCAGGCTCTCTTGTGGGTTCCATAACCTGGTTTTTCAAGGTTCATAATAAAAATGTTAGTCTTCCATTGCCTGTCTTCTCTGCTTAATTTCCATAGAAAAACTCTGAGAAGGAAGAAGTGGGTGGGCAAGGAGAAACTTTGGTCACTCTCTGCCCAATTTCACCCAGGTCCTTGGGGAAATAACTACATATATATATATATATATATATATATATATATATATATATATATACACACACATATATACATATATATATATATTCTTCTTAGCATATTTGTGTATTGTGTATTTATATTGAGGTACATCAGCACTGCTTCTGTAGGATGTGTGTTGTGGACATATAAAGACATCTCTCTCCCACACACTCTATTGCTCACACATTCCCCCAAGACAGGTTTCTGAGGGTATGAGGCAACCAGTCTTAGGGTATGTGATGATGTTTAGAACTGTGCTTCCTAAACCATCAGTGTGAAACATAATGAACAGATTTTATTAATATTCATAAAATACAACGCAAATGAATTAACAGACTACTTAAATAGATAAAACAGATAATCAAAATGAAAACCTGTTTTTGTTGTGATTGGTTTCGACAAACATAAATGTAATCTGTCAAACTGAGTACAGTTTTCTAATATCTGTCAAATTCTGTACTTAACTTACCATGTTCAGCTAGCAGTGGTCCATCTAACCAAATGTTTCCTTGTTCCTATATGGTACTTGTGAGAATGTACCCCAGTAGGTCCTCTGTCCTTGGGCCTTAAAAACACTCTGACCTCGGTCAGGACTGGAGTTGGTATGACTTTAATGTCTAGCAGGATTTTTTTAAACACTTTTTGGTTGAAAAACTAATTTTTTTTTTAATAAATTCTCCTTATCTAACCGAAGGCAAGACCCAGCCTTTTCGTGTATCTGCATATTTCAAGACCACTAAACTGTCTTCCACCTTATCACCACCCCTCCCTCATCACTAGCTTCTTTTATGGAAAAAATAAATGTTTTGGGCCAGTTCCCTAACATGGGAAAAATTATCATATGAGACCACTGACAAAATTTTCCATATGGGCAAAGAACACTATAGCATTGCCATGTAAGGGTATTGCTTCTCAAATAAAGAGATTAAATGAATGGTCAGTGTCTTTTTTTTTCTAATGTTTGTTAAATTTCATTTGTTCTTTCTAGGATAGACAGCCTTGACTAAATACTCTTTCAGCATTTTTGGTGGAAACACTTCTCTATCAGTTTAAATAAATTTATGATTGTACAATGCCAGGGGTCTTGATTTTCTTCCCTGTTTAAAGTAACAACATGGGTTTGAAAAGTTCACAGTGATTGTACTTGTGCCAGTTTCTATTTTAGTTGAGTTCTCCCTACAATGGCAGGTGGGCTAACACAGCTGTGGGGACCAGATCCTCTTCTTCCTGTTGGAACCCATTGTATTAGATAGGATATTTGTAGTTGAAAGTAAGAAAAATCCCAACATAATTTGGCTCAAAAAAGTAAAGGTATTTATTGGATACATAACTGAAAAATCTAACAGTGAGGAAGGCTTTGAGCTCAGTTTGAACAGGGCTCAAATGTCATTTCTCTGGGGCTCACTTGTCTGCATTCTCTTTTATCTGTATCCTTTATCTGTTTACTGCCTTCCTTTGTTACAGCACAGGAGAGTTGCCAGCAGCAACTGGGGCTACTGATTGCTACTCAACATCAGAATAGAGAATTTATACTCTTCCCTAAATTTATAAAATAAAAGAATCCTGAGCTTCACTCTTTTTAGACAAACCTGAGCAGATCACTACAGGCAAGGGTATGTCATGGGCTGGCACTTGAAGCCTGAATTATTGTGCATACTTGAACCATTATTAGAGCAAAGAGGATATATCATCCTAGTTGAATTACATGAGTTATAAACTGTCCAGAATCTTGGAGTGTGATCACTATCAACAAACCTCAGGAAGGGTTACTCTCAGAAGGATGGAAGGATTGGGTTTTCTTATGGAACACCTGGGAGCTGTTAGAGAAAGGAAGAAAGAAAACAATGAAACTGGGTAGGTCCCCAGGGATTATAACTACACACATATTCGGAGTATTGAAAGTAAGTAAAACTTGAAGTTGTAATTGGGATTAGGGGATATGAAAAATGGTTAAATCTTCTTTTTTTTTTTGCTTAATAATGAGCAATTACCGTATTACTACCATCAAAAGAATCAAAATACAAGCATGTCCAGTGAGGGGAGGCATCTTAAATTTGCAGACTCTAAGTTAAGGACAAGTCAGTTTGCTGTTGACACCTGACATCATATAATATCACTCTTCCAATTTTTCAGTTCTTTTTGCCAGCTTACATAGTGAATGTTCCTCTGTAGGTTTTTTTTGCCCAGATTATTATGTAAATGTGCCATGGCTATTTTCAGTCTCTCTTTGAAAGTAACCAGTCCCACTGACACTTAAAGCTTATATGACATGAATTTTTAAACCTAGTTTGGTGATGATGTATATTTTCAAAAGGCAATAAGTCATCTGGTGAAGATAAAATCAAAACACTGCCCTCTCCACAGAGCAATGAAAGGACAGAGAATTAAGAGGATGCTTGGAAAAATCTGTGATATTATACTTTATTAAATCTTTTCAAACTGTTCACTCTAAATCAAATTTAGACTGGATATTGCTGTTCTCCTAAGGATGTATTAAATATTATGATATTTAGATTACCTGGAACTCCAGCAAGGCCACTTCTGTACCCATATTCTGGGTCTATAAACCAAGTGGCTGCTTAATGATTCCCTATCAATGCAGGAAATTTTGCCAGCCTTTTTTCCAGAAAGAAGTACCTTCTGATTTTTCTTAAAATAAGAAAAATATCACTTAAAACAATCATGAGCATTTTAAATCATTGATTAAAGAAATTATTTATTCCTATCTTTTCAAAAATTAAAATAAAGATAATATAGACATTCAACAAACTGGATAAGTTTAATTGTGGTACAACTATTGAATTGAATATGAGCTAATATAAATTACAATGAAATGCTTCTTTCTGTTAAATTATAAAATGTACATGTGGGAGGCTGAGGCAGTGAAGGAGCTCCTTTTCCATTCCCCCACTCACCGTACAGCTTGAGTGGTTTTACCAGAGTAGATGGGGAAGATTTATTATAGCAGAACCTGAGCAAAGGGTAGAGGTAACATCAAAGCCTATCAAGTGAGCAGAACAAAGCCAGGACACTGAGAAGGGACACAGGTGATGTGGGCTCAGAGAGATTCCCAGAATGGGGAGAAGCCCTTCCAGGCATAGGATGGAACTGTCAAATGTAAGGTATCCTCCCCACAATCAGTCCCACTTTCCTTTAGGCAAGGTGAAGTTTTATCATTTTCTGAATGCCTCCAGGTGCCCAGTTCCCATGTCCCTGAGAGGCAGAGGGTGTGAGAAAAAATCTTCCAGGAGAGGCTGCAGAAAGGAAGCAAAGAAGTAACCCAGAAGGGATGCAAGAGATCAGGCCTCCTGGGAATATTTAGGAAGATATTTGGAAAGAGATTCATGGAAGAGAGAAGCAGGGAAGAGTGGACAGACCGTTACCCCTACTGACAGCCCATCTCATCTCCTGATTATGCCCTTTTCCTCAAATTTAAAAAAATGACCAACACTTGCCTATGTAGAATCTGATGGTAACAGATGAGAATGATAAAGAAGGTGATAATTCTTCCAATTGAATCCAATTGCAAATATCCCTGAAAATCTGACTCTAGTCTAAAAATTTTACTTGTGAGCTTATATCTTATTATTTTAAGTGAAAAAAAAACAAAAAACAAAAAACATGATACAGTGGGTTTCCACCCCAAACCCCAATCCCCCAACCAATGCTCTAAAACCCATGAACACCTATGTTTAAGTAGCAAGCTGTCATGTTAAAATGGAAAATTCTTTAAAACTTGATTTCCTGATTAGCACACAATGAATGAGTTTATTTAAAAAATTGTTTTTATTGTATGAGGTGTAAGACCCAGTGATTCCTATCTGTACACCAGCATCATCTGTGACTTGAACTCATTTTGAAAAGAACACATGATTCTGATCTTTTATTAGTGGTGCTTGGTATGTAACTTGAGACTTAGCGCACTTGTAATTTTATTAAAGGATTCATATTGAGATTTGGGGATGCAACTATGAAGTTTTCTTACATAAATTTTGGCTGAAAAATATTGCACAGGGGGATATACCCATTGTGTGGAGTTTGGATCATTAAAACCCAAGAGTTGTTCTTTTAAGAAAATGTTAACCAGAGAGGCTGTCTTCAGGATATGCCTTGCCATATCTTAGGTGCTATTCAGAATGCATCATAAAGATGACAAAAGATTTCTAGTTGTATAGTGCTTTAGGTACATTCATTGCTCAATCCCATCCTTTTAAAGACTATGAAATGCTCAGCATCTTACTGCTGCCAGCTTCCCAAGGACCCTTCCCCAGACTCTTAAACACATACATATCATCTTTTTCTAAACGTCATTGACTATCACAGTGCAAAGAACCCTATTGTTTCACTGAGGAAGCAAAGAATGTTCAGAGAAGACTTGGGAAACAATTCTATGTGGGGCTCTGATGTTTCTGCACTTCATGCAAGCAGAGGCACTGACTGTCCTTTCTTCTGGTCTATCTTTGCAAGGATGTCTGTGTAATTAAGAGCCTTTGAAAATAGAGATAGTATCTCTCTCCAAAGCAAAGGGCAGGCTTGCTTATAGTTTTAGAAAATGGACATAGTGTTTCCATCCAGAGTGAAATTAAGTCAGGCATGGTTACTCTCCAGTACAAGAAAGATGTTTCCCTCTGAAGTAAGGAGTAGGCTAGCTTACTGCCCATCATAAAGATTCAGGTTTCCTAAGCTCCTGTAGCATAATTATAGGGGATATTCCTCTCCTGTAGCATAACCCACTACATGTGAAGGCACCTGTCTGGGTCCATCTATGTCCCACCATTGGACTAGGGGGTAAGGGGAACTGAGCTGAATATTGTGAAACTCATCATGCTACAAGTACTAAAGTCCTTTGCCTTCTGCCAATATCTGTGCAACCGTGGGGAGCAACTATGCTTGCTACTAGGGAAAATTTCAGAGAGCTCATGGTCCTTGACATGAAATTAAGTAACTTTTGCAGCACATTGGAAGAAAAGAACTTTAACTGAAGGGTCTTGAATCTTACCTCCTAAATTCTTTCTATTGTTGTTTCCATTCCATTTTCCTTGCAGAAAAAAAAAACTGGTTTCTTGTTGTTTTTTAAATTACACCGGTCGGACCTGCTATCTTGGCCTTTTCCTCTGGAACTCTTCCCCTCCCCCCCTTCCCTTCATGTCCTACTGTGTCTCTCTTTCCCTTCCCCTTATAGATCTACTGGCGTTATAGACCCCACCCTGACATGGTGTCTAGTCCTGCATGATACCAGGGAGAGTCCCATCATTCTTCCCTTAGGGAAAACTGAGCTTTCCAAGAGCCTCTAAAGGAAAACTGAATTTTTTTTTTTGATGGATAGTTATAACTTTAATTCAATTATATTATGAGGAAGGAGCAAACAGTAAAAATATCAATGAACAAAGTAACAAGTCAAAAAGAGAACTACAGAATAGTAAAAAGATATTTGAAGGAAGAAAGTAAAAGAGGGAAGCATATACTAATGAAACATGAAATAAACATATAATAGAAAGGATCATGAAGCCAAAACTTGACCAAGAAAAAATAGAAAGCACAAATAAATTCTATTATTAATAAAATGGGACCCTAACTACTGATGTAGCAAACATTAAAAAGATGAGAAAAACATTATAATAGCCTCATACTAATAAACTGCTTAGAATATATAACTTTCCAAAACTGACCCACAAAGAAAAATACTGAATTCTCTTTAATAACCATTTAAAAATCTGGACTGTTAGTTAAAAAAAAAAAAAAAAAAATCCTACCAAAAGGGAAACATGAGGTCTATAGGGCTTTACAGGTAAATTCTCTAGGATAGTAAAGAAACAGATTATCCAAACATTATACAAACTCTTAAAATAATAGAAGAAGGGTGAACACTGCCAAACACACTCTGTGAGGTTGGTATAACTTGATAACAAAACCAGACAAGGACAGCACAAAAAAACAGAAAACTACAGGCCAATCTCACCCATGAACCAATATGCAAACTCCAAACCAAAATTAACAGCAAAGTGAACCCAGCAACATATTAAAAAACTAAAACTTCATGGCTAAATTAAGTTTATCTCAAAATGTAATCAAAATCATGACCAGGAATTTTTCATGAACGTTCAACAAAAGGCTAAGGATAGCCAAGACTCTCCTCAAAAACTAGCTGAAAAGACTTGTCTTACCAATTATGTAATTAATAATTGCCAGTGCATTGGTGCAGTGATAGAAAAATAGAGCTAAGGAATAAAACAATGAGCCCAGAAAGAGACCCATGCAAGTATAAAAACTTACTACCTGACAGAGGTTACCTTATAGATCCCTCGAACACTTGATTATTCATAAAAACAAAACTAAATTCAGATCCTTGCATAATAAACATTAAAACTTTCAGTGTAAAAGGCAAAACTCCTTTACTATCTTTTTTATTTCCTTGTTCCCAATTTTTTTTTATTAACATCTTTATTGGAGTATAATTGCTTTACAATGGTGTGTTAGTTTCTGCTGTATAAAAAAGTGAATCAGCTATACGTATACACATATCCCCATATCTCCTCCCTCTTGCATCTCCCTCCCACCCTCCCCTATCTCACCGCTCTAGGTGCTCACAAAGCACGGAGCTGATCTCCCTGTGCTATGCAGCTGCTTCCCACTAGCTATCTATTTTACATTTGGTAGTGCATATATGTCAATGCCATTCTCTCACTTCGTCCCAGCTTACCCTTCCTCCTCCCTGTGTCCTCAAGTCCATTCTGTATGTCTGCGTCTTTATTGCTGTCCTGCCCTAGGTTCTTCAGAACGACTTTTTTTTCTTTTTTATAGATTCCATATATATGTGTTAGCATACAATAATTGTTTTTCTCTTTCTGACTTACTTCATTCTGTATGACAGACTCTAGGTCCATCCACCTCACTACAAATAACTCAATTTTGTCTTTTTTAATGGCTGAGTAATATTCCATTCTATATATGTGCTACATCTTCTTTTCCCATTCATCTGTCAATGGACACTTAGGTTGCTTCCATGTCCTGGTTATTGTAAATAGTGCTGCAGTGAACATTGTGGTACATGACTCTTTTTGAGTTATGGTGTTCTGAGGGTATGTACCCAGTAGTGGGATTGCTGGGTCATATGGTAGTTCTATTTTTAGTTTTTTAAGGAACCTCCATGCTGTTCTCCATAGTGGTTGTATCAATTTGCATTCCTACCAACAGTGAAAGAGGCTTCCCCTTTCTCCACACCCTATCCAGCATTTATTGTTTGTAGATTTTTTGATGATGGCCATTCTGACCAGTGTGAAGTGATACCTCATTGTAGTTTTGATGTGCATTCCTCTAATGATTAGTGATGTTGAGCATCCTTTCATGTGTTTGTTGGCAATCTGTATATCTTCTTTGCAGAAATGTCTATTTAGGTCTTCTGCCCAGTTTTGGATTGGGTTGTTTGTTTTTTTGATATTGAGCTGCATAAACTGCATGTATATTTTGGAGATTAATCTTTTGTCAGTTGCTTCATTTGCACATATTTTCTCCCATTCTGTGGGTTGTCTTTTCATCTTGTTTATGGTTTCCTTTGCTGTGCAAAAGCTTTTAAGTTTCATTAGGTCCCATTTGTTTATTTTTGTTTTTATTCCCCTTTCTCTAGGAGGTGGGTCAAAAAGGATCTTGCTGTGATTTATGTCATAGAATGTTCTGTCTATGTTTTCCTCTCAGAGTTTTATACTACCTGGTCTTACATTTATGCCTTTAATCCATTTTGAGTTTATTTTTGTGTATGTTGTTAGGGAGTGTTCTAATTTCATTCTTTTACTTGTAGCTGTCCAGTTTTCCCAGCACCACTTATTGAAGAGGCTGTCTTTTCTCCATTGTATATTCTTACCTCCTTTATCAAAGATAAGGTGACCATACGTGTGTGGGTTTATCTCTGAGCTTTCTATCCTGTTCCACTGATCTATGTTTCTGTTTTTGTGCCAGTACCATACTGCCTTGATTACTGTAGCTTTGTAGTATAGCCTGAAGTCAGGGTGCCTGATTACTCCAGCTGTTTTTCTTTCTCAAGATTGCTTTGGCTATTCGGGGTTTTTTGTGTTTCCATACAAATTGTGAAATTTTTTGTTCTAGTTCTGTGAAAAATGTCACTGGTAGTTTGATAAGGATTACACTGAATCTGTAGATTGCTTTGGGTAGTATAGTCATTTTCACAATGTTGATTCTTCCAATTCAAGAACATGGTATATCTCTCCATCTGTTTGTATCATCTTTAATTTCTTTCATCAGTGTCATAGTTTTCTGCATACAGGTCTTTTGTCTCCTTAGGTTGGTTTATTCCTAGGTATTTTATGCTTTTTGTCACAGTGGTAAGTGGGAGTGGGAAAATTGAATTTTAGACAAATATCCTCCTGAAATACCTGTTAATGTCAAATATTGTGGACTTCAAGAGATCATGGATTAGGAAATCTTGCAAGAAAACAAGTCCGGAAAAACTCAACTAGAACACCATTAAATTGTGTGGGTTTGTACATACATACAATGAAATATTACTCAGCCATAGAAATAATGAAAGAATGCCATTTGAAACAACATGTATGGACCTAGAGATTATCATACTTAGACAGAGAAAAGGAAATTATCATATGATATCATTTATTTAAAAAATGATACAAATGAACTTATTTACAAAACAGAAACAGACTCACAGACAGAGAAAATAATCTTATGGTTTCCAAAGGGGAAAGGTGGGGGAAGGGATAAATTAGGAGTTTGGGATTAAAATATAGACACTACCATATATAAAATAGGTAATCAACAACGACTTACTGTACAGCACAGGAAACTCAACTCAATATTCTATAATAACCTATATGGTAATAGAACCTGAAAAAGAATGGATATATGTTTATGTATAACTAAATCACTTTGCTGTACACCCGAAATTAACACAACATTGTAAATCAACTATACTCCAATATAAAATAAAATTTAAATAAATAAAAATAAAAGTATGAAAAAATTTTAAAAAATAAAAAATTTGTGTGGGTGAGCTTTTCTATGTTTTTTATCCTATCCTGAGGAATATTTAAGGTAAGGAATTTTCAAATTTTCTTTTTTTTTTTAGAGTTTTTATATATTTCTAAAGGCATCTTCACAATAATTTTTTAAATGCTGATGATTAAATATTTGGAACCTTTAAACCTTTTGATTATAAAGTACCACATAAAGAGGTTGTCTTATTTATAACTCAAAATCCCCTGAAAAGTGACATTCGAAATTAGCTTTGATAAAATCCTAACAGATCTTCCAGTGTTTAGTGCTATTGGCACCATGATCTTTGTCATGGTAAAAGGCAGAAAATGACCCTGAAGTTTGTTGCATGACTGGTAGTTGCTCATATTCAAATGATACGAAGATAGAAGAAACAAAAAATCAGATCTCTTCATGCTACAGTCCCAGTTTGTCTTGATAACCATGAGTAGTGAAACAGATTAGGTCAAGAAGCTTAGATCAAGGACAAAGAAGAGAGAGAATAAGGGCTTAGACCACATTTTAAAGCAAAGAGAGTGGAGCAGTGTTTAGGAGAGGGCTTCCTCAGCCACCCATTTGCTGGGACTCTCAGGTGGAGAGATGTCAAGGGGTTTCTGGAAGTAGCTGAGCTGAGTGGTAGGGGGTCCAGCTCTGTCCAAGTCACTGCTCCAAAAACTGGAAATAAATCAAGCAGAGCACTGTTAGTCTTTATTCAAAATACCTGGCCTGAGAAGACTCCCAAGGAACATTCTGATTTGGGTTAGAAATGTTTATTGTTTTATGGAGCTCTAGCATGGGAAGGTGTGTTGAAGTTCAGCTACTGTCAAGAAAAAAGAAAATGTTCTTGAAAATTAGCAAACATAGAATTCTTGCCGGGAACGCGGGCCCGGGCGGCCGCGGGAAGCCAAGGACACAGCGTTACATTAGTCTTCATGTCTCCGTAGGCTCCTCTTGGCTGTGACAATTTCTCATACTTTCCTCATTTTTGATGACCTCGACAATGTTGAGGAGTACTGCCCTGTTCTAAAGCCTCAGAGTCTTCTGCTTCAGTTGGCAGAAAGGGAAAGAGACAGCGGAGGAGTCACTTCAGATTCATAAAAAACCCGGCTTAGAGGTGGTCCTAATGTTTCCCAAGCCGTCTCTATCACTGGTGGTGGCAGGGACAGCGCCCTGAAGTTTTCCCTGGAGGAACAGAATTTAACTTTGCATCATGGATAAAAAGCGGAGGGAGAAGATGGCGGAAGAGTAAGACGCGGAGATCACCTTCCTTACCACAGATACAGTAGAAATACATCTACACGTGGAACTGCTCCTACAGAACACCCACTGAACGCTGGCAGAAAACGTCCGACCTCCAAAAAGGCAAGAAACTCCCCCCGTACTTGGGTAGAGCAAAAGAAAAAAGAAATAACAGAGACAAAAGAATAGGGACGGCACCTGCACCAGTGGGAGGGAGCTGTGAAGGAGGAAAGGTTTCCACGCACTAGGAGCCCCTTCGCGGGCGGAGACTGCGGGGGGCGGAGGGGGGAAGCTTCAGAGCCACGGAGGAGAGCGCAGCCCCAGGGGTGCGGAGGGCAAAGCGGAGAGGTTCCCGCACAGAGGCTCTGCGCCGAGCAGCACTCACCAGCCCGAGAGGCTTGTCTGCTTAGCCGCCGGGGCGGGCGGGGCTGGGAGCTGAGGCTCGGGCTTCGGTCGGATCGCAGGGAGAGGACTGGGGCTGGCGGCGTGAACACAGCCTGAAGGGGTTGGCGCACCACAGCTAGCCGGGAGGGAGACCGGGAAAAGGTCTGCAGCTGCCGAAGAGGCAAGAGACTTTTTCTTGCCTCTTAGTTTCGCTGCGCGCAAGGAGAGGGGATTCAGAGCGCCGCCTAAACGAACTCCAGAGAAGGGCGCGAGCCACGGCGATCAGCGCGGACCCCAGAGACGGGCGTGAGACGCTGGGGCTGCTGCTGCCGCCTCCAAAAAGCCTGTGTGTGAGCACAGGTCACTCTCCACACCGCCCCTCCCGGTAGCCTGTGCAGCCCGCCACTGCCAGGGTCCTGGGATCCGGGCACAACATCCCCGGGAGAACGCACTGCGCGCCTCGAGCTGGTGCAACGTCACGCCGGCCTCTGAAGCCGCAGGCTCGCCCCGCCTCCTCCGTACCCCTCCCTCCCCGCGGCCTGGGTGAGCCAGAGTCCCCGAAGCAGCTGCTCCTTTAACCCCATCCTGTCTGGGCGGGGAACAGACGCCCTCAGGCGACCTACACGCAGAGGAGGGTCCAATTCCAAAGCTGAACCCCAGGAGCTGTGCGAACAGGGAAGAGAAGGGGAAATCTCTCCCAGCAGCCTCAGAAGCAGCGGATTAAAACTCCACAAACAACTTGATGTGCCTGCATCTGCTGAATACCTGAATAGACAACGAATCAGCCCAAATTCAGGAGGTGGACTCTGGGAGCAGGAGATATTAATTTTTCCCCTTTTCCTTTTTTTTTGTGAGTGTATATGTATATGCTTCTGGGTGAGATTTTGTCTGTATAGCTTTGCTTTACAATAGCTTTATTTTACTTCACTATATTATAGCCTCCTTCTTTCTTTCTTTCTATTTTTTCTCCCTTTTACTCTGAGCCGTTTGGACGAAAGGCTCTTGGTGCTCCAGCCAGGCATCAGGGCCGTGCCTCTGAGGTGGGAGAGCCAACTTCAGAACACTGGTCCACAAGAGACCTCCCAGCTCCACGTAATACCAAACGGCAAAAATCTCCCAGAGATCTCCATCTCAACATCAAGACCCAGCTTCACCCAACGACCAGCAAGCTACAGTGCTGGACACCCTATGCCAAACAACTAGCTAGACAGGAACACAACTCCATCCATTAGCAGAGAGGCTGCCTAAAATCATAATAAGGCCACAGACACCCCAAAATACACCACCAGATGTGGACGTGCCCACCAGAAAGAAAAAATCTAGCCTCATCCACCAGAACTCAGGCACTAGTTCCCTCCACCAGGAAGCCTACACAACCTACTGAACCAACCTTAGCCACTGGGGACAGATACCAAAAACAACGGGAACTACAAACCTGCAGCCTGTGAAAAGGAGACCCCAAACACAGTAAGATAGGCAAAATGAGACGACAGAAAAACACACAGCAGATGAAGGAGCAGGCTCAAAACACACTGGACTTAACAAATGAAGAGGAAATAGGTAGTCTACCTGAAAAAGAATTCAGAATAATGATAGTAAGGATGATCCAAAATCTTGGAAATAGAATAGACAAAATGCAAGAAACATTTAACAAGGATGTAGAAGGACTAAAGAGGAACCAAGCAATGATGAAGAACACAATAAATGAAATTAAAAATACTCTAGATGGGATCAATAGTAGAATAACTGAGGCAGAAGAAAGGATAAGTGACCTGGAAGATAAAATGGTGGAAATAACTACTACAGAGCAGGATAAAGAAAAAAGAATGAAAAGAACTGAGGACAGTCTCAGGGACCTCTGGGACAACATTAAACGCTCCAACATTCGAATTATAGGGGTACCAGAAGAAGAAGAGAAAAAGAAAGGGACTGAGAAAATTTTTGAAGAGATTATAGTTGAAAACTTCCCTAATATGGGAAAGGAAATAGTTAATCAAGTCCTGGAAGCACAGAGAGTCCCATACAGGATAAACCCAAGGAGGAACACGCCAAGACACATATTAATCAAACTGTCAAAAATTAAATATAAGGAAAACATATTAAAGGCAGCAAGGGAAAAAAAAACAAATAACACACAAGGGAATCCCCATAAGGTTAACATCTGATCTATCAGCAGAAACTCTGCAAGCCAGAAGGGAGTGGCAGGATATACTTAAAGTGATGAAGGAGAAAAACCTACAACCAAGATTACTCTACCCAGCAAGGATCTCATTCAGATTTGATGGAGAAATTAAAACCTTTACAGACAAGCAAAAGCTGAGAGAGTTCAGCACCACCAAACCAGCTTTACAACAAATGCTAAAGGAACTTCTCTAGGCAAGAAACACAAGAGAAGGAAAACACCTACAATAACAAACCCAATACATTTAAGAAAATGGGAATAGGAACATACATATCGATAATTACCTTGAATGTAAATGGATTAAATGCTCCCACCAAAAGACACAGGCTGGCTGAATGGATACAAAAACAAGACCCATATATATGCTGTCTACAAGAGACCCACTTCAGACCTAGAGACACATACAGATTGAAAGTGAGGGGATGGAAAAAGATATTCCATGCAAATGGAAATCAAAAGAAAGCTGGAGTAGCAATTCTCATATCAGACAAAATAGACTTTAAAATAAAGACTATTACAAGAGACAAAGAAGGACACTATATAATGATCAAGGGATCGATCCAAGAGGAAGGTATAACAATTGTAAATATTTATGCACCCAACATAGGAGCACCTCAATACATAAGGCAAATACTAACAGCCATGAAAGGGGAAATTGACAGCAACACAATCATAGTAGGGGACTTTAACACCCCACTTTCACCAATGGACAGATCATCCAAAATGAAAATAAATAAGGAAACACAAGCTTTAAATGATACATTAAACAATATGGACTTAATTGATATTTATAGGACATTCCACCCAAAAACAACAGAATACACATTTTTCTCAAGTGCTCATGGAACATTCTCCAGGATAGATCATATCTTGGGTCACAAATCAAGCCTTGGTAAATTTAAGAAAATTGAAATCGTATCAAGTATCTTTTCCGACCACAACGCTATGAGACTAGATATCAATTACAGGAAAAGATCTGTAAAAAATACAAACACATGGAGGCTACACAATACATTACTTAATAACGAAGTGATTACTGAAGAAATCAAAGGGGAAATCAAAAAATACCTAGAAACAAATGACAACGGAGACACGACGACCCAAAACCTATGGGACGCAGCAAAAGCAGTGCTAAGAGGGAAGTTTATAGCAATACAAGCCTACCTCAAGAAACAGGAAACATCTCGAATAAACAACCTAACCTTGCACCTAAAGCAATTAGAGAAAGAAGAACAAAAAAACCCCAAAGCCAGCAGAAGGAAAGAAATTATAAAGATCAGGTCAGAAATAAATGAAAAAGAAATGAAGGAAACAATAGCAAGAATCAATGAAACTAAAAGCTGGTTCTTTGAGAAGATAAACAAAATTGATAAACCATTAGCCAGACTCATCAAGAAAAAAAGGGAGAAGACCCAGATCAATAGAATTAGAAATGAAAAAGGAGAAGTAACCACTGACACTGCAGAAATACAAAAGATCATGAGAGATTACTACAAGCAACTCTATGCCAATAAAATGGACAACCTGGAAGAACTGGACAGATTCTTAGAAATGCACAACCTGCGGAGACTGAACCAGGAAGAAATAGAAAATATGAACAGACCAATCACAAGCACTGAAATTGAAACTGTGATTAAAAACCTTCCAACAAACAAAAGCCCAGGACCAGATGGCTTCACAGGTGAATTCTATCAAACATTTAGAGAAGAGCTAACACCTATCCTTCTCAAACTCTTCCAAAATATTGCAGAGGGAGGAACACTCCCAAACTCATTCTACGAGGCCACCATCACCCTGATACCAAAACCAGACAAAGATGTCACAAAGAAAGAAAACTAAAGGCCAATATCACTGATGAACATAGATGCAAAAATCCTCAACAAAATACTAGCAAACAGAATCCAACAGCACATTAAAAGGATCATACACCATGATCAAGTGGGGTTTATCCCAGGAATGCAAGGATTCTTCAATATACGCAAATCAATCAATGTGATACACCATATTAACAAATTGAAGGAGAAAAACCATATGATCATCTCAATAGATGCAGAGAAAGCTTTCGACAAAATTCAACACCCATTTATGATAAAAGCCCTGCAGAAAGTAGGCATAGAGGGAACTTTCCTCAACATAATAAAGGCCATATATGACAAACCCACAGCCAACGTTGTCCTCAATGGTGAAAAACTGAAACCATTTCCACTAAGATCAGGAACAAGACAAGGTTGCCCACTCTCACCACTATTATTCAACATAGTTCTGGAAGTCCTAGCCACAGCAATCAGAGAAGACAAAGAAATAAAAGGAATCCAAATCGGAAAAGAAGAAGTAAAGCTGTCACTATTTGCAGATGACATGATACTATACATAGAGAATCCTAAAGATGCTACCAGAAAACTCCTAGAGCTAATCAATGAATTTGGTAAAGTAGCAGGATACAAAATTAATGCACAGAAATCTCTTGCATTTCTATACACTAATGACGAAAAATCTGAAATTGAAATTAAGAAAACACTCCCATTTACCATTGCAACAAAAAGAATAAAATATCTAGGAATAAACCTACCTAAGGAGACAAAAGACCTGTATACAGAAAATTATAAGACACTGATGAAAGAAATTAAAGATGATACAAATAGATGGAGAGATATACCATGTTCCTGGATTGGAAGAATCAACATTGTGAAAATGACTCTACTTCCCAAAGCAATCTACAGATTCAATGCAATCCCTATCAAACTACCACTGGCATTTTTCACAGAACTAGAACAAAAAATTTCACAATTTGTATGGAAACACAAAAGACCCCGAATAGCGAAAGCCATCTTGAGAACGAAAAATGGAGCTGGGGGAATCAGGCTCCCTGACTTCAGACTATATTACAAAGCTGCAGTAATCAAGACAGTTTGGTACTGGCACAAAAACAGAAATATAGATCAATGGAACAGGATAGAAAGCCCAGAGATAAACCCACACACATATGGTCAACTTATCTTTGATAAAGGAGGCAAGCATATACAGTGGAGAAAAGACAGCCTCTTCAATAAGTGGTGCTGGGAAAATTGGACAGGAACATGTAAAAGTATGAAATTAGAACACTCCCTGACACCATGCTCAAAAATAAACTCAAAATGGATTAAAGACCTAAGTGTAAGGGCAGACACTATCAAACTCTTAGAGGAAAACATAGGCAGAACACTCTATGACATACATCACAGCAAGATTCTTTTTGACCCAGCTCCCAGAGAAATGGAAATAAGAACACAAATAAACAAATGGGACCTAATGAAACTGAAAAGCTTTTGCACAGCAAAGGAGACCATAAACAAGACCAAAAGACAACCCTCAGAATGGGAGAAAATATTTGCAAATGAAGCAACTGACAAAGGATTAATCTCCAAGATTTACAAGCAGCTCATGCAGCTCAATAACAAAAAAACGAACAACCCAATCCAAAAGTGGGCAGAAGATCTAAATAGACATTTCTCCAAAGAAGATATACAGATGGCCTACAGACACATGAAAGAATGCTCAACATCATTAATCATTAGAGAAATGCAAATCAAAACTACAATGAGATATCATCTCACACCGGTCAGAATGGCCATCATCAAAAAATCTAGAAACAATAAATGCTGGAGAGGGTGTGGAGGAAAGGGAACACTCTTGCACTGTTGGTGGGAATGTAAATTGATACAGCCACTATGGAGAACAGTATGGAGGTTCCTTAAAAAACTACAAATAGAACTACCATATGACCCAGCAATCCCACTACTGGGCATATACCCTGAGAAAACCATAGGTCAAAAAGAGTCATGTACCAAAATGTTCATTGCAGCTCTATTTACAATAGCCAGGACATGGAAGCAACCTAAATGTCCATCGACAGATGAATGGATGAAGAAGATGTGGCACATATATACAATGGAATATTACTCAGCCATAAAAAGAAATGAAATGGAGGTATTCGTAATGAGGTGGATGGAGTTAGAGTCTGTCATACAGAGTGAAGTAAGTCAGAAAGAGAAAAACAAATACAGTATGCTAACACATATATACGGAATCTAAGGGAAAAACAAAACAAAACAAAAAAGGCCATGAAGAACCTAGTGGCAAGACGGGAATAAAGACACAGACCTACTAGAGAATGGACTTGAGGATATGGGGAGGGGGTGGGGTGAGATGTGACAGGGTAAGAGAGTGTCATGGACATATATACACTACCAAATGTAAAATAGATAACTAGTGGGAAGCAGCCGCACAGCACAGGGAGATCAGCTCGGTGCTTTGTGACCACCTAGAGGGGTGGGATGGGGAGGGTGGGAGGGAGGGAGATGCAAGAGGGGAGAGAAATGGGAACATATTGTATATGTATAACTGATTCACTTTGTTATAAAGCAGAAGCTAACACACTATTGTAAGGCAATTAAACTTCAATAAAGATGTTAAAAAAAAAAAAATTAGCAAACATAACTTGGGCGACCTAGATTTTCTCTAAGTGAGGGAAGAGATACAGGGACTGATTTTCTGTACAAGGTGGGGGTGGTTGGGAGAGAGGTGGAAAATGGCCACAGGGGCAAATACAAGCAAATCCCAGAGGAAATGTTTCCATCTCCAATCTTTCAGGTGCTTTCATATAAGAGATAGGGAGATTATTCTCATTATACAGGTTTGAGTGAGGTTCATCTCAGGGAAGCATGAGGGCAGACAAACCTGCGTTATATAGAATGCCAAAGACCCCCAATGATCTTTGATCTTATATGTTGTCTCCCCTTGATTGTGAAAAGAGCTTTTAGCATGATGAGATACTAACCCCTCATTATGTGATATTATATGGCAAAATGGATTCTTGAAGAAGCAATTCAAGTCACTAATCAGTTAACTGAGTCAATAAAATGAGAACTTCCTGGGAGATTATTGAACTGGGCCCAATCTAATTACATGAGCCATTTAGATGCAGTTTTCTCTGATTGACAGTGTAAGGGGAAGTCAAAAGATTCAAAGCACCAAAAAGATTTATTCTGTCTTTGCTGGTTTAGTAGATGGAGGTGACCCTGTACCAAGGTGTGCAGTTGAGAGTGGCACCTCAGTGGACAGCCAGCAGGAAATGGACCTCAGTCCTACAACTACCAGGAACTGAATTCTGTCAATAACCTGAAAGCAAGTGGGAGTATGTTACACAGCAAAATTAAACTAATACAGTGGGGTTTCCATGGTATAAAATATGTGGGGCTTAGGCTGGAATCACTCTTGTTGAGTGAAAATTACCTTCTCTGAGTATCAAAGGCCCTATGCCTGTCAGATCTTAATGAACACATTTAGCTTATGTTCTGGTGTATCCTAAGCCTGTATCAGGCCATGCTTAAGGAAAACATTGTGAAAGAGAATTCTCTGTCTGACCCTATTGTACTCTGAAGTTAGAAAAATAAGGAAAACACCAGTGTTGAAAACATCCACCAGATGGCAGGGTCTGAGGACAGACCAGCAAGGTCCCATCAGAGAGATGTTTAAAGATTCCAGGAGGTCCATTTGCAAGGGATGGTGTGTGATCCTGACTGACCTTAAAATGTGCTCAATGGAAGAAAAAGAGCATGGGCTTACAGGCTACTTGGGAGATGGTCACAGTTCAAATGAAGGAGTGGTTCGGTCAATCCGTTGAAATCATATCAGAGCAATGCAGGCAGAGGACGGGTCAGGAAACTGATGGCAGGGGAGGGCCAACAAGACAAGGACCCAGTAGGAAATCTGCAAGTGGAGATGTTCAGAGATAAGAACAGCATGGATTTTGAAAGAAAGCAAAAGAAGGAAAAAATATACTGGAAGACAGAAGTGTTGAATTTTAGTCCCTCTTTCTTTGACAGTAAGATATTGGACAAGTCAGTTAAGTTCAGTGACTTCAAGCTGCTTTCCTCACTTGCCCCAAGCAGAGTTGCTCCACATTTTGCTCCATTGTCTCCCTTGTCCCTGTGTCCCACAGATTGCCTCATTACAGGTTTACACTCTCCCTGCCTGCCCCCTGCTGCCCTCCCTCTCACACCAGCCATCACTCTTCCTGGAAAGACTCAGTTCCTTCCCCTTGTGCTCGGGATCATGGGAACAGAGCATCTGGTTGCTGCTGGGGAAGGGCAAATCCTGCCTTTGACTTGGACAGTTTGCCAACGTGCCTGGGGGATGGGACCACATCTGTGACAATTCTCAGGGTGTTCCAGGAAGAGGTTACTCCTGATGCTGGAATTTCCTTATGTCAGGACCCTCTGTAGGGTCTCTGAGTTTTCACCTTGCCCTCCCCTTATAATTCAAATTCAAGGCTTTATAGAGGAGGAATCCAGAGGAAAAAAAGCTATTTCTGAATGTGAGAAATTTACAATGTTTCTAGAGACTTCTTGCTCAAATTAAGTAAATTAAATAACTGGTGGCTTGATGGAGAATGTGTTTCTGACCCTTCAAAGATAATGCGATTTAGAGGAGGGAGAGACCATGGATGCTTTTCTATAATATCTGGTTCTTTTCCTAATGCTTTTATGTTCTTTATTTCCATGGACACACACTGAGTCATGAGTGAGAGGTGGAGGCTCTATCCTTCCAGGCTCCATCCTGATTTTAATTTATCTGACCCCATGTGTTTGGGACCATGAGTGGGGCTTGCTTACAACTATGTTGAGATGAGGAAGTACAACATCGTTTCCCCACCATGTTAGTGAATCTGGTGTATGTAAATATATAAAGGACAAATTAAGTTGTCAAAGGACTTGGTGCTTGATGTCTCACCTTTATTCACTTTTTAAGCTCTTCTCATGGGGTCTGTAGTTATAGCCATGATCGAAAGGTGGTTATTTATTAAGATCAGTCAGGCCTTAGAGAGCTGGATAGGATGAATATAAAGATACTAAAGAAAAGGGAACAGAAAGTTTTAGTAATATAAAAATTACCTTGAAGGAAAACTTCTTGGTTTCAAATCAATCCAACTCCAACAGTTTGTAGCTATGTGATCTTAAGTTTCTTAGCCTCTGTGATCTTCAAGTCCTTCCTCTGTTAAATATGCTCAATAATGGCACCTGTATTTTCAGATTGTTATGTGATGGAGATGAACTAGTCTACTATTTGTAAAGCATTTAAGATAGTAGTTGCCAGTAGAACATGCAATAAAATTGTGTTAAATCCTTTAGACTTTTGCTTTGAAGTAAAAACTGTTGTGTTGTAAGTAGACCAGAAATGGCCTCAGTCCATCATGTGCTCTTTTAGCCCCTTTTCTCCCAGGTCAAATTTTTCTAGACAGGTTCTTACCCACAGGACTGCCAAGAATTAAAGCAATTTGGAGATAATCTCTCTATAGAAAGTTTTCAATACCTAGTACAAGGGTGGAATGTAGTGAACAACTACCAGAAGACAGCCAACAGCACCACTTATCAGTCACAGCCTTGAACTGCCCTAAGCCTTACTGGGGGCTTATTAAGGTATTACTCCATTTGGGACACATGAACTCTAGAAATCCAGCATTCTGCTTTCCATCTATCAGAAGACTTTCAGAGGACGTGTGATGGGAAAGGACTGAAATGAGCTCCTCTGTACATGGTGAAACGAAGTCAGAAGAGAGTATGTTGAGGCCCCTGAGGACAAGGAGGTACATGTTGAAGCGATGGGAGTAAAGCTTCCATGAAAATGGCATCACTATGGACAGAGCAAAAGTCCTCAATTTTATTACCTTGCATGTGAAATTTGGCCGGCCATATATGTAAGGAAAAAGGATAATTATCTCAATAAGGATGCAGCTATTGGGGGCAATAAAGACTTTGATGAGACAACTGTGTCAATTGTTGTTTTAAATCTTCCTCTTTTATCTTGCAGCAGCTCCCTCTCTATATCACACTAGCCACAATATATTTACATGCATTTTAAAGTATTAGATCTTTTATTCCTGGAAACTCATTGTGTGTTTAAAGTTTTCTTGAAAAA
Organism: Balaenoptera acutorostrata; assembly: GCF_949987535.1. Lineage (NCBI taxonomy): Eukaryota > Metazoa > Chordata > Mammalia > Artiodactyla > Balaenopteridae > Balaenoptera > Balaenoptera acutorostrata. The sequence goes on along the minus strand of NC_080075.1, from coordinate 21,770,960 downwards.
TAAAATATCTCAAATTAAGAAAAGCAACAATCCTGCATGTATTAATGTTCAAAAATAAATTGCTTGCTTACTTTTATCAAGAGAAATATATCATGGTACTGTTGGGGATGGGGAAGTTTCCCCCTCTACCATTCTTGAATTCTTGTGGCTGAAATGAAATTGAAACAAGATATTAACTGATGAAAAATAAACAAATTTTAATTTATGTACATGGAGGCCCCATAGAAATGGAACCTAAGAAGGGGACAAAGTAAGAAGCTTTTATACTTTTAGACAAAGAAATAATAAATTTGTGAGGAATTGACAGAATAAAGAAACGTAGGCTTTGGGTACCTAATTGGTGAAGAACCTAAACAGAGCTTGGGCTTGGGGCAGTAAATTAAAGAAATAACAAAGTGTGTTTCCATGGGCCTCTCAGCTGAAATTCCCTACCATTGGTGGAAAGGGTGTCCTCCTACCTCCAGATGCAGGGAGTGTACATTTCACCTGAGACATTTACTTCTTGTTTTCAGGGAGACAGAAAGGAGGGTCAGAGTGTCCCTCTTCCTTAGCTACTTCTTAAGTAACTTTAATTCAATAAGATCAATGTACCATTGAAGTACATTTAGGGGTAGCCTAGCCTGGGCCCCAACAGCTACTTCCTCTGAAACTTGGAAGTTTCTCATATTTAAAGCTGAGCTGTTGACTATATAGAAAGAGAACAGGTTAGTAGGATCCTCCATTTCATTGAACCAACTTTTTAGTTCTGAGAACAGATCAGTTAAACAGTTGTATCTCATTTACGAGGTGATGATGCAGATGGGCTCCCCAAGCCAGACATATGTGCAAGGAATCAGGTATTTAATAAGAGACACTTCTGTGGGAACAAAAGGAAAGCAAAGGTTAATGAGACAGCAGATTATAAACCCGTTTCTGAGCCCAGGTTGCCGTCAGTCAAGCCGATTGCTAGATGTCAGGGACAAAGCATCTTTTGCAGTTTGAATTATCTCTGAGGAAGTAATAGGATGTGTGGGTAAACTTTCTGAGTGGTTTATACAGAAACAGGCACAAGGATTGTTTAAATACGAGCTATTGTAGTGATTTCTTTGAAATTTATATCACATCATCTAGCTTCAATTTGCAGGGCTTCAGGAAAAGGGCAGTTTTAGTTCTCAATAATCCCAAGACAAAAGAATAGGGAAAAACTGGAAACTTTAGAGAACTGTAGTTAGATATTGGAGAAAAGTAGAAAAATTCAGTATCCAGTCCAATTTTCAGGTAAGTAACAAAACCTCAAAAGAAAGTAATAGCACTAGAATTTAATATCTACAAGTGGGTATTATAGTTTAATTGAAACGTATTTTTTCCTCTCTAAAATCACCTTCATTTTACAAAGCCAAATAAAGACTAATTTGTCTGCAAAATGTTTTAATTTAATAAACTTGACCTGATTATTTTCATAAGTCCACCAAGAATCGTGATTGACCATGTAGGCTCTTTTAAGTATGTTTTGCTGGAACTTGTTATAAGAAGTCTCCAGATTAAACTTTTAATAACCTGTCAGGGCCAGTAAGTCACACCAGATACTCGCCATCAGGTTTGCCTAAAATAACTATAGATTTTGTGAATTCCACTCCTCTCGAAGTCCCCAAATTATCCCAAGTTTCCTGGGCCTTCCAGGAAGGATCCTTCCTTATTTACCATGTAAGGGTGCTGGGAACCCTGTTAACAAGGTACAAGGATTTTTTTCCAAAGGACCTTATTGGCTCCAAGAAGTCAGCCTTAGTTCTTCCAAGTTCTCTGGTCATATTTGTCTATTCATGTCTCTTTCCAATATGACATTCCAGTCAAAGTCTTGGTAATATAATCAGTGTTTCTAATTGTGTTGTATTATAAACAGAACAGATTCTTATTGAACTTATGCAAATAACTATACTGTCAAGAAAATAAGAATGCTCACTGAGTTTCTGAATTCTGGAAGGATCAGTTAGGGAGAAAAAGATCAGTGTCTCAACTCTGCTTATAACAGTATGTCTTACCAAATTGTTGTAAATATTTTTAAAAATTTCCTTGTATCTATAAAACAAAATATTAAAAAATCAGTAGTATTTTAGACAAAAAGTTATAAAAATTATAATCATTCATCAGTTCATTCATTCCCATGTAATTAACTGTTGCTTTTTTAGTCCAGTTTTCCATTAGTTCTGTTGACCTTGCCTCATAATTGAGGGTGACAGGGACAGTGCTAATCCAAGATGTTTGCAAGTTTGTTGTTAAGGCTCATAGTATTTGCCCAGTGAAGTGAGATCCTGATCACTGGAGATAGTGGTAGGTAGACCCCAAGCAGAAAACACAGTTTTAAAAGTTTCTTTACCATTGTGAGGGCATCAGCTTTGCAACAGGGGAAGGATTCAACCCATTTGAAAACCATACATACAGTAACAAGAACATTTTGATAACCCAGTATGAAGTGATAGTTGAATGAAGTCCAGCTGTGGATGTTCAAAAGGTCCAGAGAAAGGAAGTCTGAGGCCACTGAGGACAAAATTATTTTTTTCCCCAGGGTTATGAACCCAGCAGCTCAGACATTGCAGGTAGAATGTTTTCTCAATTTTATAGAAATCTTCCTGCCAATGTCTATTTACAATTTGAATTATTTTAACTGCACTATGGTGGGTGAAGAAATGCAAGAAAAAAAAGAAAAAAAAAATGAGGTTTTCCAGAAAACCAAAAAGAACCAAATGGCCGTTTTGGTTTCCCATAGCCCTGACTGTTTGTTAATTTACAGCTATTGCTTATCCATCTTAATTTCTCTCATTTAGGTGCAGACTGTTGCTTTGTCACGAGCACCTTGAGATCACAAAAGTCTGCCAATAAGCGTTTATTTGTTTTGTTTTTGTTTTGTTTTTGTTTTTGCAGAAGCAAAATGAGCTTAAACCACATGTGCCACAACCTTACAAATTATGTTGTTGCTGCTTTTTCATGAAAGTCAGTTAGGGCTTTTCCCTGATACTTGGGTTCAGTCCCTTTAGCATAAGCCTCAATTTTAATGACAGATAACATCTTACGTCAGAACATATATGACTTCCACGACTTTTATGTAGTCTCTGGGAACACTTATAGTACAAATCCATACAGACACAACATAAAGAAGACTTAATGTTACTTCTTATTTGACAATGTGTCCCATGTAATTTAACATACCAGATATACTTAGTTTAACATTGCTCTTTTCATAAAGGAGAGAAAACAAATTTTTTAGATATTTCAAGAACCCTCTAACATATTTCATATCTCAAAGTTAGATCTAAATCAAAAAGACTTTATTTAGAATTTGCTTTTGGGAAAGTTTGTCAAAATTATCAAAAAAGCTTAAAAACACTTAGTCAAATAGGTGACACTAGAAGAAATCAGGGTTATCCATTTAACTAAAACAGCAATTAAAGACTTCATAGGCAAATATAGAAGGTTATATTAAACTTTGCTCTTTATTATTGAGAGAACTAGGCTTCCTTAAGGAAGCAAAGGCCTGATAAAGATAACATATAATGTAGCGATTATTTTGATAAGACACAGGTTGTTGTTTCTAGCAGATTACTTAAATATAAAGAAAAAACTTTCATAATCTCTTATTATCAGGAGCAGACCAATAGAAAAAAAAACAAAAAAAAACCTTTGTCCTTTTAACAAAGAGAGAAAACCAATTCTAATTTTCTACCAGCTTGATTTTGATATTAAAACTCACCTATTTAATTAAATTCATTCCAATCTTACTCAGTCCTGACCACACATACAGTTCCTTTCCAAAGATTCCTTTATTTACAAATATTTTACAGTTTTCTATGTCCATTTTAATTTGTCCCTGCTTTTCTTTCCCATTTAGAAATAACCAACTTTGGGACAAAATCATTTTCTTTTTCCTAAACAAAAAACATCTCCATCCCTTATACCTTTTCTTACCCCCAAACACATCCTTTTTGTATTATTATACCTAGTAGTTTTAACCACATATATTAATTACAGTTCTTAAACCTTTGAAATCTTAATTTCTTTAGTGAAAATAAACAATTGTGAATTGTATTACCATTTTGTGGCTTAGCAAGCACAAATACATTTTATAATTTTAGAAACATATGTTATTTCATAGTAGTCTTTCAGTAAAGCACAAGATATAATTACTAACAAATACAAACATAATTAGTTTCTCTGTGCTAAGAGATAAAAAATAAGTATAAACTTATGTTGTTTAACAATTAATGTTTCAACATTTTATCTTACATGGAAATGATGTAGATATTCAATGAATTCCCATCATTTAATTTAACTTAGCAAAAAATCTAAGGATGTAATTACCAAAGAGACTAAGAAACTATTTCAGTAGACATTTTTAAAACAAATATTGTTAAGAAGTTCACCTAACAACTCTTAAATCATTTACATCTATTTAATCTATTTGCTCTTAATAATCATACTTAGATTACTCATGAAAATTTCCTGAGACATTAAGGCAGTTAGACATTATGTCATTTTTTTAATTTGCTTTTCTAACAAAGTTTGCCTCAGAAGCAACATTAGTCCATTTGACAAGTAAACCCAGGTGGAATAAAAGTTGTTTATCTGCATTATATTTAATGTTAACTCTGAAGACATACCTGTATTTATTGAACCAACAAGCTTAAAATTAGCTTTTATTTACTAAAGATTATCTTAGATCATGTGAACTTGAAGCACATTCAAGTTAGCTTTTAATATCTTTTTGACAATTTTCATATAGGCACTTGTTTGTTAAAGCCAACTAAGTAGAGCTGTTTGCCAAATTAATTTGGCAATCCTACCCAGAGGTAACATACACATACAGACAGTCACAACAAGAGGTCTCATATTTTCATGTTAAAAATTTAGTCATGAACCAGATGCAATACAAAACTCACTAGTTTATAGAAATCATTATTCACTGTGATGGCTAAAGTCCTTAAGTATTTTAGAGAAGATGTTTAGTACCTGTATTTGCCCTGGACATACAATTTTAAGTGGGTTGTTATTTATAAGAGTTTAGGAACAAGAGTCTTTTTAGCATTTTGTGCTGAAAATGGCCCCTTTCTCTCTTTTCTTTTTTTTTTTTTAATTGTAGTTTCATGTTCTACCTATTGAGTTAGTTAATAAGGGCTCAGTCTCAAGCTATGTGAGGTACCTTTACATTTCAAAGACATGGTAAGGTTTATAACTTTAAGGAACAGAGAAAGAAAATGTAAGTTTCCTCCTAAGAGTTTTGGAATATATTGGTCTATTGTCATAAGTTTTAGGGTAATTATTGTTAAAATACTTTTTCTTAAGTGCAGGACAATTTTCATCCAATATCTTGATCTTTTATAATACCTAAAAGCACTTTGAGAGGAATAGGTGAGGCCTTGGGACTAGTAAAGATAGGTGGGCCTTGACATGTTTCTTGAGTTGTACTTCTGGTTTTATAGAGATTTGCAAGAAAAAGACAGATTCTGTTAGCCCTTGAATATTGGCCTCCAGCTGATTTACTTCTTCACTATTTGTAGGAAGGTCTGGGGAATTGCTGAAGTACTGGGGTGATTTTTAAGAAAGGGAATTTATATTAGATTTTGGTTAAAGTTGGATTTCTGTTCTTTTAATAAAAGATTCTTTAGAACTCTTTTTGTCCCCTTATAATTTGATTCTCTCGTAAGTACCAATCTGGCAGCTGTTTATGATGACAGCTTTCAAACATTTATTTCCTTTTAAGTATAGCCAATTGAAAGGATCCGTCATCAGGCCATTGATGAGTAGGCTCATATACTGATTTCAACGAGGGACTCAAACCAATAAACTTTTTATCATGGCTTAACCAAAGAAACAAGACAAGTGTCACGAGCTAGTATATGGCTCTCACAAGATTTAGAAAGTTCACTTCCAGTGTTTGTTAGTCTAAGAAAGTAAAGTCCCTTTGTTGCTATAGGCGGTAAGAATGGTGTAGAGAAAACGGTGTCTCCGGCGTCGAACAGAAACACGAGGTGCCCCCAGACATAAAGGCGCTGCTAGTCAATGGCACCATGCAGGGGCAGCGGGAATGGGACGGTTCCAGCACTGACAAGCAATGCAGGCTGAGACGAGGAAGGCCCCTTAAGCATTGGGGCTCCTTATGACAAACTCCCCTGAGAGCTTGCACAGCCGGACAAAGAGAGAGTGGTGCTCGTGACTTCATGCGTTGGAACCCCAGTCAGTTCCATTGGCCGAAACATGCACCCCAGTAAATGCACCTTCCTGAAGGCAGAGACCAGAGAGAGTATTTTCACTGGACGTAAGCCAAGCTCTCAGAACACATAATAAGACGGAAGGAAAAAAACTTCAGCTGTTTTTTCATAAGGGACCCACAGTAAAGCTTGTCTAATTGACACCAGTTTGGTAAGAACTATTAACGCACCAGTCTGAGATTGGCTCCGAGGGCCGACTTAGAGGGCCTATGCCTGTGTTCTGCCCTATGGTTCTTGCTCCTTATGAAAAACATCACAAGAGACAGAGACAAAGAAAAACAGTGACCAACTCTGGGAGGTAAAAGATTCCCAAGAGTTGCTCATCCAAGGATCTAGCTTCACTAAAATATTCTCTTGCTTATCTAAATTTAGAGAAAGAGAAAAGGGACTCTCATCACTTTCCTTTCCATCAGACCCTACAGGCAGAGATTTGAGAGGCTGACATGGTAAGAAATCTGACCTTCTACAGGCCTTTGTCAGATTTCCCAGGATCTGTCAGTTACAGCAGGCTTAGGGTGGGAAGCAGGGTCCAGCCAGCCTCCTGCCTGGCTCAACAAGTGTCTGGGAGGGGGACATTTTCCATTCTACCCCTTTAGAGTTCTTGTACCTGGACTAATAATAAAATTGACACAAGACAGATTAACAGGAGAAAATGAGATAACTTTTATTTCATGTGCATGGAGGTCCCATAGAAATGGAACCTAAGAAGTGGCCAAAGCAGGCAGGCTTTATACTTTTACATAAAGAAAAAATAAATTTGGAGGAATTGACAGAATAAAGAAACTTAGGTTTGGGAGGCCCAGTTAGTGAAGAACCTAAACAGAGTTTGGGTTTGGGGTAGTCAATTAAAGAAGTAATAAGGTTTTTTAACATAGGCTTCTCAGTCTGAATTCCTTGTCTTTGTCATAAGAGTGTCCTTCTACCTCTAGATGCAGGGAGGCTGTCTTTCACATGGCATTTATTTCCTGCTTTCAGGGAGACAGAAAGGAAGTTCAGAGTGTCCCTTGTGTTTAGCTGCTCCGATGGTAACGTTAATTCAAAATAAACAAGATATCCTTGAGGCCCATTTTGGGGTGGCCTACTCTGGGCCCCAGTAGCACCAAGTATACTGGACTCCACACATCTGCATCCTCTGATAACTCTGAAGAATATGACTGAATATCTTATTTATTGAAAAAGTAAAAAGTTTTCTGTCCTTGCTTACAAGCTCTTAAGAAAGTAAAACTATTTTTACTACATGCAGAAATAAAATGTGCTAGTGAAACAAACACATGTAAATCTGACAATCAGGGGGAAAATTTATCATTTATAAGCCTGTGTTGATTTGAAACACTTCCAATGGTTGCTTCTTCCCTGTCATAAGACAGCTTATTTGGAGCCCGATGGTGTGGGGAGCCGTCAGCCTGAAGCTGGCAAGAGTTAGCTACCAGCTGTTTTCACTTCATATCAAGATCCAGAGAGTGGCTAGGATCTACTGAAAAGATTTCACACTTCTCTTTCTTGGTGAGCATTCCTGAGTTTCTCCTCAAGGGACAGCTGGCACTGCTGGGATGGAAAAACAGATTGTCTCTGTAATGTGCCGAGCTCAGATGATGTTGGTGGGTGGGGGTGGAGGAGTGTCCCGCTTGCCAGGAGTCTAAGTGGTGACATGCCACATTTAGTAAGCTGCCAGCATGTGCATATTTTGTTTAATCAGCAGTTTTGTAAGTCACAGCATATGCTTTGTCACTTCTTGTTGTTTTATTCGTAAGCTACTATGTTCTTTAGTGAAATCTTACGTCTTCTCTGAGTGAGATTTGCTTATCATCAGCAGCTCAGCACCACATGTCATGCCCAGACTTTCCTGTACATGCCTCCCACCCCCTTGCTCCAGCACCTTGTCTCTTGCCATCCTGCAAATACAGATTCCTCTTTGAGCTTCCCTATGGGAATGGAGTAGGGGAATGGGCCAGAGAAAGCTTAGAGACCAAGAGTGAAAAACATTTATCCAGAATGAGGGTTGCAGCCTGTTAAATTCTGGTAAGAAAGGCAGTGGAAGCCAGAGGCTCACAGTGGAGTGGGTAACAAAGACTTAGCGAAATCTGGGGGCAAAATCTAGACAGAGACAGAGAACAGACCAAGGATGCCACCAGCAAGAATAGCACCTGATGCTGAATTGAAAAGTTTCTGAGTAGGGGTCCTTGTCTGTGCTCCTAGGTTGTCAGGTCCCCAGAAGTATTTGACCACCAAATGAGGTGACACTGCCCAGTTCACCAAAATGAGCTGTCATCCCACTTGACTCTTTGAAACCCAAGTTTTTATGAAGTTCCCTACTTGGCTTATTCTGGGGATTCCCAAGAACATGCCTGCATGTTCCCCAGAAGGGGTCTCCTGGATCTTCAAAAATATTCCACCCAATGCAGAGCTTTATGAAAGTCAGAGCTATCAGTAAGGGTTTCTTGTTTTTTTCTCTTCTGAAAAATTTAGTCTAAGATGATATTGCAGCTTTCTCAAAAGGAGCAATATAAATGAAGAGGCAGAAGCAGGTCCTTTTTCTAACCTTCACTACAATCAAGATACTTAACTGTATCACAAGACTCTCTCTTGTTATCCCTGAAGAAACTCACCTACTCTTCTCCCTCATCCTTAAACCTTTGCTATCACTAATCTGTTCTCTTTCACTATAATTGGGTTATTTCATGAATGATTTATAAATAGAATCAACTAGTATGTATCTTTTGATATTGGATTTTTCACTTGCATTATTTCCTAGAGGTTTTCCAAATTATTGTCTTTATCAATGTTTGCTCCCTTTTCTTGCTGAATAGTGATTGTGGTGTGGACAAAAGGTACTTTGTTAAACCATTCACATACTGAAGGGCATTTGGGTGGTATCCAGTTTTGTGCTATTACAAATAAACCTGTTATAAACTTTTCTTTACAAGTTTCTTTGTGTAAATACATATTTTTAAATTTCTCTTGGATATTTGTTTAGCAGTGCTCAGGGGGAAGCTACAGCATTAAATACCTACATTAGAGAAGAAGACAGTTCTCAAATCAACAAACAAAGTTGTTGCCTAAAATCTAAACTAAACCCAATAGCAGGAGAATAAAGGAAACTATCCAGATAAGAGCAAAAATCAGTAATTAACGTTCTGATAGAAACGCAGCTTAAAAGACTTTGATAAACTCCTACACCTCTCAAAAGAGGAATACACATTCTTTTCAAGTGCACATACACATGTACCAATATCAACCATATTCTGAACCATAAAACAAATCTCGATAAATTTAAGTATTCAAATCATACAAAATATGTTTTCTGACCTGAGCTGCAAGCAGAACAGTAATTCAAGCCATAAAACCCGAAGATAGCTCTTTAAGATGGTCCATAAAATTGACAAAACCTCTAACCTAACTGAAGAAAAAGAGTGAGATCCCAATGGCTAATACCAATAATGGGAACAGAGACATCACTACAAATCCAATGAAACTTAAAAGGCACTGGAAATGTTATAGGTAACTTCACAGCAACAAATATGGCAAATTTATATGAAATAGACAAGTTCCTTGAAAGACACAAACCAAAAAGCTCATTCAAGCCTTCCCATAAAGAAAAGTTTGCAAAGAAATTACTTCACTAGTGAATGCTACCAGATAGTTAAGGAAGAATTAATGTCAATTCTATGTAAATTCTTTCATTAAATAGAAGATAAAAGAACATTTTCCAGCACATTTTATAAAGTCAGCATTATCCTGATATGAAAACCAGAAAAAATATATGAAAAAACTAAGCAAAAATACTCATCATGAACAAGACTATAAAATGTCCTACAAAATTTTAGTACATTGAATAAAGAAATATATTAAAGAATAAACCATGACCAAGGATAATTTACCTCAGAAATATATGTTGTTTTATCAGTCAAAAGCATCAGTATAATTCAACATACTAATAGAATATAAAAGAAAAATACGTCTGGATATTATTATTTTAAAGGAGCGAATACTCCAACTGTAATCCAGAATTACAAGGTTCTCTTTAGAATCCCTCCTTATCTTATTTGTAATTCATTCTCCCATAGACAGATAACTGGCTCTGATTACCTACAGTATATTTACTTATGTATTTACCCAACTCCAGTATCTATATAGTGTATTTTCAGATTGTTATTCTAGATCCTTGTGAGAAACAAACTTATCTGCTAGAGTACAGTGTGTGCAGTTCTTTTTGTCGTTAGTGTGTATAAGTATCTGGTCAAAATATTGTTTTCCAAAGTCACATATATGAGCTCATTTTCCCCACCCTCCTAGTATGGTTATTTGGTTTATTGTAAAGGAAGTTTGGTCCATTTGCTTTCATCTGCATTCTATCTTGGGTTTCTTACAATTTTATCAAAACATCATGTTGTATATCTTAAATATATAACATTTTTATTTGTCAAATAGATGTCAATAAAGCTAAGGGAAAAAAACAACAGAAAAAATAGCCATTCAATGGGTAGTCTTTTGAGAAATGGTGTGAGAAACAATTTGATGTCCACATGCAAAATAAATTGTCTGACCAAGAATCTATCTTATTCAAAAATGAACTCAAAATGGATTTCAGACCTAAACACAAAGTATAAAATTATAATAATTGAAAAAGAAAATATAGGAGATAATCTTGTAAGTTAAGCAAGGATTGAAAAAACAATACAAACTACATAAGAACAGAAATAGATAAGTTGTACTTGATAAAATGAAAAGCTTTTGCTCTTCATGAGACCCTGTTTAGAATATGAAAGGCAAGCTACCAACTGGGAGAAAGTATTTCCAAAACATATATCCACAAAGAAATTTTATCTAGAATATATGAAGAACTCTTACGACTTGATAATACGACAAACAACCTAATACAAAATGGGCAAAAGGTTTAAATAATTATTTCCCCGAAAAGATATGCAGATGGAAAATTAGCACATGAAAAATTTCTCAACATCATTCATTATTAAGATAGGCAGATTAAATCACAATGAGAAGTAACTATGTGCTTATAAGAATCGCTAAAATTAGAAAGCGGACCATACTGAGAATTCAAAACAGCTGGAACTCTCAAACACTGCTGGTGGTGATGTAAATAATATTATGACTTCAGAAAATGTGTGGCAGGTTTTAAAACATTAGCGATATGCCTTTTGTGCAACACAGATATTCCACTCCTAGCTATCTACCCAGGATAGATGAAAGCATTTGTCTCTACATAAATTTGTACAATAACATTCACAGCAGCTCTATTTATAATACACAAAACTGAAAATCACCCAACTGTCTATCAATAGAAGAATAAATTGTGCCATACCCACACAATAGAATTTACTCAACAATGAAAATAAATGAAGTGTTGAAACAAGCAATAATATGAATGAATCTTGAAATAAAATTGCTTAGTATAAGAAACCAGGAAGGAAAGCATGCCATGTATTATTCTACTTATACACAGTTCAAGAAAATGCAAGTTAAACGTATCTATAGTGTCTGAAAACAGATCAGTGGTTACCTTGGATTGAGGGGATTGGAGAAGTTGAGGGTGAGAAGTAGGGGTGGGAGAGGAAACCTTCATGGTGATGGCTATGTTTATTATAGGGGTTACTTTGATGGTTTCATTGGGTGCATCTGTATGTCAAGACATCAATATTTAAATGCACTTTAAAAATGTACCCTTGACTGCACCTCAGAAATACCTTGAAAAAGCTGAAAAGTAAAAAACAAAACATAAAGGTTATTCATTGGATCAAAGTTTCACTGGGAGGCTGGAGCACCAGGTCCGGACAGCAAGAAAGGAACCAGGAAAGTCTGGCGGCTAAAAGCAAGATCATGTAGTTAGAGCAAGTTGATGATGAAGCTCCGTGTGAGCCACAGCCATTGAACCCTCACTACCAGCACTGCAGGGCCCCCAGCTCCATACCCACTGGGAATGATCTCTAATTGCTTCTTCCTCTTTGTGCCACTACCTGGCTGGGTGTCCCATAGTCATGCCTCCATCACAATGAAGGATATCCTAGCCTCCAGAGAACTGGAAGGTGGAGGATATCTGTCACCTTTTCTTCTGTACTGGGAGCTGTGACCCTGCCTCTCGCCATGACCCACACCAAGGGGTGTCCCTCGACACAAAGGAAGCCCTCTCATTCTGAGTAGCCAAGAGGGGAAAAAGACAAATGGCTCCCTGAGTATTCACATCAGTCATCGTTTCTGAAGGATCAGGAGCCCTCGAATCCCAGGTCTCTCTCTGACTCACTCCTGTGTATACAGCATTCTGCATCACACAAGCCTGCCTCTCTACTTGCTTAGGGACACAGCTCAGCTACCCAATTCTGACCCTTGTGTTATTACAACCCTGCATTTTCATTTGCAAGATGTGTTTCCTCTGTCCCCTGCGATGTGCAACTGTGGCAGTCATTTAATCTTAGAGGATGCAGGAGTAGATTAAACTTTATTTTTTCTCCTGATGCCTTTTTCTAATCCACTCTGTATTTAGAAGCAGCTTGCTCCTGCTTCGAGTTTTCCCCAGCACTAAACCGTGTGCTCAGCCCACTCACCCCCTAGTGGTAGTTTGTTTAATCCTCCCATAGTTACCTAAAAGCCTATTCTTTAGAATAGTGGGTTTTTGTTTGTTTGTCTTGTTTTGTTTTTGTTTTTTTGTTTTTGTTGTTTTTGATGTTGTTGTTGTTGTAGAGCCTCTAGTTTATTATGAAAGGGTTCTTCCAGTATGTACACAGGAACCAAACTTATCAGTTTATCCTTCCCACCCGACTCCCAAAGCCATACCAGCAACAACAGAGTTCCTTCGTGTTACCTAGAAGAACCGCAAAACTGCTGGGGTAAAAACGTTATCTATGCACCCTGTGTTTATGACTTTACATACTCTGGGGCAGTGTGATAAAGCTCTCAACACAGCGGTCTATCCAGGTAAGGTCATCAACCAAATGCATTCTCCCAGGGCTAAGAGAGAATCTCACTACACATGAGGGTACTGAGACCCAAACTCCAAAAGCCAGAGCTAGGGTCCAGGGCACTGGCTCTTCTACGGCACCAGCGGCACACATCAGAATGCCTGGGAGGCTTTCAACACTACACCTGTAGGACCCCACTCGGAGTCAGAGGGTTTGAGGACACCCGGGCAGTCAGACGGCTCTGCCACGTGATCGGGTGCAGAAGAATGAGTGCTCAGAGAGCAGGGACACAGGAGGTCATCGTCATTCTTTGTCTTCCTTTTTTCCCAGTTGTATTTAACCAGATATATACGAAAACATACAGTTCGCTTTTATTTATAATCAAATGGGTTCTATACTTTCAAGTGCCTAATTCCCACTTTAAAACTTCATACTGGATGATGGTGGCAAGCCGAGAAATTAGTTTTCTATGCATTAAACCCCACACTGGGCTTCAGGAGATAGATTATAAGAGAAAATAACTCACTATCATCCCCCTTTGCCATGAGACCAGTAGCTCTGGTCTGCCAGGTATTGATAAAATAAGAAAAGGCAGCAAATCAGTGGACCAAAATCTTATGGGAGAGACGCCTGGCTGAAATACCAGACCACACCTTAGAGGAAGACTGGCGATATTCAAAATTTTGGCTGCTATTTACAATAAGAAATATATTTTATATTTCAACACTTTTAAATCATATGTATGCTGAAAACCAAAATTAAAAGTTCACAAAACACTGTTTACCCGCTTTATGTTATATACTGTGGAATTTTCTATTCTATTCTCCTTGTGTTTGCAAAGAATATGTTAGTTATTGCCCACTAAATTGATTTAATAATTTCAGACACCAGTAAGTTGCAAGCCATGATTTGACAAGTGGTGCTTTCAACTATTAATAAAACTGAAGTAACGTAGTGATCTATTAACAGGTATTTCTCCCAAGTAGGAATACACAAACATACCCACAAAAACCTATGGCCAAATGCCTGTTGAACTGCAAACCCTATTACTTTCCTTCATTTTTGTGCATTTGCACACAGAGTCTGAGAATAGCCCTGCAGTAAAGAAACTTGCTTAACTTTGCATAACAGTGTTTCCTGAACTTAACCACGAAAAAAGTATTCCCAAAGTATTTGCAGACAGCAAAATGAAACAAATCTAGGACTAGCTCTTGAAAGAGTGTTTGAAGGAATGAGATTCGGGGGAATTCTGCTTTAGACATGAAGTAGAAATCCATAAATAAATCCAAGTGCCAAATATGCTCATAAATTGTAGCACAGACCTATGCAGCTGGGGCGCAATGGTCCCCCCGAGGTGCACTCTAAAAACTACTTGGGAAGAGTACACAAATACGGTTTGGTGGTGTCACCGGGTTGACGTGCGTTGTAACAAAATAGCTTCAACGGAGGAGGTCAACAGAAGACCCCGACCAGCAATCTCAGTCCCACCGTAGTAAGCAAAGAATCGCCAACTACCACTTTAAGCTTAAGCACATAGCAAAGTTTATTTAAGCATAGGTACACTGTAAAAGAGGGAGTGAGAGAAAGAGAGCGAGCGAGAGCGGGCTGTTTCTGAGAGCAGCCTGTTTCAGCGAAGTGAAGAAAGCCCAAAGCAAAGCTTATCTAAGCAAACTTACACTCTCAAAGGGAGAGAGCGGGCAGTTTCTGCGAATTGAAAGCAGCATTCCTGTACAGGTTTAAGGGCGCCTTTAAGGAGCATTCTGCAGGGAGGCGGGGGTGAGTGACAGGGGATCATTATTTGATTGAAGGTCCTGATCCATGTAACAAGTTTACTGCTGCGCCTGCTCTCAGCCTTAAATTGCTAAGAAATGCCCACGGGGTTGGGGCGGGGGGGCAAGACCACATGGAGATTTTATTATAATGATGGTATAATGAGTTTGGGTTTACTATAGGTCATACACCTGTCTGGTCTGGGCATGCGCAACCCAGAGAAGTTCCCTTGTGTTACTGTGCCCCTCTGTATCAGGATAAGCTGCCCACCACACTACCCTAGTTTTGCCCGTTCTGGGCGGGGTCAGGGGAGTGTCCTCGGATGGTTGGGTGCGACTCGGTGACTTCTTGTCTTTCTTGCCACTGTCACCTCCTTGCTGCTAATGTCTGACTAACTACCTAACATTGGTAGGAGGTTTGGAGGTGGAGAGAGAAGAACGCTGTTAAAAGTAAAAGGGGTGAATCACTAAGGTACATTCAGGGATATTAGGATACTAGAGTCACTTGGTTTACAGGTCTCTTATCCAGATGTTCTCTGTGTCTGCGATTGCTATCAAGTTCTTTTGTCTCCTGAACTCTAGATGGAAGGTAAAATCAATGATAGAGGCACCACCAGAGACCCAGGAACCTGTGGGGGTGTACTGATCCAACTGGAGAAAAGGTTTTGTTCTCTTCTTTGCCCCCCAGTGACTGGCAGATATCCAAATCAGGACAGGTTAAATGCATCATTCTTGACGCAGAGGAGGACTGAATACATACCATAAGAGCAGTGAATACAACAGCCAGCTGGACAACTCCTGCAAGTCTGGAGGACAGTCCAAGGGCAGAAGCAGATGTGGTGTGTGGAGCAACATCCAAGGAAGGAATCTAGGTCTGAAAACAAGCCAAGGTCAAAACAAGAGGCTGAGACAATTAAGTCTTGTTTGCTGCAGTAAACTTCTGTTGGGGTGCCTTTCTGGCTCCCTTCTCTAAGAACTAGGTCTCATCCACAGGTCCTACTTAAGTGGTGAGTGCAGTTCCCATAATAACACCAAGTGACTCAAATTCCTTGCCCCAGTTGATTGGCCTGGTGTGAATAACCAGGCCTAGCTAGATGAATCAGATATTATCCTGAAAATGAATTTGTTCACCAAGAATATAGTTAATCTTTTGAGTCCCTGCAGTGAAGGTTTGGAAGAACTCTAATGTGTTAACCATGTTTGATCATGCTGCATGTATCCGAAAGGCAAGGAAACTGACTGGATCAAAGAGAATGACCCAAACCCCGTGAAATAAAGAAAGAAAATGAAGGAGAGCATAACTTCACTTTCTGACATTTTTCTTCCTTTCTCTAGGCCTTCGTGAGACTTGGCTGTGCCCTAACGTTGGGTGCGTTGAGATAAGCCCATATCCTTCTAAAAACATCCCCTTTTGCTTGAGTGAGTAGCAATGTATGTCAGCATCTTATATGCAAATAGCCTAAACTTATATGCAAATAAGCCAACCTAAAAGAAGCCTGTGCCCTATCTCAGTCAAGGCCCCTTTGAGCTATTAGTGACCCAGTAGAGTATGAACTGTGGAAGAGGAAATTGTGGGGAACTCAGGAATTGGATAAGATACAAAGTTTCTCATACAAATTTCATGCATTGGGGGATCACACACAAATTGGAGAACCCCCACCTTATTACGCCCAAACTGAGGTGGAATAGTGTCTAGAGAGAGAAAATAAGAGCTAACAATTATTAGGAGGGGGAGACTTTTTTATCAAGTGTTTCAGGAGAAGAAGAGCTCTGGTCAGCTTGAAAGGCACTAAATTATGGAGGGTTCAGTGGGGTAGAATGGAACCAGGGGGAGGAAGGATAGAAACAGCTTTCGTACCTCTGTTCTAGACTTCTAGACAGAAAGCTTTATGAGAGTTTACCAGGGGAAGAAAATTTATGACATGGTTCAGGACACAAACTGGTCAACCATAAAGACTATGAATTTAGGAAATGATCCTCTGTGATCAGTATCTCGGGAACTTAAGTATGACCATAGGTACAGTAGGCAATGTTGATTGCCTTGACAACATCTATTCTTATATATAGTGGTGTATATCTATTAATCCCATACTCCTAATTTATCCCACCACCCCCCTCCCCTTTGGTAACCAAAAGTGTGTTTTCTGTGTCTGTGAATCTGTTTCTGTTTTGTAAATAAATTTATTTGTATTTTTTTTTTTTTAGATTTCACATATAAATGATATATTATGTGTCTTTCTCTGCCTACTTCACTTGGTATGATAATCTCTTGATCTATCCATGTTGTTACAAATGGCAATATTTCATTCTTTTTTATGGATGATTAATATACCGTTGTGCATGTGTGTGTGTGTGTGTGTGTGTGTGTGTGTGTGTGTATGTATATTTATATGTGTATACATATATATGTGTATATATATATATATATGTATATATATATGACACCTTCCTTATTCATTCATTTCTTGATGGACACTTAGGTTGCTTCCATGTCTTGGTTATTGTAAATAGTGCTGCTATGAACATTGGTGTGCATGTATCTTTTCATATTAGAGTTTTATCTTTTCCAGACCGATGTCCAAGAGTAGGATTGCTAGATCATATGGTAGCTCTATTTTTAGTTTTTTAAGGACCTCTATATTGTTCTCCATAGTGGCTGCACCAATTTACATTCCCACCAAGAGCATAGGAGGGTTCCCTTTTCTCCACACCCTCTCCAGCATTTATTATTTGTAGACTCTTTAATGACAGCCATCCTGACCAGTGTGAGGCGCTACTTCATTGTAGTTTTGATTTGCATTTCTCTAATAGTTAGCGATGGTGATCATCTTTTCACGTGCCTATTGGCCATCTGAATGTGTTCTTTGGAGAAATGTCTATGTATGTCTTCTGCCCATTTTTTGTTGGGCTGTTTGGTTTTTTGTTATTCAGTTGACTGTGCTGTTCATATATTTTGGAAATTAAGCCCTTGTGGGTCGCATCATTTGCAAATGTTTCCTCCTAGTTCATAGGTTGCTTTTTCATTTTTTTGATGGTATCCTTTGTTGTGCAAAAGATTATAAGTTTGATTAGGTCCAATTTGTTTACGTTTGCTTTTATTTTTCTTGCCTTGTGAGACTGACCAAAGAAAACATTGCTAAGATTCATGTCAGAGAATGTTTTTCCTAAGTTCTCTTCTAGCAGTTTTCTGGTGTCATATCTTATATTTAAGGCTTTAAGCCATTTTGAGTTTATTTTTGTGTATGGTTTGAGGGAGTGTTTTCACTTCATTGATTTACATGAGGCTGTCCAGCTTTCCCAGCACCACTTGCTGAAGAGACTGTCTTTTCTCCATTGTATATTCTTGCTTCCTTTGTTGAAGATTAATTGACCGTAGGTGTGTGGGTTTATTTCTGGGATCTCTAGTCTGTTCCTTTGATCTATATGTCTATTTTTGTGCCAGTACTACACTGTTTTGATTGCTATAGATTTGTAGGATTGTCTGAAGTCTGGAGGGTTATGCCTCCAGCTTTGTTCTTTTTCCTCAGTATTGCTTTGGCAATTCTGGTTATTTTGTGGTTCCATACAAATTTTAAGGTTATGTGTTCTAGTTCTGTGGAAAGTGTCATAGGTAATTGTAAAGGTATCCCATTAAATCTGTAGATTGCTTTGGGTAGTAGGGCCATTTTAACAATATTAATTCTTCCAATCCATGAGCATGGACTATCTTTCCACTCTGAGTCATCTTCAGGTTCCTTTATCAATGTTTTATAGTTCTCAGCATACAAATCTTTCACCTCCTTGGTCACATTTATTCCTAAATATTTTTTTGATGCGTATTACAAGGAATTGTTTCTTTTCTTATTCTTTCTGATATTTCATTGTTAGTGGAAAGAAATGAAACACAGTTCTGTATGCTAATCACATATGCTGCTACCTTGCCGAATTCATTTATCAGTTCTAATAGTTTTTGACTGGAGTCTTTTGTGTTTTCTATATAGAGTATCATGTCATCTGCATTTAATGACAATTTTACCTTTTCCCTTCCGATCTGGATAACTTTTATTTATTTTTCTTGTCTAATTGCTGTTGCTAGTACTTCCAATACTATGTTGAATAGAAGTGGTAAGAGTGGTCATCCTTGTCTTCTTCCAGATTTTAGAAGGAAAGCTTTCCACTTCTCATCATTGAGTATTATGTTGGCTGTGGGTATATCATAAATAGCTTTTATTATGTTGAGATGTGCTCCCTCTATACACATTTTGTTTAGAGTTTTTATCATGAATGAATGCTGAATATGTTTTTTAACATCTTTATTGGAATATAACTGCTTTACAATATTGTGTTAGTTCCTACTGTATAACAAAGTGAATCAGCTATACGTATACATATACCCCCCCCCCTTGCATCTCCCTCCCACCTTCCCTATCTCATCCCTCTAGGTGGTCACAAAGCACGGAGCTGATCTCCCTGTGCTATGCGGCTGCTTCCCACTAGCTATCTATTTTACATTTGGTAGTGCATATATGTCAATGCCACTCTCTCACTTCATCCCAGCTTACCCTTCCCCCTCCCCATGTCCTCAAGTCCATTCTCTATGTCTGCATCTTTATTCCTGTCCTGACCCTAGATTCTTCAGAAACATGTTTTTTTTTTTTTAATTTATTTTAGATTCTATAGGGATGCTGAATTTTATCACATGCTTTTTCTGCATCTATTGAAGTGATCATGTGTTATTTGGCCCCTCTTTTCTTGATGTTGTGTATCACACTGATTGATTTGCCTATGTTGAAACATCTTTGTGACCCTGGGATGAATTCAACTTGATCATGGTATATGAGCTTTTTTATGTGTTCTTGGATTTGGTTTGCTAATATTTTGTTGAGAAGTTTTGCATGTATATTCATGAAAGATATTGGCTTGTAATTTCCCTTTTTGGTAGTGTCTTTGTCTGGTTTTGGTATCAGGGTGGGCGATTCTCCCTTTTTTTTTAATTTGTAAGGTGTAGGTTGTTATTCTCCTCTTTTGCCTCTTATTTTTGTTAATTTAGATCCTCTCTCTTTTCTTCATGGTGAGACTGGGCCAAGATTTGTTAATTTTGTTTACCCTTGCAAAGAACCAGCTCTTGGTTTTACTGATTTTTTCCTTTTTTTTTTTTTTTTAGTCTCCATTTTATTTATTTCATCTCTAATCTTATTATTTTCTTCCTTCTGCTGACTTTAGGCTTTTTTTGATCTTCTTTTTCTAATTCTTTTAGATGGTAGCGTAGGTTGTTTATTTGAGATTTTTCTTGTTTTTTGAAGAAAGCCTGTAGCACTAGGAACCTCCCTCTAAGAACTGCTGTTTCTGCATCCCATAGATTTGTATGATTCTGTTTTCATTGTCATTTGTCTCAAGCTATTTTTAAATCTCCTCTTTGACATCATAGTTGAGCCATTTGCTTCCTAGTAGCATGTTGTTTAGTCTCCATGTAATCATTTTTTCTCATTTCTCTTTATTTGGTTGATTTCTAGTTTCATGCTGTTGTGATCAGAAAAGAGGCTTGAAATAATTTCTATCCTCTTAAATTTGTTGACGATTGTTTTGTTTCCTAGTGTGTGGTCTATCCTCGAGAATGTTCCATGTGCACCTGAAAAGAATGTGTATACTGGGTGGTTTTGGATTTAATATCCTGATAAAATAAGTCTAACTGTTCTATTTTTGTCATTTAGGATCTCTGTTTTCTTATTGATTTTCCGTCTGGAAGATCTGTCTATCAATGTGAGTAGGGTGTTAAATTCTTCTACTATCATGATATTCCCATCAATTTCTCCCTTTACATCTGTTAGTAGTTATTTTATGTACTTAGGTGCTCCTATATTGGGTGCATATATGTTAACAAATGTAATATCCTCTTCTTGTACTGATCCTTTTATCATTATAGAGTGTCCTTCTTTGTCTTTCTTTATGGTCTTTGTTTTAAAGTCTATTTTGTCTGTTAGGAGTATTGCTACCCCTGCTTTCTTGTCATTTCCATTTGCATGAAATTTTTTCCACCACTTCAGTTTCAATCTATATGTATCATTTGCCCTAAAGTGGTTTTCTTGTAGGCAGCATATTGTAGGTTCTTGTTTTATTGGCCAATCTGCCACTCTATGCCTTTTGATTGGAGCATTTAGTCCATTGACTTTTAAGTTAATTATTGTTAGGTATGATTTTATTGCTATTTTAAACCTTGTTTTCCAGTTGATTTTGTATTTCTTCTTCGTTCCTTTCTTTTTCTTTTTGTTTTTCATTTTGTGGTTTAATGCTTTTCTTTTGTATTATACTTGTGTTCTCTTCTTTTTTTTGTTTTTGTGAATCTATTGTATGTTTTTGATTTGTGGTTACCCTGTTTTTCAAGTGTATTAACCAATTACTATGTCTACTTGCTTTAGACTTGTAGTCATATAGACTCAAACACCTTCTTTAAAAAATCTACATTTTCTTATCCCACCTCCCAACATTTTATGATTTTGATGTCCTCTTTTACATCTTCATGTTTATCCTTTTGCATTTCATTGTCGTTATCATTGTTTTCACAAATTTTTTTCTTATTTTTTTAAAAATCTGTGTACTGCCTTATTTAAGTGATTTACTTCACAATTTTGATATTCTCTTTCTCCTAGATTCTTACTTATTTTCTATAAAGAAAGACCTCTCAATATTTCTTTTAGGAATATTTAGTTGAGTATTGCTGTATTATTTTAGGTTTTGCTTTTCTGAGAAATCTTCTATCTCTCCTATACTGAAAAATTAGCTTTCTGGGTAGAGTATCGTAGGTTGCAGGTTTTCCCTTTCTGGATTTTAAGTATATCTTGCCACTTTCTTCTGGCCTACAACGAATTTGTAGAGAAATCAGTTAATAGCCTTATGTGGGTTCCCTTATAATTAATTATTTATATTTCTCTTCTGCCTTTAGAATCCTCTCTTTATCTTTAAATTTTGTCATTTTAAGTATAATATGTTTTGATGTAGATCTATTACATTCATATTGTTTAGGACCCTCTGTGCATCCTGTACCTGGATATCTGTTTCTTTTTCTAGGTTTGGGAATTTTTCATCCATAATTTCTTCAAATATATTTTCAATCCCCTTTTCTCATTCTTCTCCTTTTGGGATCCCTATTATGTGTAGATTGGCATGCTTTATAGTATATCATAGGTCTCATATACTGCTTTCATTTTTTTTTTTTTTTTTTTTTGTCTTTTTGTCTGCTCTTCTGATTGGGTGATTTCCATTATTCTATTTTCCAGGTCACTCATTCATTCTTCAGCATTATTTAGTTTGTTATCTATTGCCTTTAGCTCAGCTTGGTCTTGGCAAGTGAGTTTTCTAATTTTAAGTGGTTTGACTTTAAGTTTCTAGTTCCTTTTTACAGTGGTCTCCCTTTATACTGACTGTTTTTCTTAATTCCTTTAGTGTTTTTATTACCTCCTATGTGAACTCAGGATCTAGTAGAATGGAAAAGTCTGTTTCACTGTTTGTTCTTTCAGGGGACTTCTCTTGTTCTTTTAATTGGGAGTGGTTCCTCTCCTTCTTCATTTTACTTATATTTCTCTGACTCTCTGAGTTTAAGAGAAGCAGTTATCTCCTGTGGTCTTGAAGGGCTAACTTCAAGTGGGAGCATCCCTGTGTAGCCTGTATGAGCCTCATATTTTTGGTGCAAGGGCTGTTTTTTTATATGGATGCCTCCATATCTTTCCTCAGTGTGTGCTGGGCAGATCGCCCAGATAGGGGGTGTGATTGTGGTTGTGGTGACCAGAGCCTGCACTTGACATTGAGCAGGATCTCCTCTTTGCTCTGTGGTTGTCACAGCCCTGTTGGGGCATGGTCTGCTCCCCAGTTGTTGGAGTAGAAACCCCCATATCCATTCCCAAGCTTTGGTGGGAGGTAGGCAGGACTGGAGCACTCCTGCTGGGAGAGGAGCCACTTAGTATTCCTCTGCAGGTGCTGTCCACCAGGAAGTGTGGTCTGTGGTGTCACCTGTCACCCTTTGTGTGGCCTCACAAAGTACTGTTGATGGCATTGCCCTTGGCCCAGCCTCAACCATGGGAATGCAGGCAATCATCCTAGGTGTGCCTCAGGCCTTGTGCTCACAAAGCCACCAGCGCAAATCCACAGGTGCACATCCACTGAAATCTGGCTCCGGGACCACAGGAGTCACATCTGGAAACAAAAGGCATGGTGATCCAAATACTGCTTAAAGACTTCTGGTGGACTACTAAATCTGCTTAACTGAGCAAATAAGTGTAGGGTCATTTGTGGTATAGTCTGATGGTACTAGACAAATCATGACCCAGTTGAATACTTCCTGGATCTGTAACTCAGAATGTTAATGTTTAATGCTTTGCCAAGCACTTTTTGTTTTATGTCATGTATTATAGAGTGTTAGAGCTAAGTGTCATTATAGATCATTTAAGCCTAATGGGAAATCACATAAAACAGATACCAGGAAGAGAGTTCAAGGGTTTGGCTCACAGCAAAGATCTTGGGGCTAGTGGAAAATAGGAATGAAGTATGAATAAAGCTAAAGGTAGAAAAACATAGATGGGGGGAAGTGGTTTCAGTAACTGCCAGTGTTTGCAAATCACCTTCCTGGGCTGGAAAGGGCATTGATAGGCTGTCTCTCTTAAAAAACGAGGGGCAGCATAGACACATAGCTAAGAAGAGGTATAGCAGAAATTAAAATCCAGTTTACCGACTTCCAGTCCATTTCCTTTTCCACTTTATACCCATTGTTGAGCTAAAGCTGTACAAAGGATGGTAAAGCTCATAAATTGGTGAGTTACAAAATCAGACCAACCCTGGAAAGACCCCAAGGCTTCCCACATCAACCTGCTGATGTGATCAAAATCCCATCTGCTTGAGAACTTAAATCCCCTTGAAGCTGAAAGCCAAGAGTTTTCTCTCATGCTCAAGTCATTCAGTCCTCCTGGCAACACAGTGCTGAGAGGTACCACTGGAAAAGGACCTTACCTTCTTAAGGGAATGTCGTTTTTTCTTATTAAATCATTGAGTCCATCTTGTGGTTTTTAGGGGGGAGGTTTGTTTACTTTTTGTCTTTGATTTTTGGTTTTTGTCATTTCTGAAATTTTGGTAGAAAAATGACACAAAGGACCCTTTCCTAGAGGGGGCAATGTTTACCTGTTCCCCTTTCTGTCTTCTGGCTCTCCCATGAGCGTGACCCTCCCCTAGGGAATGTTATCACTTTTAATTTAGTTACAAGTAGTCGAATTGATAGTAGTTCGGTATTTTTTCCTCTTTTCTTGTACTTAGGAAAAATATGTCAATTTTGAAAAATTGGTCGAAAATTCAGCAATGCCCTCTTCTCATTCCTTCTAAGCCCATGAATCCAGCCCTCTCCACCAATGTGAGTGACTTTAAAGACAATGGCTAATGAATACGTGTTTTGCTCTGATAGAGGAAGAAGAAAGGAATAGGGCACTTACTGACTATGGATCAGGCTGGGGCTGCTGCCATTGCCTTCATTCGTCAAATTGGGGTGATATGCTACAGAGCCACCTTCACTCATTTAGTTTTCCCAGGATTGGGGAATGCGGTCACTGACACAGCCCAGAGCCTTGGATGAGCTCTTATATTCCTTCGCAAGACACACCCATATTTAGAGCAAAGAGAGGGTTGGAAGTTTCAGTCACCCACCTTAAGGAGTTGGAGGGCAGGATGCCTGTCAATTTAACTATGACACTTTTACCACAAGAAAGAAATGTGAAAATTCTGTCATTATCAAAAATGAGTTCCTATTCATATTTTACAATTGTCCCCCAAAGGCATGCTTTATTAATCAAGACCCTATTACAATTTACTCACTAGGATAGATTGTTATATCTTTCCAGAGTCTTTTAATCTAAATGGTATCTTTCCCCACAACACTGTGTTTCTCAGGAATTCAAGAAACATGGGTCATTCTGAGTTTCTGATTGCTATTATTTACTTTTTCTCAAATAATTGTTTTACTGTAGCAAGACTACTTCTCAACTCATCCTATCTATCATATTTCCATGAAATATTGTTTTTTCAAACTTGAATTTCCACTGAGCTCTAAATATAGTTATGCCTTTGCATTTAAATATTTTTTGTGCAGTAAGTTCTTTTTCCTTTGTAACAAAAGTATCTGTTGGCTGTCCTTTTCCTTCCTGTTAGATTATTTGTGTGTTCTACTGACTTTTGGATTCTGAGGACATGAATCAAACACAAGGTCAGTTGCATTGACTCCATCTCACACAAGCTGACCGATAAAAACCACTTGAGAGTCAGGGTCTGCAGAGAATTCCAGCTTAACATATTCCCAGACTGACCAAAATAAACCTGAGCCACTTAGTATGTATCTCATACTTGCCAAAATTGCCAACTCAGAAGTAAACATGACTAAGGAGCTTTTCTCAGTATCCCCACATGAAGCTGATCACCCTTCCAGGTAGAATGCAAAAGGAAATGATACTTCTTCTACAGCCAAATGACAGTTTGCGAGGCGGTTGTCAGCAGCCCAGGGGAGTGAGCACCTTGATGAAGTAGAGATCTAACTTACATGCAATGTAGGATCAGGTCTACAATTTCATTCAGCTCTTGCTCTTACCCTTCCTTAACCCTCTCTCATTCTTCCTTTGACTCTGCATCATTTGACTCTAGTCCTCCTAGGCTTGAAATTCCTCCATTGCCTCTTATTATATCACATTACTATTATCCATCAAGGAAGTTCCATCTCTCAGAAGATCAGCAAGGCAAGTTTCCACATTTCATTTTCCTTAAGATTTTGGCTCACATATTGAGGTGTGAGATGATTCTGAAGTTGCTTTAAAACTAGCTACCATGTAGAAGAGGCAACCCTGAACCACCGTCTCCTCTTACTTTCATTTCCTTCTCTGACCTCACTTATCTGTGACACTTGTCATTCCCGTACTCACCTCCACTTATCATCCAACATTTATTTAATTCTACTGAACAGTTAGAAAGAAATGCATGTGCATGCCTACAGGAGTGAGCACTTGAGACATCAACCAGAAGAAATACTCCAGTAGATGTGCCCCTTAAAAGTTAATACCACATTTTCTGCCACAGTTGCCTATCAGGAAAGAGTCGGGGAAAGAATAAACTTCACCTGTTCCTGGAAAAGGTGCTGACCTGCTAATGAGAAACAGGCAATATCTGTGGCAATTCCCAGGCTTTGCAGGGAAGAGACTCCTCCCCATGGCGGGAATCTCCTTGAACCAAAGCCAGGCCCTTCCCATGACCCCTGTCCTGGCTCCATCATCCTGTTATTCATTTCAGTGCCCCTCCCTCACATCCTCTTATAAAAACCCAGTCTTTTCTGCCCCGACAAACCAGTGCAGATCCCTTGCAAGAGAGGTAAGTGGGAGCTGAGACAAGATGAGACCTCTGACAGGGGTTTCACCTCACATATTTCAGGGAAGGTATACAAGGATCCCTGTCCTCAGAGAATGCAGGAGCTCTGAGACCAGGCAAAGGCAGTCCTGGGAGGCCTCAGGTGTAGGAGGATGTACAGATTTTCAAATTCTTTCCAGAACTATGGAAGGGGATGGATGCCATCAAGATGGATTTATTCCTAGGGAACTAGACAGAGGAAAAGACAAGAGGTACAACAGGGCGTTTCTCACATCCTCTCTCTTACCGTCCTTCCTTTATTTCTCTGGTTGTCTCTGAACATCACAGACAAGATGATGCCTTCCATGGGCCTCCCCAGCCTGTCCTGGATGCTGCTCTCCTGCCTGATGCTCCTGTCTCAAGTCCAAGGTGAGACTTCTCTGCCTCTAGCACTGGGTTCCCAGTGTTTGCTCAGGGCCAAGAAGAGGAGGAAAGCTCCTGTGTGCCTCCCGTGGTAATGGTACATCCCCACACAACAACACTGCCTGCAATTCCTGCATCATCATCCTTCCTTCTGGGTGACTAGTGGTGGGAGGCACCTCAGTGGTCCAGTAACAGTGGGATGAGATGATTCTCAATTTTCAGTAGAGTCTGATTTTTGTGGGTAGATTAAGGAGGGAAGCATAGAGTGTCATTAATGAGATGAGTAGAAGGAGAATGACTGGAGGATCCAGTGTAGAGACAGTCAGCCAAGACGAGGAGAAGCCTTGGACTTTTGAATAAGGCAGATGAATAAAAAGAAAACAGACCATCTCCCAATTACTAGGTCTAGTTCATGATTAAGAAAAACTCCTGGAAATGTTGGCATTGGTGACAGGCAGTCAGGAGTTTGGTGTCACTGCTCCAAGCCGTGGCCCCACAGATATTCCCCAAGGTCACCTCCCCATTCCAATCCCCTCTCTCCATTTCACCCCATCCCTCTCCTTTATTTCTTCTTCCCTAGGGGAAGATTCCCAGAAGAAACTGCCCTCTGCACGGATCAGCTGTCCCAAAGGCTCCATGGCCTATGCGTCCTACTGCTATGCCTTGTTTATAACACCTAAAACCTGGATGGATGCAGACGTGAGTGCTGGGATTCGCAGTTAGGGCTGATAAGGAGAAGCAAATTAGAGACAGGGTTTGGGGGCTGGGAGTCTCCATTCTCTAGAGTTTCTTGAGGGTGAGAATGAGCACCTCATCTTTTGCAAACACAACCCCTTCTCACCTACCTTGTCTCTGCCCTTCCCTCAGTGAGGGTCTCAAGCTCCTCCTCAGTCTCTCCCTTCTCCACACAGATGGCCTGCCAGAAGAGACCCTCAGGCCACCTTGTGTCTGTGCTCAGTGGGGCTGAGGGATCCTTCGTGGCCTCCCTGGTGAAGAACAACTTGAAAACCCTCTCAGACGTCTGGATTGGGCTCCATGACCCCACAGAGGTACACTTACATCCTCTCTAGTCTGTTACCTCCCAGGATGCTATGGCCAGCCAGGCCTGCTCGCTGTCCCCTGTGCCTGCCTAGGAAATAACGTAGAGATCCCTAGAGCTCGGAGATCAAGGGGGTAATTGGAGAATGGAAGGCCTTGAGGCCAGCTGCAGAGCTGAGTTCTGTGCAAGTCTCCAGTCTCCAGCTAAGGTTAATCTGCCTCTTGTCAAGCTTTTACACAATTCACACACCATGCCTTGATTCAGTTCGCTGTGCATCCCTGAGTCTGCACATGCTGCGCTTAGCAAGTGCTAAATGAATATTTAGGATTGATGCATTTTTCCCTTATAAAACGTATGTTGTCTTGGATGTTCAGAGGGTAATCACAAATGTACCACCAAGTGTAGTTCACACAGTGACAAGTTACTCTGAGGGGTTCTATTCGTCTTTGTGATTACTGACTTTTGAATTTGCCAATGGAAGCAAAGAGTTACGGAGTGTTTCCCAGAGGAGAGCTGTGGGTCATCACCTGCTAGAGCAGAACTAATTCCATGATGCTGGGGAGGGTATCAGATGTTCCAGCTGAGGGAATCAGGCCAGGAGAACTCTAAAGGCCTTTCCACCTCACCTGACTCCATCCTCTGCTCTATAGGGCTCTGAGCCCAATGCCAGTGGATGGGAGTGGAGTAGCACTGATGTGCTCAATTACGTTGCCTGGGAGAGAAATCCAGCCACCGTCTCAAACCCAGGCTACTGTGGGAGCCTGTCCAGAAGCTCAGGTACGAAACAGAGGAGATCACTTCTGCCCAGCCTTTTCCATCCCCTCATCCCCTATTTCTGGGTCTGGTCTTCAGAGAATCCTCCTGGGCTGGAACTGCTTGTCTGTTCCCATCCCCTCTCACCTCTCCTTTCTTTCTCTCTCTTTCCCCTGGAGTGGGACCCTGGTGAAGATGAGGGAGAGCCTTTGAGTCCTAGGCCAGAATCTGGGATGCGTCCCCATTGGGTTCTCAAGCTCCACCAGCCCCATTCACTTGAGCTCTTCTGTCTCTTCAGGGTATCTGAGGTGGAGAGATTATAACTGTTATGTGAACTTACCCTATGTCTGCAAGTTCAAGGACTAAGTCAGATGGGAAGTCAGTAGCCTGAGTCTGGTGTGCAGCTCATCATGGACTTGGAACCAAGTATGAAGACCCATCCCGGAAAGGGAAATCCTCCCCACACCCCCAACCTGACCACCTCATTCTGGCCTTCCCTGTCTCTCAGCCTCATTTCAGGCATTTGTGTGTGTGTGTGTGTGTGTGTGTGTGTGTGTGTGCGTGCCATGGCCTGAGGTCTTGGAGAAGAGTAATAAATATCTTATTCCAAACTTACCTGCTTTTGTGCTCTTGTCTTATAACAAGACTCTGAGGAAGAAGTTTGTATGGGAAGAATCTAGGGGTGACCTCTGTCAAGTTTCATCCAGTTTCCTTGGAAAATGACTGAATGTACATTCCCACCAGTGTATTTGTGATGAGTATGTAGACCCTGTTCCCTTAGGAATTGGGTTGTGTTATACAAAGGCATTGCTTCCCCACACACTGTACTGCCCATTCCTCCTGATGGTATGACACAAGCAGCCTTAGTGCGGTCCCATGCTATTTATTATAGAATGCACTTCTGAAATCATTTGCTGTGAAGGATCATGAAGGATCTATTCTTTTTCTTTAATGTGCAATCCACCTTGGATCATGACTTTTATAAAATATAGTCAAGAAGAAATTACTTGGACTGACATGCAGATCATTGGATGTTGTCACTCTGTTTTAAGAAAGGAGCAAACTGTAGGTGTGGCACTCCGTGATCCCAGACTTCACTACAAAGCAACAGTAATAAAAACAATATTGTACTCGAACAAAAAGAGACATATAGGTCAATTGAACAGAATAGAGAGCCTTAAAGTAAACCCATGCTTATATGGTCAGTTAATCTTCAACAATGAAGTCCAGAATATACAATGGGAAAAAGACAGTCTCTTCAATAATAGTATTTGAAAACTGACAGCTTCATGCAAAAGAATCAAACAGGACTGCTTTCTCACACATATACAAAATTGAACTCAATATGGATAAAAAACTTGCATTTAATACCTGAAACAATAAAATTACTAGTAGAAAAACATAGGCAGTATTGTCTGTGACATCCTTCTTAGCAATATATTTATGGATCTGTCTCCTCACACAAGTGAAACAAAAGCAAAAATAATCAAACGTGATTAAGGCAAAATAAAAAGCTTTTCCACAGTGAAGGAAACTATCAACAAAACAGTAAAACAGCCTTCTTACTGGGAGAAAATATTTGCAATAGGGGATCAATGTCCAACATATTTGAAGAACTCATGCAACTCAACATCAAGAAAAATCAAGTACTCTGATTAAAAAACAGACAGAGGACCTGAGTAGATACTTTTCCAAAGAAGACGGCCAATAAGCATATGAAAAGATGCTCAGCATCACTAACCTTCATGGAAATGCAAATCTAAACCACAGTGAGGAACCACCTCACACCTGGAATAATGGGTATCATCAAAAAGACAACAAATTACAAGTGTTGGTGAGGATGTGGAGAAAAGAGAGCGCTCATGCACTGTTGGTGAGCATGTAAATTGGTACAGCCACTATGGGAAACATTTCTTCACAAAATTAAAACTAGAACTGCCATGTAATCCAGCAAATTCACCTCTGGGTATTTACCTGAAGAAAAGAAAAACACTAATTTGAAAAGATAGGTACACTCCAATGTTCATTGTTGCATTATTTACAATGGCTAATGTACAGAATAAACCTAACTATTCATAAACATATCAATGGATAAAGAAGATGAGGAATATATATTTTATATGTATAAAATATATATAATGGAATATTACTCAGCCACGAAAAAAACTGAAAGATTTTGTGACAATATGCATAAATCTAGAGGGTATTGTGCCAAGTGAATTAAATCAGACAGAGAAAGACAAATACCATATAACCTTACTTATATGTGAATTCTAAAATATAAAACAAACAAATGAAAAGAAATAAAATCATTCATAGATACAGAGAACAAACAGGAAGTTGCCAGTGGGAAGGGGTGTGAAATATGGGAAGGGGATTAAGAGGTGCAAACCCCCAGTTATAAAATAAATAAGCCATGGGGATGCAATATATTCCTATGGTCAATAATATTGTAATAACTTTGTATGGGAACAGATGATTACTAGACTTATCATGCTGACCATTTTATAATGTATGCAAATGTCCAATCGTTATGTAGTATAGCTGAAACTAACATAATATTGTATGTCAACAATATTTCAATTAGAAATATCAGTAATAATGTATCAGTATGGTTCATCAGTTGTATCAAGTGGTAAGTCCCTGTATTACCATTTCAATAATTCCATACATCTAAAACTATTCTAAGAATTAAAGCCTTTTTAAAAAATGAATTACTAAAATTGAAATATAAAAAAGAGTTACAGGGGGCTTCCCTGGTGGCGCAGTGGTTAAGAATCTGCCTGCTAATGCAGGAGACACGGGTTCGAGCCCTGGTCTGGGAAGATCCCACATGCCACGGAGCGGCTGGGCCCGTGAGCCACAGCTGCTGAGCCTGCGCGTCTGGAGCCTGTGCCCCACAACGGGAGGGGCCGCGATAGTGAAAGGCCCGCGCACCGCGATGAAGAGTGGCCCCCACTTGCTGCAACTAGAGAAAGCCCTCGCACGAACCGAAGACCCAGCACAGCCAAAAATAAATAAATTAATTAATTAAATAAATAAATTAAAAAAAAAAAAAAAAGAGTTACATATGTTAAGAATACATGTATAAAATTTTAGATTTCATAGACAAAACTAATCTGCCAAATTGCTATAAAAACTTCTAAGATTTTACTCTGGATTTCTGTAGTTATCTTGCACAGGTACAGCAACAAACAGTTTGAGGACTAGCACCATTTCATGGACCACACAATTAGTTCCTTATCCCTATAGTTGCTGAATGGTATCACTTTCCTCAGTACTTTCAAGAAAAGCCCAGTGGGTTTTCTGTCCTGTGTCCTGGAAACATGCTCTGGCCTCAGTCGGGACTAGAGTTGGGAAGGCTTAATAGCCTGCGGGGTTTCTACTAATATTTCTTGAATAAATAAAAAAGTGAATAAATGATGATTTATTTGAAAAGAACCACTTACATGGGTGAAGACGGTTGAAATTTTCATTGAACCGAAATATTTTTAGACCATTATACTACTCACTACCTCAATTCCGACACATTCTCAGCCTCATATCTTGTGTAAAAATATTTGGCCAATTGCCTCATCTGAAAGGGGGATGTCACCTTGATCAAAATCTTCTATGTGAGCCAAGAACCACTCAGCATTGCTACATAGGTATGTTTGCCAGATAAAATAGAGGACTCCTAGCTAAATTTGAATTTCAGATAAGCCACAAATTGTTTCTTGGTATTAGTGTATATTCAAATATTACATCTTTGCTCAATTTGACAGATGTTGCATATTTGCCAAATCTGGTGATACTACATATGGAGGTTTTCATTCTCAAATAAATAGATCAGATGAATTGACAGTGTCTACTTTCCTTAATTGACATTTGGCAAGTTTCCTATAGCCTTTTAAGATAGGCAATCTTTCTTCAAAGAGAGAGAATCACCCATTATATCTGAAGCTAGGTAAAAGCATATCTTTTCCTTTCCGTAGAGGATTTTTTCTATTATTATCTGTCAGAGTTAGGAAGTATTTTCCCTTTATTCTCTACAAGCCTGTATATAAGATTTAAAATATGTGTTTTGGGGTAGTTTGGTGGGACTCTTCCAAAAACACTCTAGACCTAAATTTTTCTTTGTAAGAAGATATTTTTAACATAGATTAACTTTTTTAAGATGGATATAGTAGATTTTAAGATTTTCTTGATTTCCCCTAGAAGAATTCCGAATTTTTCAACCTAGATATTGAAGAAAAAAAAAAAAAAAAGCTCATTTAGGGATGGCATGATCAAAAAAACAATAATGACAATGATTCCTGGCACTCTGTATTAAATCCAGGATCTCAGCAGTAGTGGTGCTCCATAGTTCCTAGATTGTGTTCCACTTTTATTACAGCTTTATTGAGGAATACTTGGTAAACACAAAAATCTGCACATAATGTATATAATTTGGATAATTTGGACATATGTATACACATGTGTTACCATCACTGCAACCTAGGTAGTAAATATATCCATCACCTTTGAAAGTTTCCTTGTGTCCCGCTTCTTTGTTTGTTTCTTTGTTCCTGTGGTAACAACACTTATCATGAGAAATACACTCTTAATAGTTTTTTTCTTTTTTTTAAACAGTTTTTTAAGTGCACAATATCTTATTGCTAACTATAGCCACTGTGTTGTACCACAGATTCTGTAAGCTTTTCCTACATCTATTGATGATTGTGTGCTATTTACCCTTTATTCTATTAATGTGGTGTACACTGTTGATTGATTTGCATATGTTGAACAATATTTGCATCCGAGGAATAAGAACCACTTGGTAAGGGTGTATTATACTTTCAATGTTCTGTTGAATTCGAGTTGCTGATATTTTGTTGAGGATTTTTGCAACCATGTATATCAAGAATATTGATCTGAAGAGTTCCTTTTTTATGGTGTCTTTATCTGAACATATTTCAGAATGGTTACTTATCTCTTCACCACAAGAATCTAGTGGGTTTCCAGAAAGAAAAAACCATGAAAGAGTGGAGACTCCCTAGACAGGGGCCTCCAGGTGTCTCGCACTCATAAATCCAATCCACACTCAGCACCCAACAAGTGGTCAAAATTACAATTTCATGTTTCTAAAGTTTATAGATCTAGCAGTTCTGATGCAGCTAAGCAGAAATGAGAAGGTATCTGTGTAATGCAGT
This sequence comes from Balaenoptera acutorostrata, assembly GCF_949987535.1. NCBI lineage: Eukaryota > Metazoa > Chordata > Mammalia > Artiodactyla > Balaenopteridae > Balaenoptera > Balaenoptera acutorostrata. The sequence continues at coordinate 21,737,315 of NC_080075.1, read as the reverse complement.
GCCACTGCAGATTCCCCAGGAAAAGGAGATTACCCCAGGAAAAGTTGTTGGTGCTAAAATTATTCAGACTTTTTCCTGTTTTAAGAAAGAGAGTGACAACTTCCAATGATCTGCATGTCAGTCCAAGTAATTTCTTCTTGACTATATTTTATAAAAGTCATGATCCAAGGTGGATTGCACATTAAAGAAAAAGAATAGATCCTTCATGATCCTTCACAGCAAATGATTTCAGAAGTGCATTCTATAATAAATAGCATGGGACCGCACTAAGGCTGCTTGTGTCATACCATCAGGAGGAATGGGCAGTACAGTGTGTGGGGAAGCAATGCCTTTGTATAACACAACCCAATTCCTAAGGGAACAGGGTCTACATACTCATCACAAATACACTGGTGGGAATGTACATTCAGTCATTTTCCAAGGAAACTGGATGAAACTTGACAGAGGTCACCCCTAGATTCTTCCCATACAAACTTCTTCCTCAGAGTCTTGTTATAAGACAAGAGCACAAAAGCAGGTAAGTTTGGAATAAGATATTTATTACTCTTCTCCAAGACCTCAGGCCATGGCACGCACACACACACACACACACACACACACACACACACAAATGCCTGAAATGAGGCTGAGAGACAGGGAAGGCCAGAATGAGGTGGTCAGGTTGGGGGTGTGGGGAGGATTTCCCTTTCCGGGATGGGTCTTCATACTTGGTTCCAAGTCCATGATGAGCTGCACACCAGACTCAGGCTACTGACTTCCCATCTGACTTAGTCCTTGAACTTGCAGACATAGGGTAAGTTCACATAACAGTTATAATCTCTCCACCTCAGATACCCTGAAGAGACAGAAGAGCTCAAGTGAATGGGGCTGGTGGAGCTTGAGAACCCAATGGGGACGCATCCCAGATTCTGGCCTAGGACTCAAAGGCTCTCCCTCATCTTCACCAGGGTCCCACTCCAGGGGAAAGAGAGAGAAAGAAAGGAGAGGTGAGAGGGGATGGGAACAGACAAGCAGTTCCAGCCCAGGAGGATTCTCTGAAGACCAGACCCAGAAATAGGGGATGAGGGGATGGAAAAGGCTGGGCAGAAGTGATCTCCTCTGTTTCGTACCTGAGCTTCTGGACAGGCTCCCACAGTAGCCTGGGTTTGAGACGGTGGCTGGATTTCTCTCCCAGGCAACGTAATTGAGCACATCAGTGCTACTCCACTCCCATCCACTGGCATTGGGCTCAGAGCCCTATAGAGCAGAGGATGGAGTCAGGTGAGGTGGAAAGGCCTTTAGAGTTCTCCTGGCCTGATTCCCTCAGCTGGAACATCTGATACCCTCCCCAGCATCATGGAATTAGTTCTGCTCTAGCAGGTGATGACCCACAGCTCTCCTCTGGGAAACACTCCGTAACTCTTTGCTTCCATTGGCAAATTCAAAAGTCAGTAATCACAAAGACGAATAGAACCCCTCAGAGTAACTTGTCACTGTGTGAACTACACTTGGTGGTACATTTGTGATTACCCTCTGAACATCCAAGACAACATACGTTTTATAAGGGAAAAATGCATCAATCCTAAATATTCATTTAGCACTTGCTAAGCGCAGCATGTGCAGACTCAGGGATGCACAGCGAACTGAATCAAGGCATGGTGTGTGAATTGTGTAAAAGCTTGACAAGAGGCAGATTAACCTTAGCTGGAGACTGGAGACTTGCACAGAACTCAGCTCTGCAGCTGGCCTCAAGGCCTTCCATTCTCCAATTACCCCCTTGATCTCCGAGCTCTAGGGATCTCTACGTTATTTCCTAGGCAGGCACAGGGGACAGCGAGCAGGCCTGGCTGGCCATAGCATCCTGGGAGGTAACAGACTAGAGAGGATGTAAGTGTACCTCTGTGGGGTCATGGAGCCCAATCCAGACGTCTGAGAGGGTTTTCAAGTTGTTCTTCACCAGGGAGGCCACGAAGGATCCCTCAGCCCCACTGAGCACAGACACAAGGTGGCCTGAGGGTCTCTTCTGGCAGGCCATCTGTGTGGAGAAGGGAGAGACTGAGGAGGAGCTTGAGACCCTCACTGAGGGAAGGGCAGAGACAAGGTAGGTGAGAAGGGGTTGTGTTTGCAAAAGATGAGGTGCTCATTCTCACCCTCAAGAAACTCTAGAGAATGGAGACTCCCAGCCCCCAAACCCTGTCTCTAATTTGCTTCTCCTTATCAGCCCTAACTGCGAATCCCAGCACTCACGTCTGCATCCATCCAGGTTTTAGGTGTTATAAACAAGGCATAGCAGTAGGACGCATAGGCCATGGAGCCTTTGGGACAGCTGATCCGTGCAGAGGGCAGTTTCTTCTGGGAATCTTCCCCTAGGGAAGAAGAAATAAAGGAGAGGGATGGGGTGAAATGGAGAGAGGGGATTGGAATGGGGAGGTGACCTTGGGGAATATCTGTGGGGCCACGGCTTGGAGCAGTGACACCAAACTCCTGACTGCCTGTCACCAATGCCAACATTTCCAGGAGTTTTTCTTAATCATGAACTAGACCTAGTAATTGGGAGATGGTCTGTTTTCTTTTTATTCATCTGCCTTATTCAAAAGTCCAAGGCTTCTCCTCGTCTTGGCTGACTGTCTCTACACTGGATCCTCCAGTCATTCTCCTTCTACTCATCTCATTAATGACACTCTATGCTTCCCTCCTTAATCTACCCACAAAAATCAGACTCTACTGAAAATTGAGAATCATCTCATCCCACTGTTACTGGACCACTGAGGTGCCTCCCACCACTAGTCACCCAGAAGGAAGGATGATGATGCAGGAATTGCAGGCAGTGTTGTTGTGTGGGGATGTACCATTACCACGGGAGGCACACAGGAGCTTTCCTCCTCTTCTTGGCCCTGAGCAAACACTGGGAACCCAGTGCTAGAGGCAGAGAAGTCTCACCTTGGACTTGAGACAGGAGCATCAGGCAGGAGAGCAGCATCCAGGACAGGCTGGGGAGGCCCATGGAAGGCATCATCTTGTCTGTGATGTTCAGAGACAACCAGAGAAATAAAGGAAGGACGGTAAGAGAGAGGATGTGAGAAACGCCCTGTTGTACCTCTTGTCTTTTCCTCTGTCTAGTTCCCTAGGAATAAATCCATCTTGATGGCATCCATCCCCTTCCATAGTTCTGGAAAGAATTTGAAAATCTGTACATCCTCCTACACCTGAGGCCTCCCAGGACTGCCTTTGCCTGGTCTCAGAGCTCCTGCATTCTCTGAGGACAGGGATCCTTGTATACCTTCCCTGAAATATGTGAGGTGAAACCCCTGTCAGAGGTCTCATCTTGTCTCAGCTCCCACTTACCTCTCTTGCAAGGGATCTGCACTGGTTTGTCGGGGCAGAAAAGACTGGGTTTTTATAAGAGGATGTGAGGGAGGGGCACTGAAATGAATAACAGGATGATGGAGCCAGGACAGGGGTCATGGGAAGGGCCTGGCTTTGGTTCAAGGAGATTCCCGCCATGGGGAGGAGTCTCTTCCCTGCAAAGCCTGGGAATTGCCACAGATATTGCCTGTTTCTCATTAGCAGGTCAGCACCTTTTCCAGGAACAGGTGAAGTTTATTCTTTCCCCGACTCTTTCCTGATAGGCAACTGTGGCAGAAAATGTGGTATTAACTTTTAAGGGGCACATCTACTGGAGTATTTCTTCTGGTTGATGTCTCAAGTGCTCACTCCTGTAGGCATGCACATGCATTTCTTTCTAACTGTTCAGTAGAATTAAATAAATGTTGGATGATAAGTGGAGGTGAGTACGGGAATGACAAGTGTCACAGATAAGTGAGGTCAGAGAAGGAAATGAAAGTAAGAGGAGACGGTGGTTCAGGGTTGCCTCTTCTACATGGTAGCTAGTTTTAAAGCAACTTCAGAATCATCTCACACCTCAATATGTGAGCCAAAATCTTAAGGAAAATGAAATGTGGAAACTTGCCTTGCTGATCTTCTGAGAGATGGAACTTCCTTGATGGATAATAGTAATGTGATATAATAAGAGGCAATGGAGGAATTTCAAGCCTAGGAGGACTAGAGTCAAATGATGCAGAGTCAAAGGAAGAATGAGAGAGGGTTAAGGAAGGGTAAGAGCAAGAGCTGAATGAAATTGTAGACCTGATCCTACATTGCATGTAAGTTAGATCTCTACTTCATCAAGGTGCTCACTCCCCTGGGCTGCTGACAACCGCCTCGCAAACTGTCATTTGGCTGTAGAAGAAGTATCATTTCCTTTTGCATTCTACCTGGAAGGGTGATCAGCTTCATGTGGGGATACTGAGAAAAGCTCCTTAGTCATGTTTACTTCTGAGTTGGCAATTTTGGCAAGTATGAGATACATACTAAGTGGCTCAGGTTTATTTTGGTCAGTCTGGGAATATGTTAAGCTGGAATTCTCTGCAGACCCTGACTCTCAAGTGGTTTTTATCGGTCAGCTTGTGTGAGATGGAGTCAATGCAACTGACCTTGTGTTTGATTCATGTCCTCAGAATCCAAAAGTCAGTAGAACACACAAATAATCTAACAGGAAGGAAAAGGACAGCCAACAGATACTTTTGTTACAAAGGAAAAAGAACTTACTGCACAAAAAATATTTAAATGCAAAGGCATAACTATATTTAGAGCTCAGTGGAAATTCAAGTTTGAAAAAACAATATTTCATGGAAATATGATAGATAGGATGAGTTGAGAAGTAGTCTTGCTACAGTAAAACAATTATTTGAGAAAAAGTAAATAATAGCAATCAGAAACTCAGAATGACCCATGTTTCTTGAATTCCTGAGAAACACAGTGTTGTGGGGAAAGATACCATTTAGATTAAAAGACTCTGGAAAGATATAACAATCTATCCTAGTGAGTAAATTGTAATAGGGTCTTGATTAATAAAGCATGCCTTTGGGGGACAATTGTAAAATATGAATAGGAACTCATTTTTGATAATGACAGAATTTTCACATTTCTTTCTTGTGGTAAAAGTGTCATAGTTAAATTGACAGGCATCCTGCCCTCCAACTCCTTAAGGTGGGTGACTGAAACTTCCAACCCTCTCTTTGCTCTAAATATGGGTGTGTCTTGCGAAGGAATATAAGAGCTCATCCAAGGCTCTGGGCTGTGTCAGTGACCGCATTCCCCAATCCTGGGAAAACTAAATGAGTGAAGGTGGCTCTGTAGCATATCACCCCAATTTGACGAATGAAGGCAATGGCAGCAGCCCCAGCCTGATCCATAGTCAGTAAGTGCCCTATTCCTTTCTTCTTCCTCTATCAGAGCAAAACACGTATTCATTAGCCATTGTCTTTAAAGTCACTCACATTGGTGGAGAGGGCTGGATTCATGGGCTTAGAAGGAATGAGAAGAGGGCATTGCTGAATTTTCGACCAATTTTTCAAAATTGACATATTTTTCCTAAGTACAAGAAAAGAGGAAAAAATACCGAACTACTATCAATTCGACTACTTGTAACTAAATTAAAAGTGATAACATTCCCTAGGGGAGGGTCACGCTCATGGGAGAGCCAGAAGACAGAAAGGGGAACAGGTAAACATTGCCCCCTCTAGGAAAGGGTCCTTTGTGTCATTTTTCTACCAAAATTTCAGAAATGACAAAAACCAAAAATCAAAGACAAAAAGTAAACAAACCTCCCCCCTAAAAACCACAAGATGGACTCAATGATTTAATAAGAAAAAACGACATTCCCTTAAGAAGGTAAGGTCCTTTTCCAGTGGTACCTCTCAGCACTGTGTTGCCAGGAGGACTGAATGACTTGAGCATGAGAGAAAACTCTTGGCTTTCAGCTTCAAGGGGATTTAAGTTCTCAAGCAGATGGGATTTTGATCACATCAGCAGGTTGATGTGGGAAGCCTTGGGGTCTTTCCAGGGTTGGTCTGATTTTGTAACTCACCAATTTATGAGCTTTACCATCCTTTGTACAGCTTTAGCTCAACAATGGGTATAAAGTGGAAAAGGAAATGGACTGGAAGTCGGTAAACTGGATTTTAATTTCTGCTATACCTCTTCTTAGCTATGTGTCTATGCTGCCCCTCGTTTTTTAAGAGAGACAGCCTATCAATGCCCTTTCCAGCCCAGGAAGGTGATTTGCAAACACTGGCAGTTACTGAAACCACTTCCCCCCATCTATGTTTTTCTACCTTTAGCTTTATTCATACTTCATTCCTATTTTCCACTAGCCCCAAGATCTTTGCTGTGAGCCAAACCCTTGAACTCTCTTCCTGGTATCTGTTTTATGTGATTTCCCATTAGGCTTAAATGATCTATAATGACACTTAGCTCTAACACTCTATAATACATGACATAAAACAAAAAGTGCTTGGCAAAGCATTAAACATTAACATTCTGAGTTACAGATCCAGGAAGTATTCAACTGGGTCATGATTTGTCTAGTACCATCAGACTATACCACAAATGACCCTACACTTATTTGCTCAGTTAAGCAGATTTAGTAGTCCACCAGAAGTCTTTAAGCAGTATTTGGATCACCATGCCTTTTGTTTCCAGATGTGACTCCTGTGGTCCCGGAGCCAGATTTCAGTGGATGTGCACCTGTGGATTTGCGCTGGTGGCTTTGTGAGCACAAGGCCTGAGGCACACCTAGGATGATTGCCTGCATTCCCATGGTTGAGGCTGGGCCAAGGGCAATGCCATCAACAGTACTTTGTGAGGCCACACAAAGGGTGACAGGTGACACCACAGACCACACTTCCTGGTGGACAGCACCTGCAGAGGAATACTAAGTGGCTCCTCTCCCAGCAGGAGTGCTCCAGTCCTGCCTACCTCCCACCAAAGCTTGGGAATGGATATGGGGGTTTCTACTCCAACAACTGGGGAGCAGACCATGCTCCAACAGGGCTGTGACAACCACAGAGCAAAGAGGAGACCCTGCTCAATGTCAAGTGCAGGCTCTGGTCACCACAACCACAATCACACCCCCTATCTGGGCGATCTGCCCAGCACACACTGAGGAAAGATATGGAGGCATCCATATAAAAAAACAGCCCTTGCACCAAAAATATGAGGCTCATACAGGCTACACAGGGATGCTCCCACTTGAAGTTAGCCCTTCAAGACCACAGGAGATAACCGCTTCTCTTAAACTCAGAGAGTCAGAGAAATATAAGTAAAATGAAGAAGGAGAGGAACCACTCCCAATTAAAAGAACAAGAGAAGTCCCCTGAAAGAACAAACAGTGAAACAGACTTTTCCATTCTACTAGATCCTGAGTTCACATAGGAGGTAATAAAAACACTAAAGGAATTAAGAAAAACAGTCAGTATAAAGGGAGACCACTGTAAAAAGGAACTAGAAACTTAAAGTCAAACCACTTAAAATTAGAAAACTCACTTGCCAAGACCAAGCTGAGCTAAAGGCAATAGATAACAAACTAAATAATGCTGAAGAATGAATGAGTGACCTGGAAAATAGAATAATGGAAATCACCCAATCAGAAGAGCAGACAAAAAGACAAAAAAAAAAAAAAAAAAAAATGAAAGCAGTATATGAGACCTATGATATACTATAAAGCATGCCAATCTACACATAATAGGGATCCCAAAAGGAGAAGAATGAGAAAAGGGGATTGAAAATATATTTGAAGAAATTATGGATGAAAAATTCCCAAACCTAGAAAAAGAAACAGATATCCAGGTACAGGATGCACAGAGGGTCCTAAACAATATGAATGTAATAGATCTACATCAAAACATATTATACTTAAAATGACAAAATTTAAAGATAAAGAGAGGATTCTAAAGGCAGAAGAGAAATATAAATAATTAATTATAAGGGAACCCACATAAGGCTATTAACTGATTTCTCTACAAATTCGTTGTAGGCCAGAAGAAAGTGGCAAGATATACTTAAAATCCAGAAAGGGAAAACCTGCAACCTACGATACTCTACCCAGAAAGCTAATTTTTCAGTATAGGAGAGATAGAAGATTTCTCAGAAAAGCAAAACCTAAAATAATACAGCAATACTCAACTAAATATTCCTAAAAGAAATATTGAGAGGTCTTTCTTTATAGAAAATAAGTAAGAATCTAGGAGAAAGAGAATATCAAAATTGTGAAGTAAATCACTTAAATAAGGCAGTACACAGATTTTTAAAAAAATAAGAAAAAAATTTGTGAAAACAATGATAACGACAATGAAATGCAAAAGGATAAACATGAAGATGTAAAAGAGGACATCAAAATCATAAAATGTTGGGAGGTGGGATAAGAAAATGTAGATTTTTTAAAGAAGGTGTTTGAGTCTATATGACTACAAGTCTAAAGCAAGTAGACATAGTAATTGGTTAATACACTTGAAAAACAGGGTAACCACAAATCAAAAACATACAATAGATTCACAAAAACAAAAAAAAGAAGAGAACACAAGTATAATACAAAAGAAAAGCATTAAACCACAAAATGAAAAACAAAAAGAAAAAGAAAGGAACGAAGAAGAAATACAAAATCAACTGGAAAACAAGGTTTAAAATAGCAATAAAATCATACCTAACAATAATTAATTTAAAAGTCAATGGACTAAATGCTCCAATCAAAAGGCATAGAGTGGCAGATTGGCCAATAAAACAAGAACCTACAATATGCTGCCTACAAGAAAACCACTTTAGGGCAAATGATACATATAGATTGAAACTGAAGTGGTGGAAAAAATTTCATGCAAATGGAAATGACAAGAAAGCAGGGGTAGCAATACTCCTAACAGACAAAATAGACTTTAAAACAAAGACCATAAAGAAAGACAAAGAAGGACACTCTATAATGATAAAAGGATCAGTACAAGAAGAGGATATTACATTTGTTAACATATATGCACCCAATATAGGAGCACCTAAGTACATAAAATAACTACTAACAGATGTAAAGGGAGAAATTGATGGGAATATCATGATAGTAGAAGAATTTAACACCCTACTCACATTGATAGACAGATCTTCCAGACGGAAAATCAATAAGAAAACAGAGATCCTAAATGACAAAAATAGAACAGTTAGACTTATTTTATCAGGATATTAAATCCAAAACCACCCAGTATACACATTCTTTTCAGGTGCACATGGAACATTCTCGAGGATAGACCACACACTAGGAAACAAAACAATCGTCAACAAATTTAAGAGGATAGAAATTATTTCAAGCCTCTTTTCTGATCACAACAGCATGAAACTAGAAATCAACCAAATAAAGAGAAATGAGAAAAAATGATTACATGGAGACTAAACAACATGCTACTAGGAAGCAAATGGCTCAACTATGATGTCAAAGAGGAGATTTAAAAATAGCTTGAGACAAATGACAATGAAAACAGAATCATACAAATCTATGGGATGCAGAAACAGCAGTTCTTAGAGGGAGGTTCCTAGTGCTACAGGCTTTCTTCAAAAAACAAGAAAAATCTCAAATAAACAACCTACGCTACCATCTAAAAGAATTAGAAAAAGAAGATCAAAAAATGCCTAAAGTCAGCAGAAGGAAGAAAATAATAAGATTAGAGATGAAATAAATAAAATGGAGACTAAAAAAAAAAAAAAAAAGGAAAAAATCAGTAAAACCAAGAGCTGGTTCTTTGCAAGGGTAAACAAAATTAACAAATCTTGGCCCAGTCTCACCATGAAGAAAAGAGAGAGGATCTAAATTAACAAAAATAAGAGGCAAAAGAGGAGAATAACAACCTACACCTTACAAATTAAAAAAAAAGGGAGAATCGCCCGCCCTGATACCAAAACCAGACAAAGACACTACCAAAAAGGGAAATTACAAGCCAATATCTTTCATGAATATACATGCAAAACTTCTCAACAAAATATTAGCAAACCAAATCCAAGAACACATAAAAAAGCTCATATACCATGATCAAGTTGAATTCATCCCAGGGTCACAAAGATGTTTCAACATAGGCAAATCAATCAGTGTGATACACAACATCAAGAAAAGAGGGGCCAAATAACACATGATCACTTCAATAGATGCAGAAAAAGCATGTGATAAAATTCAGCATCCCTATAGAATCTAAAATAAATTAAAAAAAAAAAAAACATGTTTCTGAAGAATCTAGGGTCAGGACAGGAATAAAGATGCAGACATAGAGAATGGACTTGAGGACATGGGGAGGGGGAAGGGTAAGCTGGGATGAAGTGAGAGAGTGGCATTGACATATATGCACTACCAAATGTAAAATAGATAGCTAGTGGGAAGCAGCCGCATAGCACAGGGAGATCAGCTCCGTGCTTTGTGACCACCTAGAGGGATGAGATAGGGAAGGTGGGAGGGAGATGCAAAGGGGGGGGGGTATATGTATACGTATAGCTGATTCACTTTGTTATACAGTAGGAACTAACACAATATTGTAAAGCAGTTATATTCCAATAAAGATGTTAAAAAACATATTCAGCATTCATTCATGATAAAAACTCTAAACAAAATGTGTATAGAGGGAGCACATCTCAACATAATAAAAGCTATTTATGATATACCCACAGCCAACATAATACTCAATGATGAGAAGTGGAAAGCTTTCCTTCTAAAATCTGGAAGAAGACAAGGATGACCACTCTTACCACTTCTATTCAACATAGTATTGGAAGTACTAGCAACAGCAATTAGACAAGAAAAATAAATAAAAGTTATCCAGATCGGAAGGGAAAAGGTAAAATTGTCATTAAATGCAGATGACATGATACTCTATATAGAAAACACAAAAGACTCCAGTCAAAAACTATTAGAACTGATAAATGAATTCGGCAAGGTAGCAGCATATGTGATTAGCATACAGAACTGTGTTTCATTTCTTTCCACTAACAATGAAATATCAGAAAGAATAAGAAAAGAAACAATTCCTTGTAATACGCATCAAAAAAATATTTAGGAATAAATGTGACCAAGGAGGTGAAAGATTTGTATGCTGAGAACTATAAAACATTGATAAAGGAACCTGAAGATGACTCAGAGTGGAAAGATAGTCCATGCTCATGGATTGGAAGAATTAATATTGTTAAAATGGCCCTACTACCCAAAGCAATCTACAGATTTAATGGGATACCTTTACAATTACCTATGACACTTTCCACAGAACTAGAACACATAACCTTAAAATTTGTATGGAACCACAAAATAACCAGAATTGCCAAAGCAATACTGAGGAAAAAGAACAAAGCTGGAGGCATAACCCTCCAGACTTCAGACAATCCTACAAATCTATAGCAATCAAAACAGTGTAGTACTGGCACAAAAATAGACATATAGATCAAAGGAACAGACTAGAGATCCCAGAAATAAACCCACACACCTACGGTCAATTAATCTTCAACAAAGGAAGCAAGAATATACAATGGAGAAAAGACAGTCTCTTCAGCAAGTGGTGCTGGGAAAGCTGGACAGCCTCATGTAAATCAATGAAGTGAAAACACTCCCTCAAACCATACACAAAAATAAACTCAAAATGGCTTAAAGCCTTAAATATAAGATATGACACCAGAAAACTGCTAGAAGAGAACTTAGGAAAAACATTCTCTGACATGAATCTTAGCAATGTTTTCTTTGGTCAGTCTCACAAGGCAAGAAAAATAAAAGCAAACGTAAACAAATTGGACCTAATCAAACTTATAATCTTTTGCACAACAAAGGATACCATCAAAAAAATGAAAAAGCAACCTATGAACTAGGAGGAAACATTTGCAAATGATGCGACCCACAAGGGCTTAATTTCCAAAATATATGAACAGCACAGTCAACTGAATAACAAAAAACCAAACAGCCCAACAAAAAATGGGCAGAAGACATACATAGACATTTCTCCAAAGAACACATTCAGATGGCCAATAGGCACGTGAAAAGATGATCACCATCGCTAACTATTAGAGAAATGCAAATCAAAACTACAATGAAGTAGCGCCTCACACTGGTCAGGATGGCTGTCATTAAAGAGTCTACAAATAATAAATGCTGGAGAGGGTGTGGAGAAAAGGGAACCCTCCTATGCTCTTGGTGGGAATGTAAATTGGTGCAGCCACTATGGAGAACAATATAGAGGTCCTTAAAAAACTAAAAATAGAGCTACCATATGATCTAGCAATCCTACTCTTGGACATCGGTCTGGAAAAGATAAAACTCTAATATGAAAAGATACATGCACACCAATGTTCATAGCAGCACTATTTACAATAACCAAGACATGGAAGCAACCTAAGTGTCCATCAAGAAATGAATGAATAAGGAAGGTGTCATATATATATGCATATATATATATATATACACATATATATGTATACACATATAAATATACATACACACACACACACACACACACACACACACACACACACACACATGCACAACGGTATATTAATCATCCATAAAAAAGAATGAAATATTGCCATTTGTAACAACATGGATAGATCAAGAGATTATCATACCAAGTGAAGTAGGCAGAGAAAGACACATAATATATCATTTATATGTGAAATCTAAAAAAAAAAAATACAAATAAATTTATTTACAAAACAGAAACAGATTCACAGACACAGAAAACACACTTTTGGTTACCAAAGGGGAGGGGGGTGGTGGGATAAATTAGGAGTATGGGATTAATAGATATACACCACTATATATAAGAATAGATGTTGTCAAGGCAATCAACATTGCCTACTGTACCTATGGTCATACTTAAGTTCCCGAGATACTGATCACAGAGGATCATTTCCTAAATTCATAGTCTTTATGGTTGACCAGTTTGTGTCCTGAACCATGTCATAAATTTTCTTCCCCTGGTAAACTCTCATGAAGCTTTCTGTCTAGAAGTCTAGAACAGAGGTACGAAAGCTGTTTCTATCCTTCCTCCCCCTGGTTCCATTCTACCCCACTGAACCCTCCATAATTTAGTGCCTTTCAAGCTGACCAGAGCTCTTCTTCTCCTGAAACACTTGATAAAAAAGTCTCCCCCTCCTAATAATTGTTAGCTCTTATTTTCTCTCTCTAGACACTATTCCACCTCAGTTTGGGTGTAATAAGGTGGGGGTTCTCCAATTTGTGTGTGATCCCCCAATGCATGAAATTTGTATGAGAAACTTTGTATCTTATCCAATTCCTGAGTTCCCCACAATTTCCTCTTCCACAGTTCATACTCTACTGGGTCACTAATAGCTCAAAGGGGCCTTGACTGAGATAGGGCACAGGCTTCTTTTAGGTTGGCTTATTTGCATATAAGTTTAGGCTATTCGCATATAAGATGCTGACATACATTGCTACTCACTCAAGCAAAAGGGGATGTTTTTAGAAGGATATGGGCTTATCTCAATGCACCCAACGTTAGGGCACAGCCAAGTCTCACGAAGGCCTAGAGAAAGGAAGAAAAATGTCAGAAAGTGAAGTTATGCTCTCCTTCATTTTCTTTCTTTATTTCACGGGGTTTGGGTCATTCTCTTTGATCCAGTCAGTTTCCTTGCTTTTCGGATACATGCAGCATGATCAAACATGGTTAACACATTAGAGTTCTTCCAAACCTTCACTGCAGGGACTCAAAAGATTAACTATATTCTTGGTGAACAAATTCATTTTCAGGATAATATCTGATTCATCTAGCTAGGCCTGGTTATTCACACCAGGCCAATCAACTGGGGCAAGGAATTTGAGTCACTTGGTGTTATTATGGGAACTGCACTCACCACTTAAGTAGGACCTGTGGATGAGACCTAGTTCTTAGAGAAGGGAGCCAGAAAGGCACCCCAACAGAAGTTTACTGCAGCAAACAAGACTTAATTGTCTCAGCCTCTTGTTTTGACCTTGGCTTGTTTTCAGACCTAGATTCCTTCCTTGGATGTTGCCCCACACACCACATCTGCTTCTGCCCTTGGACTGTCCTCCAGACTTGCAGGAGTTGTCCAGCTGGCTGTTGTATTCACTGCTCTTATGGTATGTATTCAGTCCTCCTCTGCGTCAAGAATGATGCATTTAACCTGTCCTGATTTGGATATCTGCCAGTCACTGGGGGGCAAAGAAGAGAACAAAACCTTTTCTCCAGTTGGATCAGTACACCCCCACAGGTTCCTGGGTCTCTGGTGGTGCCTCTATCATTGATTTTACCTTCCATCTAGAGTTCAGGAGACAAAAGAACTTGATAGCAATCGCAGACACAGAGAACATCTGGATAAGAGACCTGTAAACCAAGTGACTCTAGTATCCTAATATCCCTGAATGTACCTTAGTGATTCACCCCTTTTACTTTTAACAGCGTTCTTCTCTCTCCACCTCCAAACCTCCTACCAATGTTAGGTAGTTAGTCAGACATTAGCAGCAAGGAGGTGACAGTGGCAAGAAAGACAAGAAGTCACCGAGTCGCACCCAACCATCCGAGGACACTCCCCTGACCCCGCCCAGAACGGGCAAAACTAGGGTAGTGTGGTGGGCAGCTTATCCTGATACAGAGGGGCACAGTAACACAAGGGAACTTCTCTGGGTTGCGCATGCCCAGACCAGACAGGTGTATGACCTATAGTAAACCCAAACTCATTATACCATCATTATAATAAAATCTCCATGTGGTCTTGCCCCCCCGCCCCAACCCCGTGGGCATTTCTTAGCAATTTAAGGCTGAGAGCAGGCGCAGCAGTAAACTTGTTACATGGATCAGGACCTTCAATCAAATAATGATCCCCTGTCACTCACCCCCGCCTCCCTGCAGAATGCTCCTTAAAGGCGCCCTTAAACCTGTACAGGAATGCTGCTTTCAATTCGCAGAAACTGCCCGCTCTCTCCCTTTGAGAGTGTAAGTTTGCTTAGATAAGCTTTGCTTTGGGCTTTCTTCACTTCGCTGAAACAGGCTGCTCTCAGAAACAGCCCGCTCTCGCTCGCTCTCTTTCTCTCACTCCCTCTTTTACAGTGTACCTATGCTTAAATAAACTTTGCTATGTGCTTAAGCTTAAAGTGGTAGTTGGCGATTCTTTGCTTACTACGGTGGGACTGAGATTGCTGGTCGGGGTCTTCTGTTGACCTCCTCCGTTGAAGCTATTTTGTTACAACGCACGTCAACCCGGTGACACCACCAAACCATATTTGTGTACTCTTCCCAAGTAGTTTTTAGAGTGCACCTCGGGGGGACCATTGCGCCCCAGCTGCATAGGTCTGTGCTACAATTTATGAGCATATTTGGCACTTGGATTTATTTATGGATTTCTACTTCATGTCTAAAGCAGAATTCCCCCGAATCTCATTCCTTCAAACACTCTTTCAAGAGCTAGTCCTAGATTTGTTTCATTTTGCTGTCTGCAAATACTTTGGGAATACTTTTTTCGTGGTTAAGTTCAGGAAACACTGTTATGCAAAGTTAAGCAAGTTTCTTTACTGCAGGGCTATTCTCAGACTCTGTGTGCAAATGCACAAAAATGAAGGAAAGTAATAGGGTTTGCAGTTCAACAGGCATTTGGCCATAGGTTTTTGTGGGTATGTTTGTGTATTCCTACTTGGGAGAAATACCTGTTAATAGATCACTACGTTACTTCAGTTTTATTAATAGTTGAAAGCACCACTTGTCAAATCATGGCTTGCAACTTACTGGTGTCTGAAATTATTAAATCAATTTAGTGGGCAATAACTAACATATTCTTTGCAAACACAAGGAGAATAGAATAGAAAATTCCACAGTATATAACATAAAGCGGGTAAACAGTGTTTTGTGAACTTTTAATTTTGGTTTTCAGCATACATATGATTTAAAAGTGTTGAAATATAAAATATATTTCTTATTGTAAATAGCAGCCAAAATTTTGAATATCGCCAGTCTTCCTCTAAGGTGTGGTCTGGTATTTCAGCCAGGCGTCTCTCCCATAAGATTTTGGTCCACTGATTTGCTGCCTTTTCTTATTTTATCAATACCTGGCAGACCAGAGCTACTGGTCTCATGGCAAAGGGGGATGATAGTGAGTTATTTTCTCTTATAATCTATCTCCTGAAGCCCAGTGTGGGGTTTAATGCATAGAAAACTAATTTCTCGGCTTGCCACCATCATCCAGTATGAAGTTTTAAAGTGGGAATTAGGCACTTGAAAGTATAGAACCCATTTGATTATAAATAAAAGCGAACTGTATGTTTTCGTATATATCTGGTTAAATACAACTGGGAAAAAAGGAAGACAAAGAATGACGATGACCTCCTGTGTCCCTGCTCTCTGAGCACTCATTCTTCTGCACCCGATCACGTGGCAGAGCCGTCTGACTGCCCGGGTGTCCTCAAACCCTCTGACTCCGAGTGGGGTCCTACAGGTGTAGTGTTGAAAGCCTCCCAGGCATTCTGATGTGTGCCGCTGGTGCCGTAGAAGAGCCAGTGCCCTGGACCCTAGCTCTGGCTTTTGGAGTTTGGGTCTCAGTACCCTCATGTGTAGTGAGATTCTCTCTTAGCCCTGGGAGAATGCATTTGGTTGATGACCTTACCTGGATAGACCGCTGTGTTGAGAGCTTTATCACACTGCCCCAGAGTATGTAAAGTCATAAACACAGGGTGCATAGATAACGTTTTTACCCCAGCAGTTTTGCGGTTCTTCTAGGTAACACGAAGGAACTCTGTTGTTGCTGGTATGGCTTTGGGAGTCGGGTGGGAAGGATAAACTGATAAGTTTGGTTCCTGTGTACATACTGGAAGAACCCTTTCATAATAAACTAGAGGCTCTACAACAACAACAACATCAAAAACAACAAAAACAAAAAAACAAAAACAAAACAAGACAAACAAACAAAAACCCACTATTCTAAAGAATAGGCTTTTAGGTAACTATGGGAGGATTAAACAAACTACCACTAGGGGGTGAGTGGGCTGAGCACACGGTTTAGTGCTGGGGAAAACTCGAAGCAGGAGCAAGCTGCTTCTAAATACAGAGTGGATTAGAAAAAGGCATCAGGAGAAAAAATAAAGTTTAATCTACTCCTGCATCCTCTAAGATTAAATGACTGCCACAGTTGCACATCGCAGGGGACAGAGGAAACACATCTTGCAAATGAAAATGCAGGGTTGTAATAACACAAGGGTCAGAATTGGGTAGCTGAGCTGTGTCCCTAAGCAAGTAGAGAGGCAGGCTTGTGTGATGCAGAATGCTGTATACACAGGAGTGAGTCAGAGAGAGACCTGGGATTCGAGGGCTCCTGATCCTTCAGAAACGATGACTGATGTGAATACTCAGGGAGCCATTTGTCTTTTTCCCCTCTTGGCTACTCAGAATGAGAGGGCTTCCTTTGTGTCGAGGGACACCCCTTGGTGTGGGTCATGGCGAGAGGCAGGGTCACAGCTCCCAGTACAGAAGAAAAGGTGACAGATATCCTCCACCTTCCAGTTCTCTGGAGGCTAGGATATCCTTCATTGTGATGGAGGCATGACTATGGGACACCCAGCCAGGTAGTGGCACAAAGAGGAAGAAGCAATTAGAGATCATTCCCAGTGGGTATGGAGCTGGGGGCCCTGCAGTGCTGGTAGTGAGGGTTCAATGGCTG